>NC_051184.2:61184338-61504338 GCF_013339695.2 Rhipicephalus sanguineus | reverse complement strand
TAGTCAAACGTATACAGGTTGTCCTGGTTATAACGAAGGTGAAATCAGCGTGCATTCAACGCCATGACCTAGAACTCGTGAGTTTCAGGCTCATCCGGTGAGCGCGGATACTTGTAGAATATGTCAAACAGACCTCGCGTCGAAATAATTTGGCTATTACCCTTTCGTCCCAAAGTTATTGTATGACAGGTCAGCTTTCAAAGCGTACAAGAAATGGTTCATTACATTTCGCATTTCTTGCTATATTATAATTAGTTGCATTCGAAAGAAAAAATTAATTGTGATGACTGATGAAGCAATGGCGTCTAATCACGACTGAGCTTCAACTTATAGAGTTAGCGCGATGATCACAAACTGAACTGGAGATGACATTTTGTACATCAACGATAAGAATACGTTTTGACGAGACAGCCAAACAGTTATCTGAAGATGGTTATGATCCGACGTGAAAAATTAGTAATCACTTTTCTTGATTGATATCCGATGCACATCATTGCGCTGAAATATAGCGCGTTTATACACCAGCCTGTGGAATCTGCACGATGCGGCATTTCACTTAGGAACCTAAATTAAACTGATTATACAAAAGTGGAAGCAGTTATGGTTCTCAGAATAATGTAAACCTAAATACTTCATGGATTTCAGCTGAACGTTCACTTTATCTATTTCTGATTAAGTCAGGCGGCCTACCATGTTTTCTTATTGATGCACGTATAATAAAAAAAAGAAAAAAGAAACTGGCGATTGGGAGTACAATGCACGCTACTCCGGGAGAGCAGTAAGCTATCCCTTACTTTACATGTAGGAGGTCAAGGTTGCCTTTTTTTTTAACGGTCGAAAGCGCTTCGACGATCACCAAGACCAGAACACGGTCTCATCTTAGGGAGAATGCATAATTAAAGTTCAAAAAGATATAGTCTGAACTGCTACTTTATGAGGAAAACGAGTGATCGATGCGACACATTAGAGAGGCAGCCCTCTCGAAAAAAAAAAACAGAAACTGCTGACGCCTTCGGATCACAGCTGAGCTGTATTGCAGGGCCCTAGTATGGTGTTCCCTTTAACAACGGACGGCGCTTTCTAGAATATGCTACTATTGCGCAATTTGCAACGACCAGCTATATATATGCACTGCCTCAAAGTTACAGCACGACATGGGTAAACTTTTGCCCTGCTCCGGGGTGTGTACTGCACGAAAGAGACTCTACCCCGCAGGTGCGACATATTGTTACGCTCAAACGAGGTCTGCGCAGTGCAAACAAGAGCTCCGAAGCGCGATCAGGGTTCCGAATATAAAGCCTAAAGAACGGACGCGGGGATGAACATCGTTCGGCAAACATTAGGTACGCAAAAAAATAAACGTATAACTATGTAACAGCTCATGCGGTGATCGGATAGATGGACAAATTAACATACAAAGTCAGGGTGAAGGGACGGACTGGATAGACGAGAAGGTTGTAGGGGAAAGGCAACGGCCACGCGTAAACGCCATGTGTATGTATGTACACGAGGCGTGTATAGCATGTATGCCTCCCGCCGCCACAGACGACGCCCCCCCCCCCCCCCCCCCTCTGTAAAGTATCCCGCGAGCCCGACCGGGGTTGGCACCGGTTGTTATGCGGTCGCAAACTCAGCCAGCGCGCGCGGTCGACGGAAACTCAAATTTGGGGTGCAAAGCAGGAAGCGTTCCCTTGAAACAACGCGGCTGGGGCCACGTGTTCGCGTATGACTCCCGTTTAGACACAGCGTTGCCCGGAACGGGGTGAACCGCTGTACAAGCAGACCGCGACAGAGATAAAGCGGTCTCTCGCGTCGTAGTGCGCGTGCGTGGTTCCCTCTTTGTGCGTGTTTGTTTTGAGTTTATTACGGGGCGGCGCAGCAAACGATATCCTGTACACCCGGAAAAGCGATACGCGGCTCCGACGCGGGGAAGTGCTTTGGGGTGCCTGGGGAGCGACGCGGGAGAGTTTTTAGGGAAGAAGCGAGAGGCAGAGAAGCGGGCGGAGGCCAGAAACGAGCAGGTTGTTACTACTAGTGGCGTCGCGGGGTGTAATTGGCCTGATCCCTTCACCAGAACACACACACACGCGCTGGCGCAGATGTTAAAACCCCTCGCGAGTCCTTCCTTTCTTCCCTCTCCTCCTTCCCCATCCTCCTGAAGGTTAGCCTTCACTGCGGCGCATCACCTGAGTGAGACAAATGTTTTTTAAATCCTCGCCGCGCACCCGCGGTTGATCCCGTTCGTAAGCGGTCCGGATTTGGAGGAAGCCGGCTCGCAGCACCCACCGCGCACTTTTTACCGACGGTGTGTGTGTATGTACACGCGTATACACACACGCACCCGATGACGACACACGGGAGGCGTATTGTGTGTGCAGGCGTAAAAGAGAGAGGGGTTGGAAAGGAAAGGGCGAAGAGACAGCTCCTGTGCTCATAGCTGGGGTCGCTCCATAACCCGCCTTTCCGCGGCGTAGAGCCTAGCTTGTCTTTAAGCGGCGAGGTCTCGTCGGAGATGAGTCGTTTCTGCGGGGGAGGCATCGACCATATTAGGGGGATGGGGGGGGAGTTACATTGCGGCTACTGCGGCGCTCCCAAAACGGACACGGACGATAAAGTACAAACACAAGAACGCAGCGCGTTCGTGCTATGCGGAGCAGAGACGAAAGGGGGTGGCCAGTAAGGGGGCGGGAGGTTACGGGGATCATGCCGAAGGCCTCTCGCCCTCCACGACCCGAGAGAAGACATTTGTTTACACGGATCCCAGCCGTCGTGTCGCGAAGTGGAGGGTACGGCAGCCAAAAGCGATGTGCCCGGCTTCTCCGACCGCTGCGGGTTCTGTATCTACACGTTCGTCCGCCTCTTGGGAGCGCAGCGGAGCACGAAGGGAGATGCGAAGGGACCTAAGCGTGACACCGTTGTGGTCGGGGTCATTAGTTACCGTAGACCGCAGCGAGCTAGCCTGAGGCTCACGCCGGATGTGGGCTCGGCAGGGAATCTGAACCTCTATTCACCGAGGGGATTTGTTTCCGAGATCCGAGGCAGAGAACACCTGCTTCGCGAGCCGATTCGGTGCGCCGAACCGATGTGATGATGACCGCGAGGTAGCTCCGTCTCTGCGGACGCGGTTTCCTGTTCCTTTTTTTTTTCCCAATCCCTTCGCGGTGGGAAGACAATGGGGAAATAAGGATTGCGTTCCTCGTTCGGTAATCGGCTCATTTTCTCGGCCGCGAGGAATCCGCCCTCTCTGTACAGAGAAGCGGTGGAGGCGGTTCCTCGAGGACGACGGGCCCCGTTCGTAGTCTTTCGTGGGTATCCGCGATTTAGGCTCTATACAGAAATGAGGTAACATTACACTATTTAGCTTACCGCGGTTCGCAATCAGTTTCACGCTTGGCGGACTGCTTGTGCGCGCGGACTTTGGGCTTGGCGTAACATCGAAGGAAATGGGGTGTATACGGAAGGATATTTTCGGCAAAATCAAGAGAGAGAAGAATCTTAATCAGAGAGTAGGAAGGAAAAAAGCAAGAATTCTCGAGGCTATCAAGGTGAAAAAAATTCCGCAAACGTCAACGCAGCTAACAACGCAAGGAACAGATGGAAAAGACACGAGCACAGAACAGAAAGTTCATCAAACACAGTTCCCTCTTTCTATATTTGTTATGGCATCCAGAGCATCAATTCGGCGCTAATTGAGAATTAATGGTCGTTCTGACAAGAGTGGTACATGAAAGCTTTGCGGTGTCGTTACAATTCGACATCGACCGGAATGTCCACTGCCTAAAACAGAAGATAGAGCGTTGCGATAACAGCAACACCTCTCAAATACTTACCGACCTCGACGACATGCCAGCCGGAAGGAACACACACAGTCAAAGTACACCTCGGCTAAACTTCAAGAACACTTAGAAGAAAGTTCACCAGCATACAGGGTCCGCAAAGAGTCGAAAGTCGATCCTCAAAGGATCTTTCGACGGCACTGCGCATGTAAAAGAAACCGGACGTACACAAAGGTAAAGTGTGCATTGGGTAACCGTGTTTGTAACCGCATCTGACATAACGAATCAAAGGTTTTACATATTCGGCAAAAAATTAAAGCAGCCTCGCACTTGTGTTGCCAAGCCTGAAGGAAGTGCGGAGCCGGGCAGCCTTCTGTGTTTCTCTTCGGTTGTCTCTCTCTGTCCTCCTTTCTTTCTTTATTTTTCTCTTTTTCCGTTCTTTCTTTCTTTTTTTCTTTCTCTGTTTTAATTTATCTCTACTCGTGTTCCTACTTTTTCCCTTTCTTTCTCTCTCTTTCTATTTGTCGCTTGCTTCCTCTCTTTTGCCATTTTTATACGTGGTTTTGCCTGCGTTATACGCCATGTAACGACAGCATACGACAGCCCGAGCCCCTAAAGTGCTCCGCACTCAATATCATCATCAAGGCGCTCGAAAAACAAGAGGAAGAAGACTTCTCCTTGGCGCGAGCGAGCGCTCAAAATATGCTGCAGATGTCTATGCCATACGTGATTTTGCCTGCGTTACGCCAAGCGACGACAGCATACGACAGCCCGGGCCCCTAAAGTGCTCCGCACTTAAAACTAAAAAAAAAACTGAGATAAGGATGCATCAATGGGCGCCAGAAGAGGGAGCGGCTTTCGAATCGGTTGCCTGTCCGTCCTCACGTTTATAGCGCAGCAGCGAAGGCGGTGCTATAGCATGCTTGCATTGAAGTTCATGGACTCTGCGATGCCTAATGTGTTTGTATGCACCGCCAAATGTGCACGCAACTATGTGTATCCCTACGTTTCTTTCTTTAGTCTCTCCATTTCACTCCTTACCAATTTTCTTCAGTGCAGGGTAAGAAATAGGACGTGTATTTTGTTATCCTCTTTGCCTTACCGTTCCCTGTCTCTCAAACGCCAACAATCAAGCTTCTTTTCTACCGAACGAATACCACCGCGATGGCGACGAAACATCGCTTGTGGTTAGAAAGGCTGTCTAAACAATATCGCAAAACCACGAAAGCCTTCCCCAACGCAGAGCCTCAACATCAATGATTGCAAGATCTATAAGCAAAGCAACAAAAAACAGACTTTTCATTGCGAGCAACGCAATACAGTCGAAACCCGCGATAACGAAATCCCGAGGGAACGAAATTCTCACCGCAACGAAATATTTTCGGAGCACCGGAGAACGCCCATAGGAGTCAATGCATTCCGTAACTCGCGACTACGAAAGATATTCATACCGCAGTCCCTCATTAACGAAATTTTTGAAACACGAGTGCGCAAATAATCTACACTCGCAACATTAACTACATTCGAAAACTGCTGAAATGCATTCATGCTACACTTAAATTGTGCAAAACTATCGCTACAGCGCACTTGAGAAGCAGCCGCCATAATTGTTTACAAAAAAAAAAAAAAACAAAGCTGGCGACAATGATGATGATGATGGCTCGCCGAAACAGCTGCTCGTTATCGCGGACTACGTAGCCAAATCCACATTCCTCATGGAGTTTCGTTCGTTGGCTTGGCTCTGTGCTTGGCTTTGTCGGCTTTGCGCGCACATGGTCGCGTGTGTGGAGCCATTTGTGGAGTGTTTGCTTGGGCGCTTGGTGCAACGTGAACTGCCTGTTGCGATTGCTTCGTCCGATTTCCCTGCCTGCGAAGATGCCGCCTCCAACGAAAACGCTGAAGTTCATCACGCTGGAAGATAAGGCTGCAATCATAAGTGAGGTGGAAAAGGGCAGAGAAAAAAATTGACATCGCCGAAGAAAGCGGCGTTGCGTGCAGCTCGCTGTCCACGATTCTGCGCTGATCCAGCGAATCCGGAAGAAGGTTCGCCTGTAGGCGCACTTCATGACGGTACTGGTGACAGCGCAGTGCCGCCGTCACTCACCAGTGCATGGGGCGAACTTTGTGCCGTGGCAAACGAGATTCCGGATCGAGAGGCATGAAATTGCTGCACGGTAAGGCCCGCCAAGTAAACTTACTGACTTTTGGAAATAAAAATGTTTTTTGTACATTCCCTGTCGTTTCTGCCGCATTCTCGCGCCAACGAAATTCTCGCAAGAGCGAAATTTTGTGCTTTCCCCGCCGATTTCGTTATTGCGGGTTTCAACTGTAATACACCTAGACCATTTCCTTGAGCGGTACAACACCAGAAAAGATATGAGGCTTCATAGAGATCGGCTGAGCGACATCCGGTAGAAGTGAAAAAATCGAAAGCATGTGCACTCCCTACGAAGGGTGTACTTCACACAGGACACTCGCGTTTGTTATGCATGCACCTTCAGAGCACGATCTAGTGGTGCAAGAACGAGCAACTCATCCAGGTAACGCGAAGGTCCGCAGAGCACTTTCGGGAGGCATACGTCATGGGCGGTCGCACTCGGGGTTCACGCCGCGGGCCTATCGAAGAACGAGCCCCAAGCCCTCCAGAATGAAGAACACAACGCAACAACAACATTCGCGCCTCGAGTGGTCACGGCTGTCGAAGAGAGGAGATCGGCGGACGCTCGCAAAGCATCGAGGAAGAAACGAGGCAGAAAATGAGAAAGCAAAACACCTCGCGCGCGCAGCTTGTCTCAACACGATCGAAATACGCCTAAAACGCGGCCGGGGATCACCTGTCGGGGTCCGTCGTAAATCCGCGTACAGTCCAAGCGCCCTCCCAAAACGCGAGCCGCGGCGACTGCTTGTCCAAGCGATCGTAAAAGCGTCCCGGCCGGCGGTCGCGTGCCAGATGTTCCGGATCAGTTCCTCGTCTATCGGATCCTCCTCTCCCCCTCCCCCCTAGTGCGAGGAGTGTGTGTGTGTGTGTGTGTGTGTGTGTGTGTGTGTGTGTGTGCAGGGAGAGGAGGAAATGCCACGACAGAAGGGTGAGAGTGAGGGATATAGGAAATCGCGGGGCGTCCCTAAACCGCAAACATTGTCCCATCGAGACTGACGCCTCGCTAAGGGATAAAATAGATAGGGGCATACGTAGGCTGCGCGATTACACGAGTTGCAGTGCCGACAACTTATCCCACTTCGCTTTATAGTTGTACAACACGTGTCGAGAGTTTGCGCGAGAACGCTACTCATGTCGCGCGCCATGGGCACCGGCAAGGATTACGGTTGATGCCTTGAGCGCACACGCTTTCGAAGAGAGGCCGCACGTGTACCAGCAGGTGTTAGCGCTGTGCCGAAGTAGGCAGGTAGCATTCGTATGCGATGGCCACTCCGTAAGCGCACAACAGAAGACCGGACATTCTGTACTCATTTCGGATGAGCATGGCCAACAGCCGGAATTGCGATAACAGTATAGCTGCGAGTAAACACTCGCCACTCTTATGTGTGAGTGTCCCTGCCGCACGGCGTCCGGACAACAACTTTCGAGAGTGAAGGAAAGAAGTGTTAATTTTAAGGGCTCGTTTTCTTTGTTATACACAATATTAATGAGTACTAACAGACAATAATGCCAAGGAAAGTATAGGGGATGTTTTTAGTAGTAAATGTAAGGTAAATGCGAAGAAAGAAAAGTGGAGGAAAAGATAGCTTGCCGCGGGCAGGGACCGAACCTGCGACCTTCGAATAACGCGTCCGATGCTCTACCAACTGAGCTACCGCGGCGGCCATCCCCCCGTCCACTATATAGCGTATATATGTACATTTAAACGTGGGAGCGTCAGTCAGCGCCGCCAGTAGCCATGACGGCGAGTGTGGAACACTCTTTTTCTGCCTGTTGGCGTCACGTAGCACGTGAACTAATTACGAGCTGGCAGCTGACCAATAATCCCTGGCACACTACCTGAAAGCATCAAGTCTGGCAGAACGAGACCCTCGCTATGAATTGTGGGGATCGCAGCCGATAAAACCCCCTCGCCCCCAATGGCTGCAACACGAGGCATGCTCTGGTGGCAGTGCGCATGCTCCACGCGCCAGGAACAAGATATAAGAAGCGACCGTGGACAGCCCAGAGGGAGTGGCCGACAGACTGTCGCGGAGAGACGGAGAGCGCTCATGTACGTGGCGTGTGCCCCGCCGGGGCCAAGGTTAAGGGTAGGAAGTTTTACTGTTATTTTGCGTTACCGTTGAAGTTTGTTTTAACTAATAAATGTTTTACTAGTTCTCCAGCAGTCTCTGACGGTGTTCCTTGGGGCGGACGGCCACGAACCCCACAGAATGAAGGAAAAAAGTGTTAATTTTAAGGGCTCGTTTTCTTTGTTATACATAATATTAATGAGCACTAACAGACAATAATGCCAAGGAAAGTATAGGGGAAGGTTTTAGTAGTAAATGTGAAGAAAGAAAAGCGGACGAAAAGATAGCTTGCCGCGGGCAGGGACCTAACCTGCGACCCTCGAATGTTAGATATAGAGGGTTAGATGTACTTGACAACCGCCCTCTGCCGCAGGAAAGGGTCTTCGGACACC
This sequence comes from Rhipicephalus sanguineus, assembly GCF_013339695.2. Lineage (NCBI taxonomy): Eukaryota > Metazoa > Arthropoda > Arachnida > Ixodida > Ixodidae > Rhipicephalus > Rhipicephalus sanguineus. The sequence continues at coordinate 61,495,940 of NC_051184.2, read as the reverse complement.
GGCCGAGACCGGCACAGAAGGATTTGAGAGCGTTTGTAGTTTCCTGCGAACAAGTGGTCCCAAAGACAGACTTCAGGCAGTGTTGTATTCTCCTTTCTTGTTTTTATTTTTTGTGACACCTCTCTTCTATAACCTTTTACTCACCCTACCCCTTTCTCCAGCACAGAATAGCCAGCCGGTCTGAGAACTGGCTAACCTCCTTGTATTTCCGTGTCTTCTTATTATTCCCCCTCCTCCCCCGGCCATCCTACAGCTTTGCGTAGAGCCGGTGTCGAACCCGATGAAGTGTTGTAAACTGAGGGGCGATTACTGCTAGTTTAAAACTTCTTCCTCCGGAAATCCCCATATCCAACCCCTCCCCCCCCCTCCTTCTCCACCTCGAGCGGTTGTGTCCTGACAAGCGACGTCTTCAACGAAATGCACGGATGCCACAGTACAGCGACGTTACAAAGAACTTTGGATCCCGACTGCTTATCACGCATCAAAAAAAAAGCAGACAAAATCTCACAGGGTACCTTATGCATTCGCCTAAGAGGACTCAAAGGCAAAAGCCATCTTATTTTTCCTTTCAGCCGATGTATTGATGCTGCCCCGCCATCCTTCGAAAGCTGTCCACACCTAACGTGGCTTTACACTGCCTCCAAGATCGGAGGCACATTACCTGGTTTTGAATTGACTCCGCGATCGGACCACTTTTGACCAAGCTATGATGCGATGTGATGACGTCTACACGTGACGTCACACATTTTGGCGATCTGTGACGTCATCAAGTCATTTTTTTTTTCATCACTTGTCCCGACGCTGCGGGACGCGGGACGCCGACGGTCAAATTTCGCGTTTGATGAGGCATCTTTAAGAAACACTGTCAAGGCCGTGCGAGTTAACTATAGGCGATTGCAGTAGCAGGGCGTATGGAATGGGACAACCCACAATCATTGCTGCTCTTGCAGGCTCAAACCCTCGGGAAGTCACTCTCTCTTCTTTCTTTCTTTTTTTTTCTCCTAGCCATATACAGCATCGTCGTTAAAAAAAAAGAGAGACGGTTTAGAATACTAGACATAGTTCACCATGAAACAGTCGTAAGCTGCGCCTGTTTGACATCATACGTGTTTTGAGAAAGCCTGCACGATGAGCGCAATGTGTTTAGAAAAACAGAGATGGAGAGAGAAGATTCAGAGAACTAAGCATTCTGGTATGGGACCACAGCGGGCTATCCAGTAGAATAAAAGGTGAACGACGTGGAGTTCTTTAAACTATGAAAGAGCTGTACGCGGCCGACTCCAAAGTGTGTTTAGAAAAAACACTCACTCACTGGATGCACGTCTTTAGATTTGCCCCAGCGTCACGAACTATATTCTCATCTCCCTACCTTACCATCGTCATTCATCACTCTTTCGCTGCCCTGTCTCCCCTCCCCAGTGTAGAGTAGCAGGCCAAAGCAAACTATAGCTCAGGTCGACCACTCTGCCTTTCTGTAAATAAATTCTCTCTCTCTCACAAGAGTCTCTAATGTATTCGCCTAAGAAGACTCGAAGGCGAAAGACATCTTCTCAGTCAATGTACTGATCCCCCAACTCTCCGAAAACTTTCTGCACCTAACGTGGTTTTGCACTGCCTCCATGATCGGAGGCACTGCAAGCTCTCTGCACCTCACATGGTTTTGCACTGCCTCCGTGATCAGCCCACCAAGCGACGATGTCATGTGGTGACGGCATCGTGTGACGTCACGTCATGATGACGTCACAAAGTTTGGTGGCTTGTGACGCCATGACGACGTTACATGGTGGCCTCATCACGTCATGATTCTTTTTGTATCACTCGTGTTGACGCCGCCGACGGTCTTATTTCCGCGTTTGATGAGGCATCTGTAGATTTCGCCTTAAAAGTGGAGACGATTTAAATCACTATGGAAAGTGTCCCTACTTTTCGTTTGGAACAAAGGGTGAACTGTATGGAACAAAATGTGAAAGCTTGGAAGAAAAGGTAGAGTACTGTGTGCGGCATACAATGGGGGAGATGTACGCAGCTGTCGAAACTGTACTGCTTCCCAAATGCATTATTGCATCGTCGGTAGAACGCATTCGTATTCTTCAGTCAGTTCACATTGAGCAAAGATGGGCGCGTGGCATTGTTTTAATCAATGCCGTGATGCATTTTATCTCTCGGATATTCTTAAGAGAACCAACACAGAAGATTTCCCAGTTACATCTCATGGTATTAGGCTTCTCCCGTTCAAAAAGAGCACCAACAATAACGCACCATACGAGTTCATCATGCTGTCAGGAGTTCATTCCTTATGGAGAAGCCGCACAATCGACAGACATGCTGAGACCTCGCTCGACAAGGTCTGTCTTTCGAGAAGAAGCAGCTCATGTGTGTATATAGCGTTGCTGAGACTTTTGACCCGGTTCCGGAGTGGCTTGGACTGCTGGACGCTTGAGTTTGTTTACTGGACTTTTGGAGATTCCTTGGACTGTGCGAAATTGTGTGTTTTGTGCATGTGAGTGTAATTCTAAAGTGATGAATTCTATTGGAATAGTTGACAAGTGTTGATGGCATTATTGCCAAGGCTTAAAGAAAAATCAGGCAAAGCTTGCACTAAGCCGCGCAAGGCTTGAAACAGCGAAACTGGACGATTCTGAAGACAAATCTGGTTGCTTCTAGGCCTTAGCTAGACGATGCAGGTTGGTTCTAGGTTGTTGCGAGGCTTTAGCTAGGTGATGATATATGTTGTTAGGTTGATTCTCAGCGCAGGGAGGTTCGAGTTAAACCACGAACAGTAAGTAACAGACACGACACAGATGCCCAAACTCCAGAGACAGAACCTCGCGCTGAAACCGAGCGTTCGCACCTCTCATAGATCTACGGGCAGGCGTCGTTGGCGTAGGCCTTCCATCGCTTCGGGGTCTTCTCGCAGCCGCCGTTGCCTTTCCCGTTCCCTCGTGCTGGGATAACTGTTGCCTTTTTTTCCATTCTAGTGGACCAGTGGCGAGTAGTGGGATTTACCCACTTTCTGTGGCAGATACCCGGTAGTGATGATGATAGTTTCCTGATAGGCCGTACAAATGTCTGTGGCCCATATCCCTTTTCCCCTCCCCTTAGTGTAGGGTAGCAAACCGGATGCTACAATTCTGGTTAACCTCCCTGCCTTTCTCTCGTTTTATTATCTCTCTCTCTCTCTCTCTCATACCCGTTAGTTGGGCTAACTTGTCGTGTTCTTCATTTTTAGTAGACCAAGTGGTGAGTACTGGATTTACCGAAATTCCGTAGCACATTGCCTCACAGGATAGGCCACACAGGATAAGTCGCACAAATTACGCTTGCCATAAATAGCTTCGCTGCTAAAAAATGTGCTCGTGGCCTAGTGGTCAGGGCACTCGCTTTCGAACCAGAGGGGGACCCGGGTTCATACTCCAGCCCAGGAAAGAAAATTTATTTCCTTTTATTTATTATTTCTTTGATGCGCGCCAGTTGTGCGTGAGAAGGGTTTTTGGATGAGCGCGTCACGTGTTTTTTCCGTGGCGTCTGTTTTTGGGAACACCATCACCAGCTTCACAAGGCATTCAATACAAGCTTCGCTTGAAAAGAGGGCAGGTCGGCCAAGAGAACGTAATTAGAAGATACCATGTCCCATGCATAGCGGTTCTGTCAAAGCATCGCTTTTGTGCATTAGCAAAACAAAGTAAGAAGTACAACGCCAAAGCCTTGGCACTTCCTCACGAAGCAACGAAAAGTAAATGAACACATCATAGCTCAGAAAACTTCCCGGCTAACTTTTTATCGTTCTATTGTCCTCTTTTTTGTTAGAGCGCGAGCACGTTGTTGCAGATGTAAGGTTTCCTCAAAGGAAGCCACGACACAGAGGGGACCGACGATGTCGGACACTCTGCTTCGTTGCCCGTATGTGACGTCAAAGAAAGGCACGCGTAGGTGGCTATCAAAGGAAAGAAAATGTTCATTTTTTTCCTTACTTCCCTATCTTCTTTCCACTTTCTCTCCTCCTAACTTCCTTTTCTCTATCTCTTCCTTCCTCCCGGAAGAGTAGGCGAGCGTTATGCCCCTCCACGTGGCAAGTTGTCCGCCTGCTCGCTCCCTATTTCCTCTTTGTCATTTGTGTATATGTGCATGCGCATCAAATAATAATAATAAAGGAAGCATATAGGGGGCGGGAAGGGTGGTGCAATCTCACTGTGATCAAAGTGGCTTTTGGCGCGACTCATTCCCTATCTGGGACGGATGGGCAGCACCTCAAAGCGAGCGAAAAGGGGAAGTCAACCAAGGCACAAGGCGGTGGCGAGAAGGAAACAAAGAAAGGCTTGCGGAGGCGAATTCCCAGCTCTCCATTAGGGCGTAATTAATCGAGCCCCCTCCGCTCCGCCACCGGAGGGCGCTAACGAGCGTCCCGAAATAGGGACCGCCACAGAGCTCTCTCTCTCTCTCCCTCTTCCTGTCCCCAATCGACGACACGCCACGTGTATAGCTCGGTCAGTGTCTGGCCGTCGAAGGGGATCGGGGCTTCGATTGTGTCCGGTACCGCGGCCTTGATTAATGGCGCCGAGGGCGACGGCTCTGACGCCTTTCCTTTTTTTCCCCCTGGCCATCCCTATGTGGACGGGTTGTTGGCGCCGCTATCCTCTGGCGTTGCTCTAAATACCGTCGTCTGCCTATGCCCCCCCTCCCCCCGTGAGGTGTAGCGAAAGGGTGAAGTAGTGCAAGAAGGATGAGTGAGTGAGTGAGTGAGTGAGTGAGTGAGTGAGTGAGTGAGTGAGTGAGTGAGTGAGTGAGTGAGTGAGTGAGTGAGTGAGTGAGTGAGTGAGTGAGTGAGTGAGTGAGTGAGTGAGTGAGTGAGTGAGTGCGAGGGAGGGCGAATTTGTGAGTGAGTGTGTGAGTGAGAGTGCTTGTGTGAGAGAGAGAGAGTGAGTCTGTGTGTGAAAGAAAGTGAGTGAGTATGAGCGAGTGTTTTGTGTGCGACAGTGAGTGTGTTTGTGTGTGAGAGAGAGCGAGTGAGAGTGACTGAGTGTGATTGTGCGTTTGTGAGTGAGTGAGGAAATACGTGTGTCGCAAACTGCATTATGTGTAAGGCCAACCTTAAGAATCAAAGGAAAACGAAGACCCGTAGGAGTAATTCTGTTGCACTGATCCGTTAAGATAACCGTCTTCCCTTATCAATTTATAATCTCCGACGTGCATTACATGGATCTCTTTCCAACGGTTACTGCATAGTCGGAAGCTCAAATGCACACCGAACTGTCCTTGAGCATCATTAGGCGATGCCGCGCTGACACCGACTATTGACACTGAATTCTACATAAGCACGCGCCACCATAAGCCGCACGGGCAGGCGACAAGAAGAACAAAAAGAAAGAAGTCCTGAAAGCGCGCACGCGCTTTGAATACTCATTGATCCTCACGCCTTCGTCGACAGCATTCAGATTTCTTCTCGCGTCGACACGACCGAGTAACGCGTTTTCCCTACACAGGGCGAGCGTCCGTTCTCTCTTACATCGAAGCGCACATTTATTCGATCCAAACGCTCGCGCACGGTGCAACAAACCGCTTTTTAAGAGCGCGCCTACGGCCTTAAAACGCGCGGTGGCTTCCCCTTCGACCCCCCTCTTCCCGCTTCTTTCCCAATGCGCCCCCTCCGACGCACCGGGCGTCCTTCTCGTCTCGTCCCTGTCGTACGTTGTCGAGCACGTCGGCAGGGTCGTTCTGGCAACGCCGCAGGGGGACAGCCTCCGTGACACAACCTCTGCACGTAAAGAGCACCACCACGACTCCCGCGCATCCCTATGTGGCTTCCCTGAGATCCCGGTTCTTCCCTTTTCTTTTTTAAAGCTTGGAACACATGCATACACAAAGCGCAGCAGTGAAAGAACACCGGTGGCGGTGGTGGCTTCTTGGCCCGACAGCGCAGCTCCGGGCAACGTCTCTAGGATGCATGCTTGTATGCATGGATGCGCGCTTTCCTCGCGCTGCTGCTCGTTCTAGCGCTCCCTGCTGCGCGAGGGGATGGAGATGTCGTTCAAACATCAACCCCCCCCCCCCCCTTCCCTCCCATCTAGTCACCAGCTCCCTCTTGTCCTCTCTGGCGGCTGTCTTTCCGTTGCCTGACAGTGACGCGACTGCTTTATATCCGGGCTTTAAAATGCCCTCCCTTTTACTGTGCCCCGTTGTTATCTCTCTCTCGTGGCGTTGTTCAGTGCTGAGCCCGAGCCGCGGCTATATACGTACGCTTGTGGCGTATAGTGCATGGCTTCACTCGCATTGTTGTTGTTGCTGTTCGCCTAATGACTGTGGTTCATCCCCACTGTCGGGGATTGGCCAAAATACGGTGGTTTTTATAAATTTTCATAAAACTTAACAATAAGGTAATTTATAGAATAGAAACGTTACAAAACTATATATTACCATTTTAACCCGCCACGATGGTCCAGTGGTTATGGTGCTCGACTGCTGACCTGCAGGTCCCGGGATCGAATCACGGCCGCGGACCCGCATTTTCGATGGAGCAGAAAATGCTAGAGGCCCGTGTACTTACATATTTAGGTGCACGTTAAAGAACCCCAGGTGCTCGAAATTTCCGGAGCCCTCCGCTACGGCGTCTCTCATAATCATATATGTCGTGGTTCTGGGACGTTAAACCGCAACAATTATATTGTATAGTTCGCATTCTCTTAGTGTACATCAGGTTCCTCTTCTTCCCCTAGTTGGATGCATTCCCTCACCTCATCCGCAAGTTCGGCGAAGCCTCCTCGTTCACTCGTCTCTTACGACGTGTCTTATGGCGACGAGGCCCCCCATGGCGTGCATATTAGGGTCCCGTTCGTCTCGTGCCTATTGTAAGGACGCCACTTTGGGAACTATACGTGGGGGATAACAGGAGGGAGACCTCTCTATGCTGTAGGTGTCAGCGTGATCGTTAACCCAGCGGGAGGCAAGCAGGGAAGAACCCCGGAAAAAGGTTCTGCTTGTCCCCTTCGGTTATTTTCTTCTTTTATTTTTCGATTGTCGTCATTTTCTTTCGTTTGCTTTTTGTCCCCGTCCGGCGGTACTTACGCAACAGGCGAGTAGTGAACACAATAGAAAGATTGCTTTCTTTCACCGTGTTTCGTCCGTCGACCGCCGGAGCAGAGATCACTAAATTCACCTGAAGCTAAAAGGCCAGGTGACTATATATACATATACATGTCACCACCACAGTTTCAAAGGGAATGTCAATAAACATCACAATCATCATCATCGTCATTGAAATGATTGCCTGTCCTCACGCATGACGTAAAAAGATCGCGGTTTCTGTCCCGACCGCGGCGGTCGCATCTCGATGGAGGCGACATGCTAGAGGCCCGTGTACTGTGCGATGTCAGTGCACGTTAAAGAACACCAGATGGTTGAAATTTCCGGAGCCCCCCACTGCGGCGTCCCTCATAACCATATCGTGGTTTTGGGACGTAAAAGCCCAGATATTATTATTATCACGCATGTCATACTGCTTTCCTATTCCCAGCTGCTTCCACTGCGAACTGCACATTAGCAGCGGACGGGGGAAAAAACACACCTTTGACGATCTGGTTTTGCAACAATATGGCGGCCTCGATCACGACATCATGGAAACGTCGATGATGTCTCAATGATTTCGAGTTTCTGCGCTCGCAAACTTGGCCGAGTTGAGTGTGTACGCAGCGTTTGCTCATCATATAGGCACTGGCTGCAGCCACGCGTATTTTGAACAAAAGATTTGTGCCTCTATAGGCAAGGTGGGTTGGTCTTGTGCACTTACAAAAGTTGTTAGATAATCCTTCTATGTCCTTCAGGCACGAATTGTCATGGACGTCTGCAAATGTGTCAAATTCGCACAACATAATTCCAAGGCGCTTAGTATTACATTCCAAGAAAGAAAATAAATAACATGTTGTTTTGTGCGCGTTTCGGTAATGAATCGTAATTAGCGTGTAATTCAATATTATATTATTCTGCAGCCAGTCATCTTCATTTTAACGTGAAAAAAAAAATCAAATCACATACCTAAAATGCATGCGCAATAGTTTTGGTTCTATTCCTTAACGAGCAAAGAAAAACAATGCTTTTGGCATTGCTTCGGGAACGCGGCACGTTGAAAGACCCGTCGAACGTCGTAGTGCCTTCACAAAAGTATTCGGCAGCAGTCATACGCCGCACACTGAGGTTAAGCCAAGACACGTTGGCTATAGGCCAGAATTTTTATCGCTTGAAGGGGGCAGCCATCTTTGCTTGGGGAGCTGCAGATTACATAGTTTCCTACAATACTTACTAGAGGGAACTCTGGCGCTAGTGTCTATGGGAGCTGCAACGCATGGCGCTTCAGCCAGCATGGGAATGATGGGTATGTACACGGATTTGTCTAAACTTTGTTCTATAGACTCCGTTTGGCTCCGCGTCGCCTGCGTCCACTTTGTCGCCAAACAAAGTTCAGCAAAAGTCAACAGCTCCACATCACCACTTTAACTTTTTTAGGCTCACCAATTCAAATCTGGTCGTGAAGTTCACAACGATCCATTCTTTTATCCAGAAGAAAACCGAAACACAGCAATAAACAAAGCCAGCAAGTGCGTTCGAAGCCCGCAAGTACGAAGACTATAGGCAAATCCGTGTACTACCCATCATTCCCATGGTGGCTGAACGATCGCAGAGCCAGAGTCTCCTCTAGGTAGTTTTAGGAAACTCTATGGCTGATTACGTGGAACGGACGACTACGCTAGCATCCAGCCTGTTCTTATCACATGATGCCCGCCAGTGTGGCCGACAGATGACAACTGTGGTCAAGATTATGTATGCTTGCTCTAGACGTGGGTGCGACAGTAAAAACAATCTGGTCTATACAGAAGGTTCATTTCATCTTACGCGCAATGCATCTTGCAATTTCTTGCCCACTGGTCCAAATAAATGGCAAAAACATGATGCGTCCACATACGTCGACATTGCGCCTCAAGGAGCTATATATAGACATACGAAATACTGAGTACAAGATACCCTGAGATCTACTTAAGTCGCACCAAATATAACCCTTCCTCAAGAAGTTCCCGAGATACCGAAATACTCTGAAAGGTACCTGGAATTTACATGATCAGAGTATTTTTAATATAAAATGATAGCAATGCCCAGCACTTACGGAACCTTAATTACCTAACAGAAAGTCGGTGAACTTTTGCTTTCTTTTTTCGTAAAGTGCAAGGAATGCAACAAGAATGCACAAAGAATAAAACTCCCATAAATCGAGGCCTTGATGGTTTATGTAGGTAAATAAATATGTGCTTCGATCGCCTACCTGGACTCGCCTTTACGGCCTTTCGAACTTTTGTCAATAGCTGCAGGCATTCTTCAAGAACGGGCCTGGATATCTGCGAATAAAAACGAATAAGTAAGTAAGCAGACGTAACTGAATCACAAAACATCCCAAGCATAGATGAAATACTGCGCTGCGCAATTTGTTTTAAAAAATGAAAAATATTTCTTGCTTTTCAAGGCGAAAGCCTTAGATGCCTCATCAAACGCGAAAATTTACCCTCGGCGACGTCAACACGAGCGATGCAAGAAATCCCCAGGTGCTGACATCACCATATGACGTCATCACGACGTCACAGATCACCAAAATTTGTGACGTCATCAAGGCGTCATTATGACGTCACGTAACGTGATGTCACCTGATGCCCTCATCGTATGACATCGTCGCTTTGTAAAAGGTGGGCCGATCACGGAGGCAATGCAAAACCACGTTAGGCGCAGAAAGCTTTCGGAGGTGGTCGGACTCGGGGGAAGGTCACTGCATCGACTGAGAAGAAAAAGAAGCTGGCTTTCCACTTCGAATCGTCTTAGGCAAATTGATAAGCGACCCTGTGAGTTTTTCTTAATTAGTTGTGCAGGGACAGAGCGTTGGTATATACGAATATAGCTCTTTACAGTGCCTTTAGTTTAGCAAAACAACGGTTTTTTAAATGCGAAGCATTTCTTAGAGCGAACCTTTGGCACTTTGAGCGTTTCTATCTACTTATCTATCTATCTATCTAGCCGCCTACGTCTGGGGGCTCTCATGATCGCCTCCTTAACTTGGTGCAGACCAAAATTGGCATGGGAGGGTAACATGATTTGACGAATATGACTGTCGGGTCATGACATGAATAAAGTGAAAATCCTGTCGTCGTCAAACCATTTCCTCCAAACACGTGTGGCACATACCCGCTTACCACGGGCCACGGTGCATGGGTATGCGCCACAGATGATTGACAGTTTATATCTACCCAGGAACGGCGAGAACAGACATTAAATGCGAGAGCGTTAAGAAAAACCCACATCGGCAGCGTTGACCTGACGAATGGAAAGAATGAAAATTAGGATCTCAGCAGGAATCGAACCCAAGCATTCTGCGTGGCAATCGGGTATTCTACCACAGAGCCACGCCAGGTCTATAAACTGGTTTGGAAAAACAGCCTATGCAGGCGTAATGTCGGTGCAACGTCAGTTGTGGTTGTGGTGCTTGCTATCTAATTTTACAAGAAAGCAATAAACACTATACATGATACTCCTACGATGCGTATACTCCTACGATACAGACGTCATATCAGATTAACGTCTGTGGTTCCAGTGTTGGCTCCGCTTTTATAGCAGTCTAATAAACATTACATTTGTATCCCTATGATTCAGCAAGCTATATTCAAGCATTGCTCGACTCCGGAGGAATACATTAACGAAAGTTAGGTATGATATTCACATCATCGCACCGTAAAGTGCACTTAGTCCGCCAGAACGACGCAGTGTCCTCTTCATTTCTTACGAGGCTGGGCGATGGCCTCATGCTGACCGAGGATGATGCCAGATTGATTGACAGCCGCTTTGTAGACTAGGCTACGTAGGCCACATACGCCCAGGTAGTCTACGAATACGACAAGCGCCATCCACTGATGTTGGTCTACGTAGCACTATCCAGGCCTACCAGCCTCGACGGCCTATACCTCACCAACGCGAAGGGTGACTTCAGATTCCAACATGTCGCCGGCTCTATCTACAGACAATTTGTCGACGAAATGACCGAGGCATCCACGATTTCCAACAGCTGTACTATACCTCATACTTCACTACACATGGACCCCTCGTCACCGCGATCACGACCTGATCACGGGGATGATGACCTTGTTCAAGAACTGTCAAGAACTTCTTCCACACATGCACACGGGTTCGTGAAACGTGCGTGCGTTCTCTATCATAAGGGACAAGTATAAGCACTACATATCAGCTTACGTCTTCTGGTGTTGGTATAATACCCACGTTGCCGTTGGCAGCGTTACCCAACTGTAAACAACTGGTTATATAACACATATGCGGCTCTTCAACATGTATGTGTGCGTATAAAATTTATACAAATCTTTATGCGTCATTTTGTAACGTTTCGCTCAGTAAAAAAACATTACGCCACAGTCACCTTCCCACCGCATGCTTCGCATCACGTCGACATCCATGGTACGTGGGATCTGCCGAATTTTTTTTTTCTCAAAATTCTCTTCATGACTCCTTATAGAATATTTGACGGATGGGTTACGGTGCCGCAATACTGGGCTCTTAACCTCGCCGTTTTTATCTTCAGCAATTGAACGAAGAACACTACGGTGGGCGTATACACATGAAAGTGGTTGGGTTGGTGCATTCTGCGTTTCCTCACCTTATCAGTTCCCGTCACGAGATACAAAAAGAAGAAAACATTCGTTTAACAGCCCAAGGTGTCGGCGCCCATATGTCTTAGGTAAAATAGTCTATATTGTGCTGTGGACCATAAGCCTACGCGTTGAGGTTGTTGGCATGTCATACCAAAGTTCATTGGCGCAGCGCCTCTAACATGGGACGAAGTAGCTACGCGTGCGCACACACAAACACACACGGTATATACAATAGGAACGCGTAAAACTTTTACAACGAAGATGGTTATGCGGACCCTGTGCCGTAGGTATCGTTGGCGTGGTCACGCTAAACAAGGTCACGTGACCAGGGTGAGATGACGGGGTCTGATGAGGAGAGGGAAAGGAGGTCACGTGATGGAGCGTACGTAAGGCGGGCGATTCAAACAGTCGATTGAGTGGTGGGTGGCGTGACGAAGCTTACGTAAGGCGGTCGGTTCGAAGAGTGGACTGAAAGGGAGAGGTCACGTGATGAAACTGACGTCAGACGGGCGATTCAAACGGGGGGTTGAGAGGAGAGTTGTTGCCCCTGAAATGGCAGAAGGTAGACTCGGGATGACAGGAAAAGACTTGGCAGAAAAAGAGAAGAGTCTAGAGTCACCCACGCCGACCAGAGCCGTCGACTGGAACTAAAGAGCTGACTTAGCTGAAATAAAGAAACCGCAAATGAATTACTTATAAATAACTGGGCAAAACGAAAGAAGGGACTTGAACAGACCGAATGAAAGGCAACAGTTTCGCCGTCCGACGGCTTTCAAGGCGTGGAACTGAAGAGAGAGAAAAAGAAAGAAAGGAAGAAAGAAAGATAGAGAAAACTTGCAAAACTTAGCAAAACAGAGACAGCCAGGACTACCTTTCCATAAGCTCCGCTAGCTGTCTCTTTAGCACTGGGGCTCCAGTGGAGGCTACGCTTTAAATTCAGAATTTTCGACAAGCGAGCGAGATTGTAAAGGTTTGGACACATATCGCGTACACAGATCCAAGACCTTTTCCTGTATTCATAACAACCCAGATAACGAGGGCCACCTGCCGCTGGTGAGCGAAAGCGTGCGGCTAGTACACGCTACACAAAAATGCCCTCTTGATTTTTTTTTTTTTTTTTGTACACAAATGTCTCTATGTATACGAGCACAGAAGCGGAAAGAGGAAGGCGACGGTGCGCAAGAAACAACATAAAAAAACATAACATAAAAAAAGAAAATCAGGATCATCCACCGCACGATTCCGGGCGTCCCCTTTTAAAGAAACAATCCGATCCGTACACAAGCTAAAACTTTCGAAAGCCCACGAGTTTACAGCCGCGTCGCGCGCGCCACGTTCAAACTTTATAGGAACCGAAGCCCCCGCGAACTCGGATCTGTTGCTAACATGTTTGCCTAAGGGATATGGGTCCCCCGCTTCGCGAGATTCCCCGGTTTCCACCGAAACACCGCTTATTCCCCGTTTCGTGCCTTCGAGGCGACGTTCCTCGGCATTTGTATAGTTCTATTCTTCATTATACTTGCTTGGAAGTGCACGGTTTGTCGGCGCTGCTGTGCGATCGCGGGGCAGCATACATCGAAAAATACTTGACCACCAAATGTCGTGTAACATGTTGGTGAAAGCAGTACCACTTGTTTCTGCGAATATTTTGCAGATTTATTTGCGCCCTTATGACGTATAAACAAAACTCACAGGGTCCCTTGTGCATTCACCTAAGACGACTCGAAGGCGAACGCCATCTTGTTTTCTTCTCGGTCGATGTAATTGTCCACCCCCCCCCCCCTTTGAGATATTCCTTCACCTAACGCGCTTTTCCACTGCCTCGAGGATCGAAGGCATTGCAAGCTTTCCGCACCTCACCTGGTTCTGCACTGCCTCCGCGATCGGCCCACCTTACACCAAACGACGATGTCGTGTGATGGCGTAATCATGTGACGTCGCAGTGACGTCACAGCTTCGGGTGATCTGTGGCGTCATGTGGAGACGTCATCACCTGATGACGATTTTTTTTTTTTTGCCCAACTAGTCTTGAAGACGACGACGCCGGACACCGACGCCGTGCCGACGGTCAATTTTTGTGCTTGATGAGGCATATAAGGCGTTCGCGTTAAAATATGTACGTCGCAATTTTGACACATTTTATTACGGCGCGATAATTGCTATAGAGCCCGCTTTTTCGAAATCTCAAAGCGGCACATGGGCTCTTCCCACGACGGACTTCAGTTTTCCCGTTTGACCCGACCGCTGTCTCCACTAGTTAAGAAAAGTTGAATTAATTTATTTAGTTACAGCCTAAAATGATGTCCTCATCCATCTTAAGACGCCAGCCGAAGAAATTATGAAGGCAGCGAGCAAATATCGCATTTCCTTTATTTTAAGGGATTGCGGACACGTTTCTTGAAACACCCCATTTTCAGTGTTTACAAACACATGCCCTGCACGGCTTCCGGTTTTGTCCACCGACGTAGCATACTAGCACTGGTGTGGCCTTGTCGAGTAGCCCGCAGGCTTTCAGCCCGTTCCTCTGTGTGTTCAGTCAAATATCTCAAATAAGTGTTCTACTCAAGGCTATACACAAGACTATAAGAGCTACTCTTCAATTTTATGCGCCCTCCTTTGATCCGAAAACGTATAAAGAGACTTTCCTTACTCCGAGACAACTTAAAAATAATTTTTCCGCGTCGGTGTTAGAGAGTGATCAATGAAGTGACCGGAAGTTTCTTGGGTAGAACGCTTGGTGCTACTCAAGGAGGTTAAAAAAAAAAACGAGGTTTTTAAACCTCCTTGGCGCTACTGTCGCAATCGCGAAACCGTCTAGGTCTAGCAAAATCTTTCACGATTTATGCCCTCGTCAAACGTGCAAGTGCACTTACAGGCAGTGCGCTTCGGTTCCCTGAGTGACACTTTACGATACGCGCTGCTAAACGGGAAAACAGTGCACACTTGTGGCGAAAAAGAAATGGTGACAGAATGCGAGCGCGTTTTTCGAAGGTGTAGATGAAAAAGAAAATTCGGAAATATGATTGTTTTACGTTGTTTTGTAAACAAAAACAAACTTCAGGGGTTTTTTTTGTTCTTGTTTTTTTTTTTTCTGACCGAAAAACGCAGCTTCGTACAAGCGTTGCAAGTAAACGCCTTATCAGACGCATGCAGCAGAGACGCAGCAAAGTGCGTTCACGGAACGCACCGCAGTATACTCTTCTGCACGTGACACTCCGGTTGCGTCATTTAGATTTAGTAAAGTGCACTAGTATAAGGAAAGTGTACTCCCCGTAGTTCACTTAACTTGCCCGCTCGACATGGTACCGTATACTATACTCGCGGACAACTTTTCTTTGCAATGAAGGGAAAGCTATGGGGGCGGAGCGTCTGCAAATGTACTGCTACGCGGAGTAGACCGGTTTGGCGCGCGTCTCGTAACGCCGTGGAAAGGGATGGCTAGCGTTGTATTTCTACGCAAACGCTGCTTAGCGTCCAAGGTAAAAGGCGCGACTTTTTCACGCACGCTAAAACGCAAAGTGACAACGTATAAAGTAAAAGAAAGGCAAATATCTCGCTTGTGTGCGCTGCGTTCCGCCTCAAAAAGCTACATGTAGAAAATGGAGGAGTATTTTATATATCTCACGCAGAAAACACGGACGCAATTGTGGGACTACATTCATTAGCGGTAGGATACGTGCACTGTGGCTCTGTAGCCTTCGCTTCGTTGCCAAGGAAAGTTGCCCGCGAATAAACTATTGGAGAGCCCGAAAAAAACGTGTACTGCATTACATATACGTAACACGTTAGTAGAGCCTTTAAATTAAAGATATTCCTCTTCAGCAACAACGAGGGAACAGGGTTCACCCTCAGCTCTTCCAAAACTATTCGCACAAACCACGATCGTTTCCCAGCGGCAAAGAGCGCGCTAGACCATTTTTCACAAACAGCGCCAAATTTTATTTCTTAATTTTGAATACACGAAAACAAAAAAAAGAACAATCTGTATATATGGTGTTAAATTATTAGTACAACAATTCTGCGAAGATCTCTTCGGAGGTGGGTGTATGACCACTGACGATTATCTTATTGTAATTACACAAATTACACCACCTCCCGCTAAAGGGGACCATGAGGCGATGCGAAGCAGCGTTTCGGCATGTCCAGCCCGCGTTTCAGAGGGGGAGTGGAGAGGGAAAGGGGAGAGAGGGAGCGGAGAGGGGGTGGGAGAGGGAAAGAGGAGAGGGGAAGGAATGAGGTAGGGAAGAGGGGGGGGGGAAATGGGAAAGAGAAATTGAAGAGGGGAGAGGGAAAAGCGGGGGAGGGGAGAGGGGAAAAGCGGGGGAGGGGGAAATTGGGAGAGCCGGTGTGCGGAGAGGGTTTGCGCATGCGCAGTAAGGATGGTCACGCCGCACACCACCACCGGATTGAACTCCGCCATAAGATGCTTCGCATCTAATAATGCCTAAGGTGAAATTAGAGCGCAGCAGGAATCGGACGTCGGCGCGGCGCTGCAGTCACTGTTCGTGGGCGCCTCGATGCGAGCGTTACCGCGTACAGGGTGGCGACAGCGTCTAATATGTCTGACCACAGCCGGACTCGACTCTCCTCCGCTCTCTGACCCAATATGGCAAAATCACACAACGCGATAGTTCTGCCAGTTCCACTTATTATATGTATTATTATATGATACTTATTCTATGTATGTCCCGAAGTCTATGACCTGGGCACTGGTATGTCGCCTATATGTGCGGATTCATTTACTTGATAACCTGAGAAATTATCAGAGGCATTATTAATTGCCTCTCGGAGATTTTCTTTTACGTTATGATGGTGTTTGTGTGTGTGTGTGTGTGTGTGTGTGTGTGTGTGTGTGTGTGTGTGTGTGTGTGTGTGTGTGTGTGTTTCTTTCATGTACTACTACTGTTTGATTTTATTTTGTGTTGTATGCTATGCCGGCTACTCCTTAGCTCAAGAGCTAAGGAGTAGCCGGCGCCTTAGTTTTGCGCCAACCTCTGCTTTTACATAATATTACATAATATTACGTAATAATAAAAAAAAACGCGATAGCTCCACTGTTTGACGCAGTAAGGCGGCGGCGTATCACGTGTCATCACCCCGTGCGAAGGAACGCTGGCATCGAGGCGCCCTATGTTGGAGCACTTCGTTTAGCATCGTAGCAGCGGCTCACGAAACACTTTCACGGATTGCGTCCACACTATACGACAGTGCACTAAGTTCCACCAACTGCGCCTTGAAAGGATTGAATGGGGTGAAAGTGGAAAGGAAGCCGCACTGGTCGGAGCGGGAATGGTCGGAAACAAGTCACCTCTCCGGAAGCCACAGCAGCGCGAGCTCCCGCGCTCTGCGTTCCGCGATCTGCGCACTGTATGCACTCGCTGTCATCCATGCATCCGCCCCTCTGCCAATCGTTCGCTCGGTTACGTACTAGAGGACGACGCGAAACCCACAGATGGGTGCATAGTTTCCTACAATATTTACTAGAGGGAATTCTGGCGATAGTGTCTACGGAAACTGCAACGAATGGCGCTTCAGCCAGCATGAGGATGGTAAATATATAGTACACGGACTTGTCTAAGGTTAGTTCTTTCGGCGACGAAGATCAGCAAACGTTCAGCAGTTCCACTTCACCACCTTGACCATTCAGGCTTACCGATTCAAATGGGCTCACGAAGAAGTTCACAACGATCCATCGTTTCATCCGAAACAAAGCCACAAGTGCGTTCGAAACCCGCAATTAAGCACGAAGACTAGGCAAATCCGTGCACTACCCATCATTCCCATGCATGGTGGCTGAACGATCGCAGAGCCAGAGTTCCCAATATTGCAGGAAACTTTTACGGGCGCATTAGAATGAGAACGACAAGGTATATAATCGAACGCGGGTTTCTCACACTTGCGGATCGTTGCGTCTCTTCGGAGCAAGCAAGTAACAGCGCGAACCGTTGCACTCACGAGAGAAACGACGCATGTATATGTACACACACGTACACACGTGTGAGTCTTTTCTGTTGTTTGACTTGTAGGTGTCTGTTCGCGGTATCATTTCCTTGCTCCACAATGAACCATTGCGCAAAAAAAAAAAAAAAAGATGAAGTATTGATGCCGTCATGTCTTGCAAGAAGTGTGGTCGCTGATCGTATAACTTAAAGGGGTCCTGAACCGCTTTTCCAAGAAATCCAAGAAAGGGGTGCTTCATGATCCACCTTTATTCTGTCACCAAGTGTTCAGCGGGCTTTCGGCTTCAAATGTTACAAAGAGTGTAACGTGTACTGCGGTGATTTCTGTCCCCGCCTTCCGGAGATGTATAGTTGAATGGGGCGGCCATGGCTTCCCCAATTGCCATTGGATTATATTTCGAATTTTCTGCGTTGTGTTCCAGTGGCGTAGCCGGGGGGGGGGGGGGGGGGGGAGGGAAGGGGCACACCGGGCCCGTGCCCGCACACCCCCCTCCCCCCGAACTTTTTTTTCCCATGGCATACAGAGCACAAGATGACACTCGACCCCACTTATCTGCCCGGACCCAATGTCGGATCAAGGAGGTCCCCCCCCCCCCCCCCCGAAAAAAATTTTTGCCTATACGCCACTGTTGTGTTGCAGGCAACCTCGTCTAGACACACCGTGGATCGTGGTCCGGATGGTCACACGAGCGGTGGCAGTGCTGAAGGAACTTCCATGCCATCCGGAATGTTTCACCTATTCTAGTTGGTAAAACATCTTAAAACCTCTTCTATCATGCCACCGCTGCTGCAGCATTGCGCTAGCTTAGAGTTATCACGTGCTTCACTTGATATCTCACTGCAATTCTCGCTGAAAGTCAGTTGTGCTGCTAATAAAAATTGGGGGCCGCTTAAGCTTCGCCTTTAAGAGTTGAACGCGATAGCGATATCCTGCCCCTAGTGCGCACTTCGAACACTACGAGTGTTTAACAGAATGCGCGCACGAAGGTGTGTGCCTTATGTAATGGGTAGCATGCTTTAAACCAGAAACTTTTTCGAAGTTGCGATGCACCCACTACGTGGCCTTAAGGGAATACGCGCAGTAATGTGTGTGCCTTTTGTAATGGGTGGCTCTCTTTAAACCACGAAGTCGTTAGGATATGCACATGGTGTGACGCCCGATGGCAATGTACGCTTGTACCACGCAATATTATTGCGGTAATACATCTCGTATTGTGACACCTGTATACAGGAAGCGTATTTTTGGGAAGCATGAAAGTAGCTTTCAATGCAGCTCCAAGCAGAGGCGTGGCTGTGTGGTAGAACACATGCTTGCCACGCAGACGGCCTGGGTTCGATTCTCACTCGGACCAACATTTTTATTATTTATTTTATTTGCAACTTTTTCGATTTTTCGGTCACGGACAAGATGATTTTTCGCTCACAACCAACGGTGCCGAGCCGACGGCGGAATTTCTGCGTTACGAGCTCTTTAACGCTATCGCGTTAATATCGCGTTAAAACTGAGAAGCCGTTCCCCTCCGTGAAAGTTGACAACCAGAGAAACATCCACATCACGCAGGGTTAGAGAAGGGATGCGAAATCATTGTAAACATACATATATATATGCCACATGAAGTGAAAATCCAGGGTCCGTCCGTCAAGCGTTGCCACCCGACCGATCAGGGGGGGGGGGGGGGGAATGAAAAAAAAAAAAAAACCACGCGACCAAGTGACGATGTCCTCTGATGACGTCGTGTGGCATTGTCACGAGATCCTGTCAGACTGCACACCATACCGTCAGGGATGGGCCCACATGTACCGTGGCTGCACGGACGTGCACGAATTTTTGCCCAGACTCTTAACAATTAACTTAGCTGTACAGCAAGTGTCTCAAACTCATCTCAGCCAGCGGGCCGCAGTCACGAAATTTAACGAAATTTAATCCAACAAGGGCAGCAACTGTCAAGAAAGTCGGAGGCGGGCGGGAGGGGTGGGGGGAGGCGAAAGGATAAATTGTCACTTTATTTATTTATTTATTTATTTATTTATTTATTTATTTATTTATTTATTTATTTATTTATTTATTTGTGCAACAATACAAGATTGTCATGGTGCTTGTGGCAAAACGTTGCTATTCGGAAGAACGCCTTTCCCACACCTCATATATGCTTCATATCTGATGGGATTTCGTTTAGAGAAAGATATCGATACTGATCCCAAGAATGACTACAATTCTTAAAAAGAGTTCTTGTTCTATGGTGATGTTTCAACAGTGACCACATGGAGTGCCTCAGGGAAAATATGCTTGAGACCAGTGCCGTCTCTGTAGCTCCCCCGAACAAAGCGTTATCAATCGCAATAGGCGAGAAAACAGTGCGAATACCATTTAGCAGAGTCCCAGAAGTTTATACCTTGTGAAGCCGCGAGCTGTCCGTTTAAGACCCCCTGCTGTATATATATAGTATGGCACCTTTGGTAGCATCAAATATTCAACCACTGTTGAGGATGTGCCGATACTGTTCCAGAGGATGGAAGAGATGCATGACAAGAGATGCATGACATGTATGGAGGCACGCTATACCTCGACAACTGCTCATTATAAGATACAGATGGGCATACGGAAGCGGTATATCTGCAAGTAGACGCAGACAGAGGTCGGCAAAAAATGTGGAGCTCACTCAGACTCACTCATGAAATATATTTTGCATTTAGGACTCACCCGGACTCAGACTCACCAAAATTTTCCTCATTCGGATTCAATCGGACACAGACTCACTGAAATTTTTCTCAACCGGACTCACTCGTACTTAAACTCACCCAAATATCGCTCGCCCGGACTCGCACTGACTCAGACTCGCGGCTCGATCTGAGTCTGAGTGAGTCTATTCATGAGTCCGTTAGCGTATAATTAACTATTTCCACCACAGTGTCAATGCTCTTTAACATCAATATCTCATATAACTGGTGTTCTATTTGGCGCGTTTCCACCTCATACCTTCAAATGCGAATTATCAATGGTTATAATGCAGTAAGGACACTTTTATCGAAAGAGATGACTCACACGGGATATTTTATCAAGAACATCCCACGAAAGTTTTTGATAGAGAGAGCTCAAACACAGCTCTCCTCGCCCTCCTCCGTAACTCACGCCTCTGATCAATAAATATTGAGATGGCATATGAACGCTATAGTGCCTTGAGGTATGTGTGAATATACGTGAGTATAAACGTGAGTCATTCATAAGGCTGATAGTAATGCTGAAATTGAGTAGATAGGACCGTAGGTCGGTAAAAAATGTGGAGCTCACTCAGACTAACTCATGAAATATATTTTGCCCTTAGGGCTCACTCGGACTCAGACTCGCTGGAATTTTTCTCAACCGGACTCACTCCGACTCAGACTCACGAAAATATTACTCAGCCTGATTCACTCAGAGTGAGTCGACTCATGAGTGAGTTTGCCGACCTATGGACGCGGACAACCCCTCATAAGATACGATGAATTTATCAGCGTGTCATCGCAAGTATGGAGAAGAATTTTTTTTGCGTTTGCACTCGGCAATCTTCTTTCGCCGGAAGCTGCGCGAAAAGGTATGCCGAAATACCTTAATTATAATGGCGTCCAATCTGTCTTTAGCTTCTGGCTACCGCCAGAGTTCGTGCGCCATCAGCTGTGACGTCCCCAAACTCGCAGTCCCTGTGTTTCCTGGTGCACGCCGATGGTTAATATAATAATGATTTTTAGGGTTTAACGTTCTAAAACCACAATATGATTATGAGCGACGCCGTGCTCCCGAAATTTCGACCACCTGGTATTCTTTAACGTGCACCTAAATATAAGTACGTTGGCCTCAAGCATTTTCGCCTTCATCGAAAATGCGGCCGCCGCGGTCGTGATTCGATACTCTACCTTCAGGTCTGCAGCTGTCAAGCACCATGGTCACTAGACCACCGTGGTGGGTCAGCACGCCGATGGTTCGTAGCGGGTCAAGTTGATACATAAGCTTGTTGTAATTGCTGGTGCCTGCGAAATCCGTAGTCTATAGAGAAATATAAAGCTCCTATCAGCCTAATGTCGAAGGTGTGTGACGCAAATTTTGGCCGGCACATAAACCAAGAAGAGAAACAAGAAACGGGGGGAAGCGCGGGAGGTTCATTACATCGAGTTAGCAGAAAAAGAAGATGGCTTTGGCTGTCGAGTCGACTGAAGCGGGGGACGCATAAGGAACCCTGTATGTTTTTTTCTTTTTTTCTCTATATTACCAATTACAAACCCCTTACCCCTTCCCACGAGTAGGGTAGTCAACCAAGCTCGTGCTTGGTTAACATCCCCGCCTTTCCCTTTCTCTTCCCTCTCTCTCTCTTTACCTCACCGGTCTCTCTCGGGGACACCGCAGTCTGACCGATCAGGTTAACCGCCACCAGGACGCGGCGCTTTCCGCGAATACAGCGCCGCCCTAGTGACGACCACGGTGACTCTACGGAACAGAGCCGCACTGCGCAACTGGCTCCGGCAGAGCACGGCGCGGTTCACTCTGTGTTAAGCCGAGACTATCATGGTGGCAACAGCGAGCGGGCGGGTCAACTTTACTACTTTAATACTTTACTCCGCGGCGGAGCGGGCGCAATGCGCATTCAGTGCGACACGGAAGAGCAGCGCACACTGCCCACTGCTCTCTATCTCGGGCCCTCCTCCGTTACCGCAGCGACACCCCGCGGCGGCTCCCCAGCACTGCTTCCCTTCCCGAGAAAAACCCGTAACTCCCTCGCTACCGTCCACATGCATGGGCCAGCCGGCAGCGAGCGTGCAAAGCGACTTGCACGCCGCCACGCGGGAAGCCACTAATTGCACCCTAATGGTGAGGAGGGAAGAGACGTCGCTGCAATCGATGATGATGCGCCGCCCATCACGTGGCCCGCACGAAACTATCGCCTCTTGCTTCCTTTTATTTCGGTTTTCCCCACCGCGACTCCGAGCCTTTCCCACACTCTCCGATCAGTGAGAGTGGCACTCGCTCACGGCTTCCAAAAGGGACTACCCGCCGAGCTCCAACAACAAGCAGCGAACACTCGACGCATCGGACACTCGCGACCGGACGCTTCTCCAGTGTCGAGTCCCTGCGCATGGGACGCGAAGGCAGGGTACAGTTGCGTCTCTGAAGCCCCTGTCTTCCTTTCTAGCCTATTTATACTGTTTTTGTGTGTGCCGAGAACAGAGCACGATAACGTTGGTGCAGAACGATGGGCTTGTTTCTTGATGTGACGCAACCGTATTATGCGAGGATTACTTTCTTTCGGCAAATTTTCTGCCGTCATGCTCGCCTGTCGGTGACTTTTCGGGGGTGTCTCAAATCTTGCGCCAAGTAATACTCTTTTTCCACGAGCGGTTGCAGCAATCGATACTTGTTCATGTGAAAAGACGTGCATATGACAAACGAAACAAAGACGTTGTGGTGTTTCACGTGTCAAAACCACGACGTGATTATAAGACGCCATAGCGGGGGCACTGGGACTCCAGATTAATTTTGACCAATTCAACTGGAGTTCTTCAATGTGCGCCGTAACTCTAACAACGCGGGTGTTTTTAATGAGAGAAGCCTTGGATGACTTAACAAACGCGAAAAGTCACTGTCGGCTTCAACACGAAGTGATGCAGAAAATCATCACCATATGGCATAACAACGACGTCACAGATCTCAAAATTTTGTAACGTCATTATGAAGTCACATTACCTGACGTCATCGCATCACGTCGTTCCTTGGTCAAAGGTGGGCCGATCCCGGAGGCACTGAAAAAGCGCTTTAGGTGCAGAAAGCTTTGGGAGATCAGCACAATCGAATATATAAGAACAGAAGAGCATGACTTTAGCCTTCGAGTCGTCCTATGTGAATGCAAAAGGGACCCTGTGACTTTTCGCGTTTCGCCTCAGTCGAAATGCGGACGCCGTGGCCGAGGATCGAGCCGACGACCTCGTGCTCAGCACCGCAACACTTTACCAGCCAATTAAGCTACCGCGGTGGATGAAATGAAGAGGAACGAGCATTAGTTCTAATCGATTGAATTACTTGGTTGAATAAGTAAACGGCTACTGCGTTTACTTAATTTTATGGAAAAACGAAAGGAAAGAAAGACTATTTGCTTTCCCGCGTGTATATATTAGGACTCCACTTTCGACAGGGAAGAGACAAAACAGGGAAGGGTCCGCCGCGGTCCCGTAAGTCACGGCTTCGATCCCAGCCGCCGCGGTCGCATTTCGGTGGAGGCGAAATGCTGTAGAGGCCCGTGCACTGTGCAATGTCAGTGCACATTAGCACCAGACGGTCGGAATTTCCGGAGCCCCCCGCTACGGAATGCCTCGTAATCACGTCGTGGTTTTGGCACGTAAAACCCGACAAATTGTTATGACAGGGAAGGCCGAATTATGGATTGTCGAGTACGACCGTCCAACGACTTAGAAGGGGATTTGGTGCAACTATCGGCACGCTCAGCCTACAAAATATTCCTCACGGGACTACAGCGGTGTATAGCTACGGTTCTATTTGCTGCGGTATATTTTCTCTGATTATAAAAGAATAAATTCAGTTACAGAAAGGCTCCTTGCCCGTTTCTATTATGACCACCGTAAGCCGCATGAAGACGGAGATTTTACACGACATATCTACAAAAACAGAAATATTAGGGGGAAAAAATTTTGGCGCCCTAAGTATGATCAAACGCAGCCAAGTCAGAAAAGGGAGCTGCCAAGGCGGACGAGCTACAGGAGCTGTTGGGACACACTAAATTATTTGCTGATATCTCTATTTCCTTGATAAAAATTTTACGTCGCGTATTCTTTGCGTGAACATGTGTAAGGCGGAAGGTGTAAGAACGTGGTGATGTCATGCTAAGTTGTACTCAGATTCCCGCGTAACCACATTTTATTCACCGACAGTTTAACGGGCGGCGGCTTGGCCAATCTGAGAGCCGCGCACCTTGCCCGCGACTATCGGAAGCCCGCAATCCTACTCTGCAAATGAGGTCTAGTCCCGGACTTTTCCGTCCAGGCCGCCGAACAAGTCGTCTCGCTGTGGTGGTGCGTGGGAAGAGGGAAGTGGCACAGGAGGTGGGGGGGGTTGCACCATGGGGCGCGGCCCGCCGAGCGATTGACTTCCGTCCACCCCCTTGGTATAGGGTACACTCAGAGACCACGCTCCCCACTGCTCCCCTTCGCTAGCGCGCGTGCTTTCGTTTTTTTCCCTACGACGGCGCGGCGACCAATCGGGAGCTTCGGGGAGACCCCCCCGGTGGGAGGGGCCCCGCTGAGTGCAGGCCACGCCCACCGCGCGGTCCGGCCGCCGGTGGCATTCGGAGCTTTTCGCGCGGGACGGAAGGAACGGCTTTTTTTGCTAGCCCGGCCATGGACGCATCGCCGGGCTTGGTCGGCCCCATGGCGCTCAAGTTCGCCCAGGTGAGTCCGGCTCCGTTTTGCTCCCCTAGCACGCTTTGAATGCAGACCTTACTATAAGTCACCGTAGGGTCATAAAATAAATTCGGTGAAGGAAAATCGGGCTACGTTCTAGGGAACTACAGGCTGCAGGCAGTGTCGACAGGCGATCGCGTGACATCGCTAACCGACCTGTGTTCTCCGACACATCGCCGTGGACCGTTTATGCACACCGTGCAATGTGCTCAGCTACCGTATATAGGGTTATCGAAAAACGCAGTAAAGTGCATGACGTCATCTGTTACATGGGAGACGAACGAAATGCTTCATGTAGAAGGCCACGACAGGAACGATCGCGTGTTACTGCTGTAGCTCTTAATGTTTCCTGACATATCGCGTAGAAGAAGGAAACTGGGCTAAGTTCTTGAAGTTATGCATTAGTGATATGCACAATTCTTCGCCGTCTCGAACTAACAGATTGCATCAATTTTGATATCTCGCGCTGTCGGATGTAAAGGGCCGCGTGGTTTGTGTCTCGGTTGACTGTGCTGTTGTAATCTTAACAGTGCCAATTTACGAGCCCGGCGTTTCGATAAAGGTGGAGAGAATAATTTATGCGCCAAATGTAACGCGGTTTCACCAAAACTGCTTCGCTGAAACAAGACTGACGTGAACGTATATCTGCTTCCATCGCTTACACAAGCATCTGTCTGGAGTAGAAATCATCAACGTGTGTGCTGTGACTTGAGACTGTTGTTCACTGAAGACGGCAACGGATATCGACAACTGCCACCGCTGCATCCACGTGTACTGCCAACCTGCCTCTTCGGAGACCGAGTGTGGCAATGTGTCGCCTCGGAGTGTCATCTTGCTGCACCTGTGTTCTTCACCGTCGTAAGCAGCAGACGCCAATCGATCCCGAGGATATTCGAAGACACCTTCGTCAAGACGTCAACTGCCGGATAGTATAAAGTGTGGAAGGTCGTTAGCGATGCCCGCAACCGAAGTGCTGCAAGGTTCCGGTCACGATATTCTGGTCGCCAAAACGACGATGCATATAGTACGTCCGTACGACTTCATTTTATCAAACTGAGCGGCAACATCAAAGGAGATTTGTTCTGTATACAAAGAACAGTAACGTCCCATCAAGAACTGACACATCATGTCGGTGACTCAAGCTCATTGGCCGCGAGCGCCACGGACTACATGCGGACGGCAATATCAGCTACCCCGCATTATAGGATGCACCGTCTGAGCAGGAGGGAGCCCAGTATAGCATCATCAAACAACACGTTGGATTCATTGAAATGCACCTTTGCAGCACCAACAGCCGCCATGTGTTAATACGCATGTGAACCTGTGTTGCCTCTGTTTCAACTAGTTTCAACTAAACGAAAACTTCAACATCTTGCGCCGCAGCCCCATGCATGCTGCGTAGTCACTGTCTGGTTTTTTTAAGTTATACGGGGCATTCGTGCGACTTGAGCCGAGGCTGTGGCTTCGTTCGGCTGAAACGCACACTAGCAAAGCAAGATCAAGCCGGAACCGGACCCAGTACTGCGCACTTAAGAATTTCGATTTCGCGACCTCTTCACATACGCACCGGAAGCACCACATCCCGTCGTCACACCTATTTCTCGGATCATGACGCTGGATTGGATGAGAACTGTTCGGTGACGTCACGCGTATATCGTGCGTAAATGTTTGAAAACCATGACTGTTTAAAGAAGAAAGTTTATAGTGAGAGTATCGACAGAACCTGCAGAAACGTGCTTGTCCAACACATTGAATGTAGTGATTAACTGGATTCCAAGTTTAACAGCGGCGCTAGAAGCAAACGCTTACAACTGTCTTACTCATCGCTCCGTTAGTAATCGTCGCGAATGACACAAGTTGGAGTAACAATATCTATAGATACAAGAGCCGCTGCAGTTTGCGAGAAATATTGCAATTGCGTGCTAACTAAGCTTCGCGAAGCGATTGCCAGGATATGGATTGCGAAATTATAACACAGAAATAATAGCATCCACAAAGAGGTATGGGACTCAGACACTGGACCTGGACTCGCGAAGTATAACCTCGTGCCTTGTATACACGATTCGTACGCAGTGAACTCATATATACTTTCCTATAAAGATAACATTTGTTGCGTATTTCATGAGCTTCATCCGCGTTTAGCCAATGTTTGGCACTTGAGTAGCGCGGAAACGTGCGAAGTCATATGACACTTCTACATACCCGCCACGGTGGTCTAGTGATTATGGTGCTCGACATGCTGACCCGCAGGTCGCGGGATCGAATCCCGGCCGCGGCGGCGGCATTTTCGATGAAGGTGAAAATGTTTAAGGCCCGCGTGCTTAGATTTAGGTGCACCTTAAGGAACCCCAGGTGGTCGAAATTTCCGGAGCCCTCCACTACGGCGTTTATCTCACAATCACATCGTGGTTTTGGGACGTTAAACCCCAGCAATTATTAACACTTGTACATTTTAAAACTCTATCCTTCATCATACTACGAAGGCGTAAAGCATGCCACGGAGAACATTATATGTGTGCACTGTCCGTTATACTAGAGTGCGTGCTTATCTAGGCAAGTATTCTACTATCAACAATATTTTTTGTGTGTGTGATAGTGTAACAGGTGCTGTGGTACTTCCGTATTTCCCTAATTTCGATTAAGAGTGTCTCGCCTGCTCCAGGGAATGGTTTAATTCTTACCTTATAAGTTAATCTGAAACAAAATCTTGGTTTCAAGGAAACTGCCGCGGCAGTATCTATAGGTCGGTATCCTGCATCTAGAGGTCGGTAGCGATGTTCAGCAATTTAGCTTTCAATACGCTACAACGGCCTAGCAGTTTTGCAGAATTTTGGGGAAACTGAAGCCGTGAATTTGTAAAAGAATAACTAATTGCAACTGTATGACCACAACCATGCAAAGACCATCCTGCCAGAAAGCACCCACAGCTCACGTAAACGACATGATAAATTGGTACATGGGCTCTCACTATACGGCACGATGTTGAACACCAAACAAATAAATATTTGCCAGAATTAAGTCAAGTGGAATAAATGCTATCTAGTACAAGCTACAAATGTCGTATATCGGTTAATTACCTAAATACGTTTTGTCACGTGTGCTATTGTTGAGGAATGGATAACTTTTTGTTTGCTTTGGATAACATACGACTATTTTGAGTGTTTATTTCTCCGCAAATATCTTGCATAATAATAATTGGGGACGCTAACAAATCACGCCGTTTGAAAGTTTTATAATCGAAAAGTCACGCGACAGTATGCCTTAAGTTTTCTATTGAGCTTGGTTTCTGTTCAGTTCTAGATTGCTCGCTGTGGTTCACACCATCTCGATTACTCTATTTCTATGCTTGGTTTCGATGTCATCAAAGTTTAAAAGTGTGTGTTTGAAAACCAACGTGTTTGGTCCCACAACAGTATTCCGCACCTCACAACTGTTCATATGGTTGAGAGCAAACTATTTCCAAGGAAATAACACTGTATTGAGGTCGCATCAGCATAAATACCAGTAAATATTACACTGCATGCCCAGGGTATATACGTATGCGTACATTATGAAGACAACAGTTTCCACGACACCAAAGTAATCTCCGCAATACACAAAGCGAACACGGCGAGTAGCTTATATATACAGACAAAGTGTACAACTGCGCATCTGTGCTAACCAGACATCAGACAACACGCCTGTATCTGACAAAGCGAGGCGTTAGTAATGTTGGCTGCATACATTTCAACCACAAGGGAGTTTCTAACTACGCACTCCTAATCAAGTCCCGGATAAAGATAGCTAGCTTTACAGCGAGGAAATTAGACGAACAATTTATAGTTTCCTGTTTATATCTAGCACTTTACGCGAGACGTGATGAAGAGTGTACAATACGACACATTCACTACCGATATAAGCCCAGTAGCAAATAACAACAATTTATTTAATCCAGCAAAAGAACGACGGCCACCTTTTTTTCACGTCGTTATCTTTTGCTTGCAATTATCTACTTTATTATCTGTTAGTTCTACGACTCTTATTTGGCAAATATTGCTGCCTTACGAGTATTTTCCTAACTCTTTTCTTTTTCTTAGATGCGCTGTTATAATCGTGCAAGTTACGAAACACTCAATTATCTCGTCCACGTTTAGTTTAAATTGATAGTTAGCGACGGAAGACCGCAAAAGAAACTAATGGCACGAGAAAAGCTGTATCCTGCATGCAACGTGCCAAGCTATGGCTCAAACAGTGACATGGAGTTAAAAGTTAAATTAGCTTGGTACGCGTAGGATGCTAACGTTCCAGTCAAACTGTACAAGGCTACACGTCACAACCTCGTATCTATCTTACCGCAGCACGGTCATGGTTAATAATTGGCAAGCCCATAAACTTGTAGCAAGCATTACCCTCGCATTCTGACAAAACCGCGACCATAAGCACCTTGGGTTCACAAATTATTATAGGAGCTTACGAAACCAAAGGACTTCATACATGAAGCAAATTTGCATGCGTATTTTTGGTACGGCAAATTACTATGCCTATAAGGGCAAGCTTTCGAAAAAAGAAAAAAATCGTCCCTCCTTAAATTGCTGGTTCTTAATAAAGTTTATTCATTCTTCTCCCTCCTATGTATACGCAAAAACTCCTAGCTCGTATGTGCCACTAAAATTGGGCCAAAGTCCCACTACTCGCCACTGGTTCACATAAAAAACACAATGAACCGCTCATTGAACTCCTCCACGATGCTGACCATGCAAAGCACAGTGCGCGGCATATGAATACAAAACACTATGATAAACGCAATCCAAACGTACGTGCAACCTGATTACTAAACACAAATACTTTTAATCAACTGTCAAGATTAACCCGGTGATAAACACCGGGGCCACAAGTTTCAGCATCGCTGGTTATCTATATCCGTAAGGAGTGATTGGGCGGTGTTTCTTTTTTTTTTTTAGGAATAAATCTAACACGAATTGATTACGACTAAGTGCGAACCGAGTATTGAATGTTTTTTTTTTTAACAGTTGTTTTTCAGCAATGAACAGCTAGCTTAATTCACACTTAATATGTAACGATGTCGCCAGCCTGGTATTTACGACGTTATCAATGTTTCATTACAACGAGCATTCATAAGATACCTCACACATTTTCCGGTGCCTCTATATCCATATGTGCATTTAATAGCTTTTTTTTTTCATTCTACTCAAAGCAGGAAAGGTATATCTGCCAATGGGTGTATGCCCCGCTCTTTATAATAATAATAATATTAATTACCCTCCCGTCGTAATCTAGACTGCCAATCACATTAACACAGCCAGTGATCTGTTGATGATATATACACCGCCTTTCTCTGCTATTCTGAGTTTGACTGAACACTGTCCATGCTCTGATACATTAAAAAAAAAAAGTTCGAGAATATTCGTATTTACAAATAGTCTCCATTCTACTAAAACATCCAGTCGAATAGGAAACTTCTCAGTTCCTTAATCGAAAGCCTTCAATATTCGCACCAATCACTTATCAGGCGACCAAATTAATTTTGCTCCTTGTCGCAAGAAGGTTTACTGAATGGGAAGCGGAGAAAATTACCTCTCAATAGTGGTAATTCACACCGCTAAGCTGTCAACATTTACCCTCAACTATAGAGTGACTGCCATAACCTGATCTGAAGCGTCAAAACGGTTAACACGTACGATTAACCTTTTTTTTCGTTAGTTAAACTCTCAACTTCAGAACGAAAAAAAAAAAAGACGTCTCGTTTTTCGTTAATCCTCCAGCGATCATAGCTCGAATTGGAATCCACTCAGACCTGCAACACCACAGCGTACACATACATACGCACACACATGTTCATTGGAGTCTTCGAATACCTTTAAAGGAATCGGGTTTCATGATCGATTTCCAGTGACATACCGACAAGTAGCCGACCACTAATACCGCCGCCTCGTATCTATCATTATACGATAGCGTGACGTATGTTGCCACCAAAACACTTGCTTCTCAAGTACACTCGAACGAAAAGAGGGGCGAGACGGGCAAAATCGTGAAAAGGCGGACCCATTATGGAAACATTAGGGCATAAACAGCCACTCCCCACCGCCAGGTTTCCCTCATTTCATCGCCTCGAGGAAGTGGGAAAACGGAAGGCGTAATCACGCGACGAAAATAAAAAGCGTCGTCAAATGCTACATACAGCAAGGAGGAGGATTGGGACGTATGGGTTGCGGGAAAAGGCTCGCAACGAAGAGAAATCCCCAAAGGGGAGACAGAAAAATAGGGAAGAAAGGACATAAGGACAGAGCGCGACAGAGAACAGCCATCTTAAGTGTAAGGGCCGAGTGTAACTAAGGCAGAGAAGAAAGGAGGCCCACGGGATGAGAGACACAAGAGACACGGGCGCGAGGGGACAGAAAAACACACACTCAGAGAAAGAACAAGAACGAGATTGAGACAAGCGCGCTCTTCTCGCCTCGTCTTCCCAGCGGTTCTTTTCTCGAGAGGAGCGGAGAGCCCGGGGCTGCGCAGAAAGCCAAGCGGGGACAAATGGCTCTCGATTAACGACGCCGCGCGTCTCCCCCCAACCTCTTGAATGTCGTCGCGCGCGCACACACAGTACTGCTTTCCACGGCGCGACGTCGTCCCCGAGGTATACACGGTGGCTATAGAATCACCCACCGCGTCGGGCTCTCAACCCCGGGTCTGCTTTTGCGGCCGGAAGGGAGGGGGGGACCCTTTTCTGAAGCCCCCCCCACCCCCCTCAGCATTAGTTGTTGCCTACGCGTCTTTCACAAGGGATATATATGTACAAATACAGAAGCGCGAACACACACGCGCGCGCCTATAGACGGATGTATACGAGATCGAAGCTGTCTGTTCTGGCTGTGTTTGCCGCGAGAAAACGATCGAAAGCGAAGAAAAACGGTATGGGGAAAAAAACGTCTTTCTTTTCCTTTTTTTTAATTTTTTTTTCTTATCCCTATGGGAACCACATTGCGGTGTCGCTGTCACTGCGGCGATATTGGACGACTACAATTGGTGTCGAGTAACGTTTGCTGTCAAGATTATGCTCTGTTTATGCCTCGGTTACCTTGTTGCAGATGGAGAGAAGATGCGGGGTCACCGTGTTCAAATTTGCAATCATATCATGCGAAGTGTAGTGACGATGATATATAATTGTCCTTGAGGTCCAGCCGTACTTTTATATATGGTCACGCAAGAAAACTGTGAATAGCAGAGATACCGCTAAAGAGAAACTAGGCGACTCAGTGTAAGGTGATGGCGTTATTTCTCGTCTCTTCCCCCAAAAGAAAAAAAAAAGAATCGAATTTGTAATCATATTCATTCTAGCTCAGTCAAAAACTGTAAGTACTGCCGTAATTGACGCGAACTATGCGCCCTTTACGTGTAGCGAGATGTTTTATCAGCCTCCAGATGTAACGTCATTTGCGTTTCCGCACCGTTATGCCGCAGCGACCGTCATGCAAGCCCTAGGAATGTTAGGAGCCTAATTGAATCGAACTTTGTGAAGCCCCTTGAGTACACTTTGCCCGAACGAACCAACAAGAATGTGTTCGTGCACGTTAAGAGAATGCATGCAAATTTGAGAGGCACGCATACAAAGAAAGACACACGGGACACTGCTGCCATCCGTCCGCCCCAACTTTGCTGCAACCTCTAATAGTGCAAACTTATACCAAACTAGCCCATCAGATACAAGGCATTCTAATATTCGTGCCCCCGCACACGGCTCAACCTCTGGGAGGAGTATTTTTTACCTGATGTAAACACGAACTTGCTGGTTTCTTCCAGCCTGTAGCGATAAACTCGCTAGGCTAATTAATGCTTTGGATATATGCTCTCCCCACGGTACAGTCGGTTTCTGGTCACTTCGCGAACACAAACAAAATTCGTGTCATTTATATTGCGATACAGCGTTAAGTACGCGTGTTTATCTTTTTTCTTGCAGTGTGTGATGACGTGCCGGGTCTAGCTCAAATCGGCGTCCGTTTTTCACAAAACAGCCGAGAGAAAAAAACGTGTTAACTAAAAGCTCTTTCCCCAGATCTCCACACATCAAACTTCACATCCAAGATGAATACTTCACGTAATAGCGTTTTAGTTTGCATATGAAGGAGACGGAGCGGCAGAATGTACAGGGTGTCTCGGGAAGGAATATGGATGAGCGCCGCAGCGAAGACAATCCCATCTTCGAAGGCTTATTACTGAAGCATAACATGCAAACCAGTGCACAAAATGTACTCAGTACACCGCCGCTACCGCATTCAAGATTAGTGCATCGGAGACTACATATACGCGGCCAAGCCAAGCTTCCCGCACGCTTTGCCACAGCATGTATGCGCGTACCGATGTCATCACGTGGTCAAAAACAAACACAAACAAACGAAATTGTTGCTCGCTGTTGTTACGGGGTAACAAGACACACACGCGCGACCTTACATGCGCAGAAATGTCTAATAAAGGGGGAGGGAGGACGACCCCTGCCGTATCTTAATTGGTGGAGCATCGGACGCGTTATCCGAAGTTTGTAAGTTCGGTCCCTACCGGCGGCAAGCTCTCTTTGCGTCCGCTTTAATTTCTTTACAATTACACCATAATTACCACACTACGGTTAAAGACTATACATAATGTCGGATATGGGCCGGGCACGTAGCACGTCGGCAGGATAACCGGTGGTCATTAAGGGTAACTGACTGGATTCCAAGAGATGGCAAACGCGTCAGGGGGAGACAGAAAATTAGGTGGGTAGATGAGATCAAGAAGTTTGTAGGTATAACGTGGCAGCAGAAAGAGCAGGACCGGGTTGATTGGCGGAACATGGGAGAGGCCTTTGCCCTGAAGTGGGGGTAGACAGGCTGCTGCTGCTGCTGCTGCTGCTGATGATGATGATGATCATGAATGTCGCCTATCCATCCACTGCCTTCAATGTCTGTTGGTTGCATCGGGTTGCGTCAAACGAAGAAAAACGAACCCTTGAGCCCTTCTTTCGTACACACAAACACCAGCGTTGCTCGCTTTTCACTTCGTCAGTCGGCAACGCTTCATTGTCGGCTAAATACGATAGAAACAGCGATGGAACGTCCTATCTCTCCCTTCTATCCCCCTTCTCGGCCGACGTAATCGTCTCCGTAACCGAAGAGGAAAAATGTAAGCCGAGGGGTCGACGTGTTTACGCCAGCGGCGGCGGCGGCTGCTTCGCGGGGTCTTTTGGCCGAGCGAATGACTCGGAACGTGCAGCCTTGTTTAACCCTTCACGAATGACACGAGGCTCCGCAGCTCACAACAGCCCTCCTTGCGTAAAAGCAGGCCGTTTAGACGCCGCGCCACACCCAACCCTGCCGAACGATCCTAAAACGTTCTCATCGGTCTCGCTAGACGGCACACGTGCGTCGTAAATTTAACGCACACCCCTCTGGCGAACTGCGAGCACTCGGAGGGTGGTCTGTCTCTACACTCGCGCATGCACCGAATAAAAGGGGAGTGGGGAGGGAGTGCTCTCCGCGCGAGGACGAGGTTCGAGAGTGCATGCCCTGTAGCTGTAACGCTATAGTAACGCGAAGCTTTACCGCCAGATGACTGTGTTGCTGCCAAACGACCCGCTATAGATTCTAGCGTTGTTTATTCCTCGCGAAAGAGAGACCCCGCCGCAGTAGTAAATGCGTGACACCACCACACCCCACCTCGTTTGTTGGTACAAATAAAAAAAAAACGGTTGTACTCAAAGACACGTGTGGACACGTGGGCACGTAGACTTGCTCATAGGAACTCAACTACACAATATACTCTTTGTAACCGAGTCGGTATGTGCCGTAATGCGCTTAAGTGAGCCTCGTTAAGATGGTACGAAGTTGCGAACGTACGAAAAGTGCAAACACCGTCATAGCGAAGAAGACTTCGCCATTCGGTGGGTAAGCTGTCCGCCATTACTCGTGCCTGTGTCTTCTCAAAGAAGATATATCCTGCGAATAGTCACGTCGCGTGCTCCTTTTCGTAACATTTGTTTTGTGGTGCGGTGCAAACAAATTGTTGTTTATGTCGTTACTCAGTATTGCATTGGTGGAAATTCAAGTCTTCCCGCACGCTATAGGGAAAACTGAGTGTATACTAGCGTCTTAAAATAGCATCAGCACCATTAGGTTCGAGCTCAACTAGGTATCCAAAGACAATTTGGTAAATTCGATGTAAAGAAGCGGGAACGCTGCACGCTGTGGTCGTCGGCGCGGTTCGCCTCGCACAGGCGTCTCCACATCACGTACATTGTCACAATTTGTACCAATTGAGCAAACATGCTGCTCGTTCCTGTGCGACATCAATGTGGCTCTTACTCCAAAGGTGCGCCAAAGGTGACATACACACTTAGTAGCAACATATTCAAACAAAGCATGCCTGTCTCGCACACAATTCGCACAAATGTCATTTGGTGTAACGTGCCACCTGGCGAGACGTCTAGGCGCGTTGGTAACACGCCCCACCTTCTCACCTAGTCAAACTCGCCAACCAATTGCGTTTGTTCATATTTGTGACGTCAAGTATTTCTGCGTATTGAATATGGCCGAATTTTTCCACACACAGGCGTCTCTGTGTCGCTAGCTTTAGATGAAACCCTTGCCCCGTCACTGTGGTCTATAGTGGTTATGGCGCTCGGCTGCTGACCCGAAGGTCGCGGGATCGAATCCCGGCTGCGGCGGCTGCTGCATTTTCGATGGAGGCGAAAATGTTTCATGCCCGTGTAGTTAGATTTAGGTGCACGTTAAAGAAACCCGCGTAATCGACATTTCCGGAGCCCTGCACTACGGCGTCTCTCATTATCATATCGTGGTTTTGGGACGTTAAACCCCAGACATTATTATTAGATAGAAAACCTTATCGTCCCGACAAATGTTGTCCGAGACTTTGAAATCACTACTGAGCCAGGGATAATGCTATAGTCAGAGCCGACAAACTTTTATTTTGCATTGTACCTAGTTTTTACCATTGTACGAAAACCAGCTGATACCGGCCCTCTGCAGCGGGGTTTTGTGGCTGAAGCTTCCATTTATACTAATGCTGTAATTGAAATACAGTTTATAATAATACTACGCTAAAGAACACGCGTATCGAACGAAGTGTTCTCAAAGTGCAGAGCATAGGGCACTACTGAAACAACGTTTTTACAAAAGTCCGCAGGAAAAACCCGAGCGCCTGCGCAGGATCTGTGACACGAGGCAGATGGTAGAGCTAATCGATCCATTACTTTCAGTACCATTATTTCTCTGGAATCATATTCGCAACAGGTATGGTTTTGTAAACTTTTTTTCAAAGGAAAGCTTAGCAAGAGTACGTAATACTGGAAAATCGCCTCCATTTTTGTTTGAACAGCGAACACACGCAAGACAATAGGCAGTTTTAGAACAGCCTACGCAAAGATAGCGTTCGTTGCGGTCGCCCGATATTTCCGTCAATTAACGAGGGCCCGTAGGAGCAAGCGTACGAGGCATGCGCAGTGGGCGACAAACGCAAACGCAAAGCTTTGCGTATACGCTATTCTAAAATTGCCTAATAAGTTCTTAGCGTGTCTAA
This sequence comes from Rhipicephalus sanguineus, assembly GCF_013339695.2. Classification (NCBI taxonomy): domain Eukaryota; kingdom Metazoa; phylum Arthropoda; class Arachnida; order Ixodida; family Ixodidae; genus Rhipicephalus; species Rhipicephalus sanguineus. The sequence continues at coordinate 61,459,294 of NC_051184.2, read as the reverse complement.
TGATTTCTTATTAAAAGGGACATCTGCATACAGCTATTCGATAGTACAGAACAAAACATTCAAAGTCGTTTCCATTTTCAAGCGTAGCTTGCGTCGCTTTATACAAGTGTCGTTGGGCGTTGTTGGCGTGACCGCAAGAAAACCCGGCGCCCGCGAGCGTGAACAAATGCGGCCCTTCGCAGATGCGCCGGTCGCGGGCGTGTTTGTACGCGCCGTTTTCCAATAATCGATGCTCTCTTGCCGGCGATCGGCCGTTTCTGATACGGCAGTCTGATTTTTCGTCGAGGCGACTTGTCATTTCTCGTTGCCACGTTTCGTTGCTGCCTGGGTGCGGACACGTGACCGTCGTTGTTGCCCGCAGCTACTGAAGCGTTGCGCTGCTGAGCGCGTGGGTGACGGTGCGATTTCCGGCACGGAGGAAGGAAACAGTTGGGAGGGATCATTTCACAATGCGATAGAAATGAAGAGAGACAGAGAAGTAGCTAGCACGTCAGGCGTGCCAAGCTTCAGTTACAGCAAAGCTGTTACGCTCGAGGTTGGCCGCGTGTCGTAGATAGAAAATGATAATCATCATCAACCGGCACGCGCTCAGTCACCGCCAAAGCAGTCAAAAACAAAGAATGTATAGTATAGCAATGTATAGTATATTATAGCAAGGGGTGGGGAAGAGACAGGTGAGAGAGGGTAAAATATTAGCCAAGCCAGGACCAGCTAGGTGCCCAGCTCTGCTGTGACCTGCAGCCTTGCTCGACTTACTGCAAGCTGCGTTAATTTTTCTTTTTTAATCGTCGGTCAAATGCTTAACGGTGCAATAACTATGTGGCACGGTGCCCCGGAGAAGCAGCGTCCGTGTTCACACGGCATGCCCGCATTTTTTTTTCTTTTTTTCCTCGCTATTAAACGGTAACTACGACCCAAAGCCAATTAGCCCACCTGCAAGTCATAACAAGTACCTTGTTCATAAGGCACACTTAATCCTTTCAACCTTTCGCCTCTTTGCGAACTTCTCTCTCGTTCTGCATTGCACTGAAGGACTCTGGTGTTACAAAGCAGTGCGTTTCGAAGAATATGGACACTAAGATTCGATCAAAACGGCTAAGACGCGACCCAAGGCGAAAGGAGCCAGGCTGAGTCTCAACTATTTTGATCAGCCCCTCCACCGTGGTCTAGTGGTTATGGCGCTCGACTGCTGACCCGAAGGTCGCGTGGTCGAATCCCGGCCGAGGCGGCTGCATTTTCGATGGAGGCGAAAATGTTCGAGGCCCGTGTACTTGGATTTAGGTGCACGTTAAAGAACCCCAGGTGGTCGAAATTTCCGGAGCCCTTCACTACGGCGTCTCTCATAATCATATCGTGGGTTTGGTACGTTAAACCCCAGATATTATTATAACTAATTTGATCAAGCATGGACCAACTAGTTCAGCCACATTTTTTTGGTAAGAAAAGTTCAGCACCACGTTACGCTCTCCGTAAAGTAGTACCGACACAATTTTGAGACATCGTGAAAGGGTCGTTTTTCGTTTCCTTGGTATGCAGTGTTCACGCTCTCCACACACCGGAGTCAGACAACACGTATAAAATATTTTAATTTGATTTTAATGTTTTGGTCGCTGAGCGTCTGCAAGCCAGCCCCACCGCAATGGACATTATCCCGACGAGACAACACAGTCCCACTGAGTTTGCGAACTCTGCGTCCTGCATGCATGCATAAATGGCAGAAATCACTGCCGGGGTCCCTGGACGACAATTCGCTCATCGTTGTTTACGGACACCACGAGCAGATGACGTTCCTGCCGCTAGCACGTCGCGAGTTGCCGTCTCACCGTGACGTCAGACTGAGATGACACGTCACTGAGGCCGCGCCCCCTCGATATCGAAACCGAAAGTGCTTGTTTTAAGGTAGCGGTAATAAAAATATATTCGATGCATTCCGAGGCATCACAATACTCTCTTGAGGGTTCTCGATACCGGTGTTTTATTTAGATGAACAATATGAAAATGCTTAAAATACGTGTCCGTACTCCTTTAACACTTCATGGAGAAAGTCTGCGGGACACTTGGTAATACACGAAGTTATTCAGTCGGGGACCAGACGTAACAAGTCGCAGTGTGAGGGAAACGCATTAAATTACCTTGACGTCTTAGTTTTAGTCTTATAGTCTTGAAGTCGTAGTCGACTAAATCGTCAGCCTTGCAATTGCTAGGCACACATTTCACCGTTCGATTTATTCTCGTAAATTTAACGTTAGTACCGAAACTTAGTGAGGGCACCCAATTTCTAAACAAACTATAGACAAACACAAGCTTACACCTTTGAAGCTTACTTCTCATGCACTATTTAGTATATTTGTTTTTCCTCGTGCCACCGATGAATGCAACGAGTTGCAACTCGAAGCATTTTGTGAAAAGGATAATCGTAGCCGACTTTAAATACTATATATCTTTCTGTTCATGATCCAATGACAGAAATTGCGACGTATGCATATTGCCCGTAAATGTGCTTGCCTATATAGTTATGCGTTGCTTTCTCTTACCGACATTTAATTATATTTATTTACTTATCAGACTGCGCTGTACCGCTTTATACCGTGTTTTTATGGTTTTATTATTTTCGACTTATGTCAATTACTTCTTCTTATGCGCCCCAAGCTTGGCTATTCGACCACAGTACGTTATGAGAAGATACGTAAATAAATATGCTGTACTGAGCAGTGAAAAAAAGAAAAAAAAAGAATCAGGAGCGCTTTCCCTATCTGGAAAATGGGGGCAAGTAAAATATTTCTTTCTTTCTTTCTTATATTACGGCGAAGCTACATGACTTGGATCCAGGCATTTCTTCGTCCCCGTCGACAGAATATTCGACAGAAAACAGTTTCACGAAGTGAAGCGAAAAGTATGATTGGCTCTATTGTGATTACGCGTGCGAGACACACCACAAGCCACACGACATGATAATAATGCGCGATCGAACAATGCCGGCAAGCGGGCAACTGCAGCATGCGAAGCAGGAAGTGACGTCACAACACTTTCATATGTAAAAGAATAACTCGCCAAGAACTGAGTAGTTTTATTGCGATAGATACCAGTACTAGTAATAATAATAGTTTTTGTGGTTAAGAATAATATCCTGGGTTTAACGTCCATATGAGTGGAGGGCTCCGGAAATTTAGACCACCTGGGGTTCTTTAACGTGCATCTAAATCTAAGTACACGGGCCTCAGACATATTCGCCTCCATCGAATAGTTGTTGTGGTTTCACGTCCCAAAACCACGATATGATTATGAGTGACGCCGTAGCGGAGGGCTCCGGAAATGTCGACCACCTACAGGGTGCAGCTAAATCTATGCACACGGCTCTCTTGCATTTCACCTCCATCGAAATGCGGCCACTGCGGCCGGGATTCGATCACCTGACCCAACGTTCAGGTGATAGATACCGGCTTCGTGTAAATGGGTGCTATTCTGGACACTGTCAAATTCAGCCATATAGTCAAATTTCGTAATGGCGGCATTTAAGCCAATCACAGAGGCCGTAGTAGCTCTATGTGCCAATCAGAGTTGACCAACGGCGGAAACTGACAACATGGCGGAATTTGACAATGTACAGAATAGCACCCCCATATCGGGATCAGGAGATAACACAGCTTCGCTGGATAAACCACCTTCACAGCGTGCATTGCACCCGGATATTTTTAGAGGGTGAAAAAAAAAAAAATGGTAGACAGTATGTTCGAGAATTAAAATAAGATAAGCGTCCAAGTTATATTAGCTTCCCTTGGAAGTGCCTTATATAGCGTAACGAAGTGAAAAACGGAATCCTTGACCTGCGGTGCATACATTCCAGTACGCAAGACGATTACACGTATAACCACTTTGGGAACATACATTCATTCGAGTATGTATGACAGGTTCCAAGGCCTAACGTAGACGACGAGGATCTGTAAAAACGTACACCTACCGAAGGCACCCGTGCCGGTTTATTTCTCCATTACCTTTCGTTAAAGCGACTTTTGAGTCCCGCACGTGCGAACCTCGTGGGTGGTCACACTGACGACAGCAGCACTACTTCCCAACTCCGCCCGCCGGAACGGCTGCTGTTAGTCATTTGCCACCCCACTCTACACAGCGTGCAGCAGGAACTGCGTTTATTTTCACGCCGACAGCCAATTTACACGGACTTTCTTTTCACGCTTGTAACAATCCGAGGCACTAATGCGTACCAGCTCGTACCGCGCATGCGTCGGAACTTGACTTCTAAAGCGCACTTCAGTTGCACCGGCTGACTCCGCAGGCGCTGTCCCAAACAGTCTACGACTAATGTTCTTTCTTTCTTTCCTTCTTCACTGCTGGGCCGTTAACGGCGACACAAGCAGACTGCGCCCCCTGGTGGAGTAAAATCACGCGGCGACTTCTGGAAGCACTTTGCCGCCTAGCTGGACCGACATGCCTCGGGCCTACAGCCACCGACTGCGGCGCGAAACAGACGCTTTCGTTCCTCTGGTGTACAAACGGCCGAAGTGTTCTTCAAGAAGAGGAAAACGTCAACAAATCCTGGCCCTGAAGTTCAGATGGCTTCTTCTTTCTTCTCACTCTCCAAGCGGCGTTGTACACGACGACGCCTTCTTTCTTTTGGGAGACCCTTAGGAGAAGAATCACAAAACCCATTACGAGCCCAGCATCGCATTCTGTTCGCCCTAATGGCTGCCACTCGGCAGCTGCGGTCACCACTGCTGCCGCGAATACACATGGCCGCTTTAAACTACACCAAGCAACAGATAGGGCCCGAAGAACTGCAACTCACTCCCCCCAATCGACGCCTTGGGTGCACCGGCAAACGACACGGCTTCACGCTGGGCTACGCTTGCGACACAAGAAAAGCTTCGAAGAACACGACGACGTTTCGAAGAGAGGGTCAGCGCCTGTCGCCCGGAGGCATCATCAGCAGTGTTTTCTTTGACCCGTGCGGAGACTCAGCAGCGGCGGCGGCGACCCCTGTGTTGTGGTCATCTCGGAAGAGTCCCGAACTCCCTCCCTCCTTCCCGCAGCCCTCCCCTAGCCTCCACCCCTCCATTACTCAAAAAAGCCAACCCTCTGTATTACAACCCTGGCAGCTCGTCTAAGACGTCTTTTTCACTAATTGGCGCCCGCGCGCATGCGCGCAGCAACGCCCGACGAGTTTCTCGACTAGGCTGTCTCGTTTTCCCGTTGATTAGGCAAGTCGTTCGGGAGGGCGCCCGCGCACGCAGCATCGGCGGCTCCCCCTGGAGGACTCGTTTCCCGGATCAGAGCCGACAGAGAGACCAAGTGATTCGAGCGCGGCAGGACGTCGCCCAAAGAAGACGTTAGGTGACGCTGGCGGCGCCGTACGCGGCTTGTGGTGGCGGATGGGAGACGATGATCGTGATAAGAAAGAAGCTACCGGGGGAACGGGTCGGTGGAATGAATGACTACTATGGGCATGTCGTACACGGCTTCTTGAGCTGGTACTAAACTGGCTTCGACCTTCTCTCCTTCTTTTCCGCGTATGTGTTAGGAAAGGAGGGAGAAAAAAAAAGAAAGCAACAGTTCAGTTGGGGGAAGTGCATCACGTGATTTGGAGTGTCATAGGCGGCTTGCCGCGGGCTGCGAAGGTTTGCGCGGATGTTTTCAACTGTCTTTGGTGCTGATGAAGACGGATATTGATCGCCTTCAGCTGGACAGCTACAAAAAACGTAAGGGATAAGAGAATGAATGACCTTGTAGTAAGTACGTGCGGGGTTCGCGTTGAGTGCATCCGTGGTGGCTTTGTGCTGGAGACTTGGCTTCGAAGGAGGCTGCGGTTGTTAGCTATCGGGAGCGTTTCCTGTACTGCTGGACATTTTTTTCTTTTTTCGCGCCTGTAGAAGAAAAAAAATATTTCAAGTCGATGCATTCACATCGGGAACTGTTGAGCGTGCATTTAGGACATGTAGCAGAGAACGAAAAACAAACAAACAAGTAAATCGATGACGCAATGTGTGCGTGTCACCGCCTCCAATTCGCGATAGGAATAACAAGGATTGTTGACAAACAAAAGCAACAAAGCGAAGCAATTAGGAGAGAAGGAAACAAGTTTTTTCTTTTCTTTTTCTTTTTTTCCTTTGTGAACGCTTGACAAATAGACCTGACAACGGGGATATTCATATTAGGACAAAATGACAAACATCTTAAATTCATTTACGTCGTTTCTACTGGTGCTGCTGTGTAACGATCAACGACTGCCAATATTTTCGTGTTCTGATGATATACTACAAGTCTGCTACTAGTAGCGTACAGCGAATAATGGAGGCAGGTAATCCGATAATTTACGCAGAAATCCTTAAATTATGTCGTTACTTCTGGGGCCAAATTCGCAAAGGCGCAACGGCCAGCCGGCTTGACTAATCGTAAACCCGGCGACAGGATTGGCTGGATTTTTTTTTTTTTTTGGCACAGTTCTATAGCTTCTATAGTCTTATCCTCCCTGCCCCTGCCTTTGTTTCTTTTACATTGTTTGAGTTACGCTAAACACTCCAAACGTCATGGCACACAAACTCGGCCAAAGTGCTACTCTTGCGTCTACATGAACCTATAAATAAATAAATACACTCAGTCAATACACGCAGACGCACGCACACACACAGCCTCAAGAGTCAGCTTCAACGTCCAGCTCCGAAATTACAGCGTTCAGCGAATATTGTGTCGTAAAACACTCCATTGTTCATTAAGATGTGTCTTGTTAGGTTTTCTATAACAGAGAGAACGAACCCTTGATCCGCTACTATTATTTCGTCCATCGCTATAGTGTGGTGTGCTACCGATCGCCGTAATTTTTCCATCGCTTTAACGATAATTACAACATTCTGGCAGGCGAGCACGGCACCCCCTATCTCCTTGAGCTGTGAACGGGTGGCTTTACGAAGATAGCTTGCACATGACGTCACAGACGCAGTTTCTCACCGTCCACGTCCTCCAACACAACGGCAACAGCATGACTTCAGCGCAAGCCTTGCATTTATACGCACATCGATCCACACACGCTTTGCGCCGAAAAGCAGTTAATGTTGCATTCATTATCAATGTGTGCACGCAACGGCATCGTACGACCCCGACGTCAACTGGACACAACTACTTTTCTAAGGCCTTATATGTCTCACGAGTCCAGACATTTTCAAGATATGGCGAGACCTGACGATAAATCGCGAGACCTCGACGGCGGCGTCAACACGGATGATGCAAGAGACAAAAACTAATAAATGTCGTCCAAAAGTCGCGTGATAAATGATGATGATAATAATAAGTATAATAGCAATATCGGAGGTTTCACGCGCCAAAACAACGATATGATTATTAGTCCCGTCAGAGTGGAGGGCTCCGGAAATTTAGACCACCTGGTGTTCTTCCACGTGCACTGAAATCGCGAAGAACAAAGGTCTCAAGCTTTCGATTCCATTGAACCCGCGACCTTTGGGTCAGCAGCCGAGCACCATAACCACTGTACCAACGAGGCGGACGAAAGTCGCGTCACACTCAAGCGAACGTATGCGTGTGTCGTCGGCGTACAGAAAGTCCCATGACCTCAATGCAATATGACGCCATCCTGTGACGTCCTAGTGAAATCACAGATAGCCAAAATTTGTGACATCATCATGGCGTCCACGTGAAGTGCTGAAAGCTTTCGGAGAGGGACGGGGGTCAATACGATCGACTGAAAAGAAAAAAGGAGATGCTTTTCGTCTTCGAGTCGTTTTAGGCGAATTCATAAGGGACGGTATGACTTTTTTTTTTTTTGTCAGAAACCTCAAGTACCCTACTTCGAAGTACGATCGCGGGAAGGAACACTTCCGTGACACCCGCCCCCATCTTCGTTCCTTGTATCACTCCCGCCGGCGGCACCGCGCGGCTTCACAAGGACCTCACAGAGAGACGCCGCCGACTACGAAAGTACAACGAGCGGAACGTCTCGCAACATAGTTCGCGCGACAACGCTGCGGTACCAAGTTAACAAGCCGCGCCGTCTCGGCACCGGCCAAGGAAGTAAAAGGGGGGAGAAAACAGGAACCGGAAGAAAGCGAAGTAGTGAGTCGTCTGCGTGTAGTCTGCTTCTGACGAGCAGACGAAAAAAACTAGCACACAAGAAGAATACGGCGGGCACCGCTCAAGTTTTATGGAAGCCCTCTCCTCGCTGCATCTATACGCACTCCCCACAGTGGCGGTACTCTTTCACGTCTTTTCTTCGAGGTTCGAGCCAATGGGCGTTTCGGTGTTAACTGCGTTCGGGAAGCGTTCACGAAGTGCGTCGCGGATCAATCAGGAATAGGAGTGGCGCCTTCATCTAGCCCCATTGACTGGGTCTGTACGGCTCCTGTGCACGGAGCAGCTCCGTCGCACGGGTGCACCCGTGCCACGACGGGGCTTAAAAAGTCAAGTGTTCACGGGGTTTAAAAAATTGGCCGCGTATCTGCGTGCTTCGCTGCAAATGTCGTGTAAAGACGATAGAAGAGGCGCTGTGTGAGATATGGACGCCATCTGGCAATACGTCGGGAAACATGAGTGCTGTGTTGCGTGCTGGTAGTCCCGGCGCAGCAGCAGGCGAAGACCGGCGGTGACCAACGCGACCGGCGGGGACGCCAGCCAGCCCGAAAACGCGGTTTGGCGCGAAGCGCTGAAGCAGTGAAACGTCCGCACTCAACGAGTACTCTCCACACACTGTTTTATTTACACGTCGCCTGGGTAAAACTGGAACGCCAGAGCGGCGCCCACAACCGGCAGCCTGAAGGCCGCCCACAACGCTGCTTTTTCATTTTTTAAATATTTTTTTTCACCTTCTTGGCCTTCTCAAAACTAAAGTTTTTCAACACCAACCCATGGCATTCGTACAGTGCAATACAGAACCGAAACCGAAACACAACAATGAGCTCGTGCGAAGGGCACGGAGGAAGGCAAATTTCAGCGCAGTCGCATTTTCAGCTTTGTTGAAACAGCGCTCACTAGACGACGACGAAGTAAAAGAAGGCACACGACAGGCAGCGCCTGTCCTGTGCCTTCTTTTGCTTCGTCGTCGTCTAGTTAGCGCTGTTTCAACAAAGATGAACGCATGCCAACTCGCTGAAGCTTCCATTCTTATGCATTTTCAGCGCAGCTTAAGAAACTAGGGTCCTTAAAATTACGTATGTATGCATTTTCTATTAAAGGAACACGCCACCTAATACTTACCTAGTGATGTTGCACCTCAGATATGCATGATATTTAATTTTTGATCGACAACGTTCACAAGTATGAACAGCCGTACCAGTTCAAGACGGCTGGCCCTTGGGCAAGTGGTTCAACTTTGGCCGAGTGGCTGAATCGAGGGACGTGCCGACAAACAGAAAGACAGACAGACAGAAAGACAGACCAAAATTTCTGCGTTTAAGTTCCCCAAGAAAGACTATCGTCTTTAAAAGTTAATGTATGGATGCGTGCTTGTCCTCGTTGATGTCGTGTTGAGGCGCACACACACACACACACACACACACACACACACACACACACACACACACACACACACACACACACACACACACCGCGGTGGTCTAGTGGTTACGGTGCTTGACTGCTAACCCGAAGGTCGCGGGAGCGAATCTCGGCCGCGGCGGCCGCATTTGCGATGTAGGCAAAATGCTAGAAGTCCGTGTACTTATACCTGGGTACACGTTCAGAAACCCGAGGTCGTCAAAATTTCCGGCGCCCTCCACTATACGGCGTCTCTCATAACCATATCGTGGTTTTGGGACGTAACACCCGAATAATTATTGTTATTATTATTATAATAATTATTATTATTATTAGCAGTAGTAGTAGTAGTAGTAGTAGTAGTAGTAGTAGTAGTAGTAGTAGTAGTAGTAGTAGTAGTAGTAGTAGTACACATACACACACAGCCCCGCCATCACCTCATTTCACCGCAAGTGCATTTTTTTCACCCACCTGCAGACGCCCACGGTGTCAATACTCACCATAAACGACTAAGCAGACAGTGGCCATCTTAAGTCTCTAATACCGATTTTCACGTATCCACCGCAATAGACAGCCAGGGTTTGTTGCGCATCTGAATGTGAGCTATACGTTGAATTTCTCACAGGTTTCGACAGAAGTTGAAAGCACAGCGCCTTGATGGGATATTCTTAGCTCTCTTGTGAGGTGGCGTCATGTCCCACAAACGTCATGCGGACGCGTTCCATTACTCGGACGGGTCAGGCTCGATGTTGCCTTCTAAGCTGCCAACGTAAACTGCCTACGATACTGTCCAGAATGGGACCACACCACCGGCCCGCGGAACATGGAGTTTCTCACAATATTACCTAGAAGAAAACCTAGAGCCACTGTCTATGCTCGTTTCACTAAAGAGCGTTTTGCCGTCATGGGAACACGGTATATAAAGGTGCTTCTGCGAAGCTTGTGTTGGTTGGCGTTGAGCGAGGCTCCGCCTAAAACGAGTGCACAGCTGCACAAATAGAGCTTGTCTAAAACAAAACCTTCATGAGCGGATTTCATTCGCACGTACAACATTACAAAATGAAAGTTCGCTCACCAGCAAGGAATAGGCAAACGGCGAAAGGGCGAAATAGACGACACTGTTGCGGAGTGAGCACTCCGTGGCATTGTCTCTCGTCTGTCTTCCAACTGTAGCGGCCGGTCGCTACTTATGTTCGTTTTACAATATTGTACATCAAAGTTACACAAAACTTGTTTTTGTGTAGTGCTAAGAAAGAATAGCTCATGTACTTTCTTTCGAAACTCACGTGACTGCCAGGGCAGTCCGAAAAGCCCGGATGAAAGCGCCGAGGGTGATTTTCTGTCGTCTGCTACCGCCATGTATTAGAGTGGCTGTCGTGACAGACGGCAGCATCCCGAAGTGTTTTCTGGCTGTTTTAGGTCCGCAATTATGGCTTCCCGATTTTCTGCCGATGCGTGCTAATGCTCTATTATCATGCTTAGAGGCTCGAGACATCGAGTGAGTCAAGCAGTTTCATAGATCGTTTGTTACTGAAAGCGCGTCGCCGGGCGCGCTTTCAGTAACAATTCAGTAACAATTTAAGTAACGATTTCAGCAACAATTTTTCTGTTTAAGATATATTTAGCCCTTATACCACAGTTCCGTTTGTGCTCAAATACTTGAGAAAGTTTTCGCAGTGTCGTCACGACGCTTCGATATAGCACTTGGCGTCGTTATACTTGCCTAGTTTCTGAAGAAAATCTGCAAATTAGTCCGCGTCTGTGCTGCGCAAACACCCTCAACCAGTTCCCGGTCTCCAATCTCGAAGGCGATACTTCTGAAGGCACTTCCGCGGCATACGACGAGCAGAACAGTGGCCCCGGGATCTGTGCAATTTCATACGGAAGCCGCTGTTACTGATGAGTGTGTTTAAAACACAACCTTTCGGGACCTCAATACCCGCAGGCGCGAATTATCATGAACGTTTGATAAATGCGTCACATTTTGAGTAATCTGTTATAAGGCAGCGGGCACGTCGTTTCAAAAAAGTTAAAGCGGTAATATAATAATATCTGAGGTTTAACGTCCCAAAACCACGACATGATTATGAGAGACGCCGTAGTGAAGGGCTCCGGAAATTTCGACCAGCTGGGGTTCTTTAACGTGCACCTAAATCCAAGTACACGAGCCTCAAAACATTTTCGCCTCCATCGAAAATGCAGCCGCCGCGGCCAGGATTCGAGCCCGCGACCTTCGGGTCAGCAGTCGAGCGCCATAACTACTAGAGCACCGTGGCGGGGCAAAAGTTAATGCGGTAGGATATCGCTTCGTGCATATTCTAGCGAGCCGTGATAACCACAGAGTAATTAAAAGTCTATTTCGCAGTCGATCATAATGTCTTCTAACATAGAAAGAACCACATCACTCACTGGCAGTACATGAACGAGTGAAATATATCGGCTGTAAGCATTACGAGAAATGAAAAAACAAAAAACAGCGTCTTTTGTCATTGCTGTCGCAAGCGGCCCGTCGAACACCCCGTAAAAGTTGGCGATATAGCAACTGAAATGATCATCATGAATCTTAAGGAGCACACTGAAGGTTACATGAAGAAAAATTCAGTATGGAATAGGTCGAATCGACGCAAGGCTTCAAGTCCGTTGCTCTATCGGTGCCATATACTGGTCAGCACCGGCATCAACAAGTTGCGTTAAATTTGTGATAGTGCACTTATTCAGCGAAACTAGGGAACTTAAACGCTTTAATTGTTAACTAATCAATAATCTATATAATAATTATTTGTGGTTTTACGTCCCGAAACAACGATATGATTATGAGGGACCCTGTGGTGGACTGCTCCGGAAATTTTTACCACCTGGGGTTCTTTAACGTGCACCTAAATCTAAGTACACGGGCCTCTGGCATTACGCCGCCATCGAAATGCTGCCGTCGGGGCTGCGATTCGCTCCCGCGACCTTCGAGTCGGCAGTCGAGCGCCATAACCACTAGACCACCGCGGCGGGAGTCAATTAATCAATCAATCTAAACTCAACTGACGTTTGTCTCTGATATATCTATAAACACGACGAATTATTTCAACAAATTAGATATTTGGGAACGCCGCCGGTGTAAAAGTCCCGCACACCGATGCCACCGCAGAAGCAGACGACGCCGCGAACGGGGTTCGTGCGTCTGTCACGGTGCGCCACAATATGTGCGTCGCGCCAAACACGTAGGTGACGACGTGTTTCCCGCCTCTCAAAATTTATTTCCGGCTCTCATAACATCGCGAAGCACAGCCTTTGAGATCCGCGGCTTGCTCTTGTCTCTCGGGGCGTCGCAGACGACCTACTGCAGACGACAAGAACGACGGCGGCCTCGCGAGCAAGGAAGCGAGGGAAAGCCGAGAAAAAGGATCGCTGCTCATTAGTGCATTCCATACGGAGAAGAGGGAGGGTGAGGCTGGGAAGGAGTGATTGGGGAGGATAGGGGGGTGAGTGGGGTACACGGCTTCCTCAGAGCTGCAACGGAGATCCCCTTCGCCGCATTCTCCGGCCAAGCGGAAGAGCAATTGGCCGTCGCCGCTTCCGTCTTCGTGCGCGCCCCCAACCGCACTTCGCCGGGTCACCCCCCACCCCCACCCCCTTTTATCTTGCCATGCATGGATTCGCACAGCCACGCTTTTATACGGATGGCCCCGCCATTACTCAAGCATCCGTGCGACGCACCACATATGTACGGCTTGCTTTTTTGTCTTCTCCTGGCTTCCGCGTCGACATCTTGGCTCGTGGCTGTTTCCGCCGCCGTGGCATGCATACGAATGGCCCTTTGGGGGAAACGGAAGGGGGCAAAAGTCGTTACTTCGCGCGTCGCTCGCCTTTTTTCGGGTCCTTGACGTAATTAAAACGTACTCTTTCATTCGCGCGTCAGGGTCGAGTGTGTTGCTACGGCCCACTCGTGGTAGCGGCTGCTTTTGATGGTGACAGAAAGTGTGTGTGTGTGTTTGTGAGAACAATGCGAGATACAATGGCTCAGCCGGAAGTTGTGTGCATTCCAAGAAGAGCTGCCCGAACAACGTTAGAGAAGTGACTTATTGATGCGGCCCGTTTGGAGGACGGGGGCTTTTCTTACGACGCGACGTCCTTAGGATTAAAAAAAAAAGAAGGAGAAAAGAAGGAAAAAGGACGCGGTTAATAATCGGCCAATTCGTCACATTACGATCCATCTGCGTATGCCCACAGAACCGTGTAAGCGCTTTGCTTTGACTTGTGCGTGTCTGGCCAGCAATAAATTAGAAAACGAATACACGAGTTACATTATGCATTCGTACAAGAAAGGAATAAATTAAAGCCGCCGTGGTGGTAGAGTGGTTACGGTGCTCGGTTGCTGACCCGAAGGTCACGGGTTAGATCTCGAACGCGGCGATCACGACGCACGAGAGGCTCGGGCAGAACGATGGCTGGCCATGCATACCAGGCTAACCCGCACCTGCTAGAAACACGATTACCACGGCCACCTTATTAAGCTTGACAGCATCAGGTCCGTGTAATGCAGTGAATTGTACTAACAGTCGAATGAACTAATCTGTCATGCTAGGTAGCGTACCATGCTTCGGCACATATCTCCCATATCAAAAATACCAATACATCGAACTCCAGTAAGGTCGCCTTCATACAGTCAAACCCGGATATATATCGAATCTTAAGGGGTTTACAAAAGAATTCTATTACAGGCAATTCGATACATAAAATATTTTATGTATCGAAAATATTCTCAAAGAGTTTTTACAACTTTCAGATATGCACAATAATCCCTTCTATGTGGCTTCGACATATGCGGGTTCGGCTGCATTATATGCATCCGGGCTCGACTGTGAAACAGCGTGCTTTCATGCTTTGCTGCGCGAGGTCGGTGCGATGTGGCGTGGACCCACGGCGTGCGTTTTACCGTGTACGGATAGAAAAGTCGCCAAATGTCTTGACGGACATGTGCCCGTATATGGCTATTTTAATCCGCAAAGCATGGCCTACGAATGTGAATTGAAATTATTGCTCTGAACAGATCCAATACCTTCGCGTACGGCCCCTCAAAAGTCCGGATTTGTTGCTTCAGAAATTGCTCGGAACGCCACTTTTGCTAGTGAAAGGAAATCCTGGTACAAGGTCACAAAGACACGTTTAGATAAGACGGAAGGGCGGTAGTGACCGCGATAGATAATGCACCAGATAATATTAAAGAATAAAGTCGCATCAGCTTCGGCGCCACGATGCCGACACCAGCCGCTGATAAGAAAATATAAGGAGGGTAAATAAAATAAATGCTCCCCCGGTTACGCAACTCCCATAATTTCATTCGACACATATAATTTTTTTAAAAACCGAGCATTCAATTCTTATTCAAGCAACTTCCAATAGCTGGACGCCAATGACAAAAAAGCGATAGAGAGACAGCTCGGAAAAGAGATTTCGATATCTACAAATACAGACCTATTGACTCAGCCACATACTTGGTACAGTTCGCCGCCAGCTAGTTTTTTCTGCGTACCAGCATAGTATACTCGTAAATATCTGCAAGCATAGTGTTCTCGCAACAATTTATAGATATGCCGTAAGGGTACAACAATATTTTCCTTGCACATCGCAGCATATCGCGTTCTTCCTCTTTTGAATATTGAACGTGGGATGAAGTTTAGCGTTACACCAGGAAGTGAATGACGTAGAAAGAACAACCGGCACACAGGACACCAGCACTGCACGTATGTCCTCATATGCTACATCCAATGGGCCCTTGTTGAGCCACACTTCATGCTAAATTTCAAAAAAATAAAAAAAAATATGTGAGTAACAAGCCCAATCAAACGTCGTAACCTTTACCTATCTATCTATCTATCTATCTATCTATCTATCTATCTATCTATCTATCTATCTATCTATCTATCTATCTATCTATCTATCTATCTATCTATCTATCTATCTATCTATCTATCTATCTATCTATCTATCTATCTATCTATCTATCTATCTATTTGTATGTCTGTCTTCATCTAGGTCTATCTCTCTCGTTCACTCTTTTATTGAATATATGACATTCGTTACACCGGAGCAACCCGATACAATGTGAATAAATGCGCATCTCGATATCTCCATCAAGCATTAGTTGTTACTGTATGCTACAGTTCCTGTACGTCTACGGACGCTTTGGGGGTTCTGCGATTCCGTATGTGAAGACGAAATAAATCCCGCTTATTTGATTGGTAATCGTAAACCTTATTGAAGTAGTCTTAACGGAGGCTAGCATTTTCCTGTTTCCCGATACCTGTGAACTCGAAACACACGCGAGCTTCCGCGAACTGCCGGGCCTTCAGAGACGTTCGCGGCCCGAGTCAGCTCGTATCGACAAACGTGCGATCGCAGCGCCACGAGGCGCGGTGAGAAAGGGTGTCCCGAGTGCCGAGGAGTGGGGGAGCAGGTCGCAGAAGCGAAGGAGAGGGGACCGGAGTGTAGGAGAGTGAGACGGCGATGGACTCCGGAGAGAGAACCCGAGTCCCCGGGACCGAAACCCCGGGCGAAGACGACGATGCACACAGCGAGAGAGAGAGAGAGAGAGAAAGTTTTAACCCTCTGCGGCGGGCAGAGGTTGCTCCCGGGGCCGAGTCTGTTGCCGCGGCTCGACCAATGGGGTGCGAGCTCCGGTTCCGATGGTGGAGTTCACCGCCCCGGGCCCGACTACACCGGGGACCCGGGGCCCGTTGCTGCGGAAACTCCACTGCCAGGGGGCGGAGTGTTGTTCATAGAAAGGAGTCGAGACTCCGCCCTTGGCTCGCGCTGTTGGACCTATCTATGCCTGCGGCGCTCCATATGGGCTGCGGTGACTGCGCTCTGCGGTGGTTTTTGCACTGCGCAACCGGCGGTGGAAAGGGGGTGGGGGAAAGGGATACAGGGCAGGTGAGGTTCGACTCGGGCACGAAGGGGAGTTATAACTTTGGGTCGGTCTACAGAGCGTCACTCCCTTCATTTTGTGCGTCCACTAGCACTAAACCCTTCCACCTCTTCTCTCGGGCTTCTGCCGCAGTGGCACTGCCGCAGTCCGCGGCGCGACTGTAGATACGGTGCAGTCTGTCTCCGCCCTGAAGCGGGGTAGTCAGCTAGCGCCCCCTAGGCTTCATAGAGTAACTGGGGAGGGAAGGGCTCGGCAGAGTGAGGCGGGGAAGGGAGAGAAAATAGTTTGCGCGGAGTACGAACGGAGGGAGAAGCGGAGATAAGGGATGAAAATAAAGTTGGAAGGAGGATGGAGGGGGGGACGGAAAGCAGTTATGGATGAAGGTCGAAGGCCCGCAGAGTTTTGATCAAAGTCGTATTATCAACACCGCCGGCCTCGCTGCTGTACTTGCAGTCGCGTGTGTATACGCTCGCAGTGGAGCGCGCGACTCGCTCGAAAGGCGGCCGAGGAAAGAGAGGGAAGGGAGAGATGTTTAGTGGCGGAGCGCCAACTCCAGGCCTTCCTGTGTTATTCTCGCGGTGCGCTGCGCTTTTCATTTAGGCTGGCGCTCCGCCTGTGTCTCTCTATCTCCGTTCAGGCGAAACGTCCTTTCGTTATTTGTTCTTTGGCTTTTACATTTGTGCACTTCTGAGCGACTTCGCCTTGTTTTTTCTTTCCTTTTTTTTTCTTCGTGGCGATATTTCCCCTTTCTTACCCCGCTAACCGCACCGCCATATTGCGGCCGCCCCTCCTGCCGTATCGGAAGCCGCCATATTGATTCTCCAGCTGCGTTCAGGGTGCCAGTGACATCTGAAAGAAATGTTCTTTCACCAGTGTGAATAAAAGAAATGAACGGCCTTCAGTGAAGGCCGTAACTAGGGGGGTGTTGAGGGGGGTCTTGATACCGCCCGAAATTTTTTCATGCTTTAACTTTTCGGGTGATGCTAAAACATTTGCATGACTTCACAGCGACCACCACTTGCCAACGTTAGCCGTTCTAGAACAAACACCCCCCGAAAAAAATCCCTGGGTACGGCCCTGGCCTTCATACACTATGCTGCAGCAGTCTGCTTCGGTGGTACAGTGGTTATGGTGCTCGGCTGCTGATCCCGAAGGTCGCAGGTTCGATCCCGGCCGCGGCTGTCCCATTTCGATGGAAATGAAATGGTGGAGGCCCGTGTACTGTGCGATATCAGTGCATGTTGAAGAACAGCAGATGGGCGAAATTTCCGGAGCCCTCCGCTACGGCGTGACTTTGACACGTAAAACTCTGGATGTTATTATTATTTATTACACCTGGGGACATAAGTGATTCCCTTGTTCTGAATGCATTTCAATTCTGTGCAATAAATAGTATTACAAGGCATCTTGGATGCGGGACTTAGGCGACGAAGTTGTCTTCACTGACAGAGGTCGTCGTAACTGCATGTGCCGACGTTTGCTTCTGAACGCACTGCCACTTTTTAGTTTGTTCTGGGGATCTGTTCTATATAGACTTTCCCACAGCACGAGACCCGTTTCTTCATTTCTGAATGCACATTCATACGCTGACATTAGTCCAGAACCCAGATCGCTGACAAACAAGATGAAAAGTTTCTACAGTCTAAGGTTATGTAAATATGTTCTCTTCAGGTATATGTGTATATAGAAGCACTCGTATGGCTTTATGAACTGGTGAGCTGCGACGCCAGGCTCTCAAGAGCGTTGCTTCTTTAAAGAAATTGACCCTCCAGGCTACCCAGAGCGCACTGTAAAGTGTGACGCCGTTTATCGAAGCGGGAACAGTAGAACTGGAGTTGATATAACCCCCTCCCCGCCACCCCCCCCCCCCGCTTCCTGCGTGTAAGGTGACAAACCGTACAGTGTCTAGCTAACCTCCGTGACTTTGACGCTGATAAATCTCTCTTTCACACACACACACACACACACACACACACACACACACACACACACACACACACACACACACACACACACACACACACACACACACACACACACACACACACACACACACACACACACACACACACACACACACACACACACACACACACACACACATTATTGCGTAATAGCATGTCTGACATTTTAAAATCGCGCCCACAGCTATGCCGCGAAGAGCGCGAGCGTGACAGCGAAATTCACCCATGCCCGCTCTAGTGTTTAGTTGTCGTTGATGCCTTATTCTTATTTGCTAACTAGAATTCAAGCGCATTACACTACCATTCAAACTAAATGCAAGTGGACGTGCACCTCAGTGGATTTGAGCTACGAACACCTTATGACGTAAAATAGTCGTTCAACGATTGTACGTCATACATAAGGCGTTGATAGCTAAGTTACGTGACGACGGGTGCGCTCCACAAGCTCATAAAAGATTACATTTCTAATATAACTTCCGATGCGAACATTCGCAAACTGCAGTCCGCGTAAACAAGTTTTACAAGTGGTAGCAATGAACTTTGCCGCGTTTCGAACTCGCGTGAACATTATTATGTAGGTACGAACACGTATTACTTTCTTGTACCTATACGATATTGAAGACGACGTACGTACTTGCGTATTTAAGTTAGAAGCGTGGTCGTATAAAATAGCCAAGTTAAGAATACATCGTAATTTAACCTATAAAGAAAAAAATAGGATGCAGATATAACCGTAGCCTGTTAAGACACGTTTTTCCAGCGTATACGGAGATGCTCAACTTTCTGGGTGTCTGCTTTCAGAACATGTCCTGGAACACGAACGAGGACAAATTGGCCTTGAACTTCAGCAAAACCGTAGGTTGTCTTAATTTATAAGCTCTGCATTTTTTTTTTATAATATCATAGCTGAACCAAGCGACGCGGAATGTCTCGCTTTACAGCCATGACCAGGATTTGGGGACATTAGGGGACATGTGCACGTAGTGCCATCTCTCGTCGGTGACAGCGGTGGCCTGCCATAACTGAATGGGGAATAGGCGAAAAAAAACATATCTGACGAAAAAAAGATAGTTATCAAAAACGACTCCCGGTTCTACACAACAGAGAGTTATTTGAACATGCTGTTAAAATTTGAGTGTCGCCCTACAAACCGCGCGGCTTTCCAGAGTGTTTAAAATCTTTACAATAGGGCCCCGTGTGTTTCTAATGGGCGGTGTCCAGTTGTCCTGGGAAGACACACGCTTTGTATTGCGATACTACAATTTTACCAAAATGTTCAAGTAGGTCTCTGCTGTATAGAACCCGGAGTCGTTTTTGGTAACTAGCTTTTTTTTCAAGAGATATGATTTTTTTCGCCTATTTCCCATTCAGTTATGGCAGGATGCCGTTGCTGCCGCCGAGAGATGGCGCCACGCACAAATGTGCCCAAATCCTGGCAATGTGGTTGTCGTGCTGGGAATTACTTTTGCGAGACATTGCTATGGGCGCCCGAAAGACCTGCGCATTGCTCCCCTATTTTATAAACTTCCAATAATGATGGCTATGCAAGCTTACGGATAGAAGCACTATTTCGACAGCAAATTACGTCAAGTAGCAGTAAAATCAAGAAAACGCTTTCCTTTATATGTGTATAAATTGCGCTATCTGATACCGTTGGATGGAAAGGACAATCTATGGAACAGCTTTCGGCGTCGTATCCAGCTTTAATGATCAGGGTTAAGTTTGTTACGCCATCCTGTTACCTTTCTTTTACCAGTCAGAAAAATGCATTGATGCACCAGAGTACTTTTACAAGAGAGTTGTTGCAGTTATAATGCCCAATAGGAACTTACGTTGCTCGTTGATCTATACACTTTTTTGATTCTACGCAAGATCTGTACAGACAAAGTTGATTGATGCAATTCAGAAGAAATTCTTAGCTCAACATATACGGCCTTGCAATCTTGTGTCGTTTATTTTTCTCAGCAAAAATTAATCGAAAGAAATATTTCTTTCGCTGGGTCTTTAATCCCGCTGCAGATGTAACATTGCTGTTTTTTTATCTCATCTTCGCTCCTTTCGTATTTTCATCATACACCGCAGTTGTTATTTAGAACTGCAAACTTCTTATATGCTGACAGCAAGCCTTTATCAGGCGGCTTATGTCCTTAGCTCTACTACGATTTTCTGTACGCGTAATGAAAGCGAAGTGCGTCTTCGCACTCTTCTTTCTACCGGTTGCTTGTTTCACTAACTCAAGGATGTTTGCAGTTTGAGCCAATATATAGATAGCTATGGATGCAGTTGTAATCTCTGTCAGCAGTTACAAGTTTCCTGCCTGCCATGTTGCGTTTTTTCGTCGAGTACACCCCCCCCCCCCAAGATCATTTCAATACGATTAAGTAGGGACGTACGAATAGTACATTTTAGGTTCGAGGCGAATTCTAAGCGAATTTGGTCAAATAATATCCAATCGAATAGTTCGAATAGTATATATCACATATTATGAAGGAAAATGTGCAAATTTGTCATGTCCCAACTAACCTGCACAGTATAGTTTAAAATTCGAACAAAGAGTGCGCGATTGTCATTCTTTTTGTTTCAAAGTGAAGTGGAAGCAACTTTGAATAGTAGCAGGACTCGAATTTCGTTAGGATGCAAGCGATAACCGTTAAAGTACGCTACGTTTCAAAACTGATTATACTTAGAGCATATAAGTCCGTACAAAAAGCTTTTAAACTTTAACAAATTATTATTGGATGTGGGGGTAATATCTAAACTTGCAGCGAGGCTTTGCAGCAGTGCGAATTTTTTCTGGACAGGTGCTTTCACGGCACAGCATTTCTAAACTGCAGTGAAACCACTTTTACAGGGGGTTTACATGCGGTCACTCCTATTCGTTCATTTCGAATACTTCGAAATTTCGAATAATTTAAATTCGCGTCGAAGCGAATTCAGATACTATAATATTCGTTCGAATATTCGAAGTGCTCCAATATTCGCGCACGCCTACGACTAAGGGTGTCGTTTCGTACACCGCGCTGACTTTTCTCATTGTGTTAACTTGAGCTGAAATCCTTTTTTGTCAAGTTACACCCACAAGCGCACATTGATATGCCCTTGTTTCCCACAACAAGCTATCTGTCACGACGCATTGTCCGCGTTCACACGAGTCGCATGCGCACTTCCGTGACGTTCACTGAACGTCCCGGAAGTGCGCATGCGATCGCGGGTCGTTGATCGCGGCCCTCATAGGCGTGCGCAGGGTTCCCCATCAGGGGGGGCGAAGGTTCATCGCTGCGCCCCCGCCCCCTTGTAAGTCAATGTACGAGGCAGATTTAGCGCCCCCCCCCCCTCTTAGGTGACTAGGGGGATCAATGTATGGGGCAGATTTTGCGACCCCCTTTTAGGCTATTAGGGGGGACGGCCGCCCCCCATGCCCCCCCCCCCCCCTGTGCGCACGCCTATGGCGGCCCTCACGGTCATCCTTGGCTGTGCAGGGTGCCGGCGGGGCCCTGGACGACGGCGGGCCACCGTCCCCTTTCCTCATGGGAGGAGTGCCTTCCAGTCCCTCACCCGACGACAAGGGCCGTTCGGCGGGCGTCGGCGGAGCGACGGCCGGAGGCGTCGGTCCCCTGCTGCCCACGGCACAGCCCGCCGGTCAGTGCTCATCACGAGTTCCCTCACTAATATACCTTGGCCCTTTGATTACTTGCTCCTGTAAAGTGTATCAGACTCTGCCGATACCTTACCACAAAGGAATGCTTATTATTCCCATGTACAGTACTCGGCGATCGAAACTCGGTACTCGGAGCGCGTTGCTGCTGGCGGTGAGGGTGACGGTGAGGGCGAGAGCGTTCGTGAGGCATGCATGGTGGCTGCGTCCGGTAGAGATGTCGTTCAGTCTGCCGTTCTCGGTAGATCCGGCGGAGCACTGCAGTCCGTCGAAACGCACGCTCGCCAGCTACAGCCACTTCGCGCGGCGCTGCACGTGACCGCTGTGTTTTTGAAGCCATGGCAAGCAGCGCTACGCCGGCACCACCAACAACCACATGCTGAACGGTTGTCGATACTCGATGCACTAACCATGTGTCACGAACGCTGTCACCGTTACCCACACCGCCAACAGCCACGCGCTCCGGCTGTCACGCTTCAATCGCCGAGCACTGTACAATGAAACCATATGTACAGTACGGTCCACTATTAAAGGGAACACTCGAATGAGCACCTTTAATACTACTGTTCCCCTAGCGGTAAGAGGATGTGGAAACACTGTTCGCGCACGACACTGGTCTGTGAAAAGGTGTCAGAACTGTCAACCACCGGTAGTGTTATGCAAATATAAGCCACTATGCTTTTGCAAGAGAGCGAAATCTAGGCCCGCCCCGCGCGCTAGTGTTCCCTTTAACCGTGGGCCCGTCCGTACAAAGTGGGCAGCGAATAAAACGTCATGCACGTGACTTGTGGTTTTCTGAACTTTTTTTCGCGAAATGTAGGCAGGGCGTCACGTCCGGCACTTTCTCATACGATAAAACTGAGGGCATTTTTGTTCGCACTGTGACTAAACTGGACCCCCCAGCGATCATCCCAAAGCTCAGCAACGGCGCGGAAAGCCGACAGCCGTGCGCTTCCGAGTACAGACTTTTACGGCAATAGCAAATATATAGGCACTCCACGAGCATTTTTGCCGTCGCCGTGATGTTCCGTATAAACTCCAAATCGATCACACGTCTTACAGTGTTCTATGTGCGAGTGAAAGCATGCGAGGGCTGCCGACGATCGCTCCTCAAGCGGAGAGGTTCGAAAAGCGCATGGAGCAGGGAGCCGGAGTAAGGCTGAGCCTCCGGCAGGAAATGCTTACGTTAACCAACCGGGCGCGGTCGCACGCGCCGTATCTTTAGAGGCGGTAAGCAGACGGCTCATACATTTGTACGTGTTCTTCTCTCACCGCGAAGTTCACGTTGAACAGCACGAAGGTCACTTCACTCGCTTCAGCGGCCGGGTTTGTTAAAGACTGAGCTGCTAGCCTTAATTCGTATAGCATTCCAATATGTTGCTATCGCATTCCCTGTTTCGGCCCAGAGCAGAACTATGACTTTTTAAACTATTAACACTCTATATGTGCTGCGTCACGCTCATACATGTTCGCAAATGCTACACAGGGTAAGTGGCGCATGTTTGCCGTGCATTAGCCATTGCGCCAATTCTGGCATTCCGTCAACACTTGCGGTGTTTGCTAGTGCCGTGTTCCGTCGGGACGCCCAGCTCATGTCTTGCGCACTACAAACGTCCTCCGTGTGTCGTTGCAGGTTTCCCCTTGCTGGGAGGCAAGCAGCCGGGTGGCTTTCCCCTGTCCCTGTTGTACGGGCAGCCCTCATCGTACCTGCTCGTCGGGTCGGCGCCCTTCATGCCGCTGCCGCCGCAGGGAGACCTGTCGCGGGGGCTCCTGTTCCCACCCTTGCACGCGGGATTCGACCCCCTCGCCAAGGTACTCCAGGCCGTACGTGACCAGAACAAGACATATACTGTGGCTTTATCTAGAAGACACCCTGATCTCACTATGTCTATCTCTAATCGGCAGGGTAACCGGTGGTCATTAAGGGTAACTGAGTGGATTCCAAGGGATGGCAAACGCGTGAGGGGGAGACAGAAAATTAGGTGGGTAGATGAGATTAAGACGTTTGTATAGGTATAACGTGGCAGCAGAAAGCACAGGACCGGGTTGATTGGCGGAACATGGGAGAGGCCTTTGCCCTGCAGTGGGCGTAGACAGGCTGATGGTGATGATGATGATGACAACAGGTCCTTTATTTTTTTCATCAAGAAGATGAGGGAGGCAGGAAGAAAAAGCTGAGAAGCAGCTGGACCAGCTCCGGCCGCCCAAAAGCACTGTAACAGATACTCTAGCTTACGCAAACTTACTTTAGGTGCCGTCTTCCGGCTCCTTAGACTAGATTTAAGTGCACCAAATGCACCTTCTTTCGAGGCGTTGTCCCTTGGATACAGTGACGGGAAGATTGCCGATGCCCTGCAGGAGTTTCTGAAAGGTTCAAAGAGATTTAGGTTATAACGTCAATCTTTACTCTTGTTTTTCTACTTTTTCAAGTTGCTTTCTTTTTTAATTCAAATTCTACGCTTCATTGCGTATATTACATTCTATTATTCTATTCTCAATATTTTTTCTTTCATTTTCACTTCTTTCATCTTAAATAGACAAAACTTAAGCTTTAAGAATTATATTTTAAAAAACTATCCGGTTCTTGGCCAATCCCCCAGCGTGGCTGTGTGCCAGAGTTTCAAGGGTCTACTCTACTCTACTCCAAAAGTACACTTTGGCGAGTTTGCAGCAAACTGTGGTGCCCATAATAAAGATCGGGAGGAGATTCGTACAGCGATGAGACAACGCTTCCTTTTCGCACGATGGCCGAATCGTGTAACAGCGCGCGCTTTCCTTTTTGCCTGCATACGATGCAGGAGCGGATGGCATCGTGCCTGGACCTAGCGGCCCGCTCGTACGCGCACCAGCAAGCCGCGGCCGCCGCCCACCAGCAGCGTACCGGGGCCAACAAGGGCGGCTCGTCGCCCCACGACGTTCGCAGTCAGCTGCTGGGCGCCCCGACGTTGCCTTTTCCCCCGGGACTGCACGACCGGTGGCGGTCGCCGCACCACGTGCAGGACCTGATGTCGTCGGCCGGCGACAACGCGGCGTCCCCGCCGTCTCCCTTCGGAACGGACCGCAGCGGCTCGCCCGCCAAGGGCCTGGACCTCAAGAGGACGGACCACCTGGCGGGTGAGTGGACGCACCATCAGATGGCGTTAACAGGTGCTGTATTACGTTTCCGTCGGAGAGGGAAAGCACATCCTTCCTCGGCTGCCGCGGCAATCCGCCCTTTTTTCACGACGCCCCTGCGCATGCGCTCTCCCCTAGCGGGAAAGTCGCGAAACGTCTCTTCATCTCGGAGGCTTTGCTTCTGGCAATACCGGTTGTCCCGGACCCTACCAAACCTCTACCAAAACGGCAGTGGGCAGCACCGGAAATTGAAGGAGGCGGATTCAGTGGTTAGTGTTCGGCTGCTGACCCGAAAGATGTGGGTTCGATCCCGGCCGCGACGGTCGCATTCCGATGAAAGCGAAATGCTTGAGGCCCGTGTACGGTGCGTTGTCAGTGCCCGTTAAAGAACGCCGGGTGGTCGAAATTATCCGCAACCACGCACTACGGTGTCTCCCACATTCGTAGTCGCTTTTGGGACGTTAAAGCCCATAAACAACCAGAGCGAGCCTTACTCTCGCAAGGTAGTACGGAGCAGTGAATTTACAGTTTGTTTTGATTTAATAATAACATCTGGGGTTTAACGTCCCAAAACCACGATATGATTATGAGAGACGCCGTAGTGGAGGGCTCCGGAAATTTCGACCACCTGGGGTTCTTTAACGTGCACCTAAATCTAAGTACACGGGCCTCAAACATTTTCGCCTCCATCGAAAATGCAGCCGCCGCGGCCGGGATTCGATCCCGCGACCTTCGGGTCAGCAGCCGAGCGCCATAACCACTAGACCATCGTGGCGGGGCAGTTTGTTTTGATTTAGAAAAGGAAACTGTAAATGTGTTACGCTGCAGTTGAGCCAACCTTTATAGCACCCTAAAAACGTGGCGAAGGTCCCAGGCACAGACCACACTGAAGATGATAATCGCGTACAGATCACGTAAGAAGTGTTTAATAAATGCCCACAATATCTAATTCATACAGCCGAGACATTAGTCAGAGCTAGAAATGAGCTCGGTGGCTTACAGGTCACCGTTTCGTTGCAAAAGGAAAGCACATAAAATCATTTCGTTGATTTGTTGATTTCATACTGCCTCCACCTATCGGCGACCGGAATGAGTTCACTAAAGATACCACCTTCAGTCAGGCGCCAGTACTACGCATGCCAAGAGCCTGTCAAGTGCGCAGCGCTACACATGCAATGAACAGTGCACTCAAAGCACCACTATGCCAACCGCTGTCCCTGCGGCAAGTGTTATCGGAACATTGAAGAACCATCTAATAGTTAAAAAGCCAGAGTTCACAATAGCCTCGCGTATTCAATGTCTAGCTTCCTTTATACGGTCGTGAGAAAACGTAAAACGCCGCATGAATCCCAAGCAATCGCACCGGGTCCCTTTAGATGTGACGGCTCCAGCTCAGCAAAACGTGTGCGAAATGTACGGTCATCTGGACCGTTGCTCCTGTCAGCGTTTTGCGATATTCAAGTAAGGAGAAATGACGACTACGGTTCAAAGGTTTGCTACAGCACGCAGCTCTCTCAATCTTGAAGCGTTCTATCATGGCATCGTTCCCTGCTACTGTAGTACGGCGTGAACGCTTTACAATCCCACTGTAACGGCGCTTGCCGTGCCAATCGTCCCGTCGTACGCCGTCCCCTACATATCGGTCCGTTCCACTCGCCTAACACGTGACTGACAGCCGAGTCGGACGACAGAGGAGTCGCTTTATAATTCGAAGGCGAGCGTTAAAAACTATCGAGCAGGCACCAAAACAGAGAGAGGGAAAGAAAAAAAAAGCGGGAACAACCAGGAGAAGAGCGAAAGCAGGGATCTTTCAAATTGATTTTGAGTCCCGGTCGACTCTGCGTGTACACGAGGCTGCGGGAAAAAAAAAAAATGTGGGAAGTCTTTATCGACGCTACCACGGTCGGACGCTCTCCGCAGAAACAAGCGACGTGTACGTTGTGTGTCGGAGTCGAGCTCACCCCGCAACGCACACACAAAGAACGAGACGACAAATTAAGATATGTCCCCCTCGCCAACGCAGCCGGCAACTGTACACATACACACATCGCTGGAAAAAAAGAAAGAAAATAAATAACATAACATAAATGGGAACTCCCGGGGTCCCGCAGATGTCACCGGCAATTCTCTGACAGAGCTCACGTTTCCAGCCGGACCTGTCCTGTGCGTAGCGGCGATGTGTGTGGCCGGGGGTCAGCTCTACCCAACGTGCTGTGGCCGCAGCCCCACCAGAACGGGCACACGCAATATATATATATATATATATATATATATATATATATACACACAAGTCAAAGGGCCACGCGCGCCACAGATACGGCACCGGCGGCGCGATTCGCGAGCGGAAACATAGAAACGGGCGGTGCTAACAAAAGCGTTCCTTCTTTTCGGGACATGATGGGGAGGAGGGAGCTGTCAGCGGGCGCAAAAACAAATAGTATTTGGGATTGACGCTGGCTGGGAGGGTCGAGAGAGCGGTGAGATGTTTCCATCACGTGAGTCGGAGAAAAAAGGAAAAAAGAAAATTAAAGAAAAAAGAGGCAACTAAAAATGGGAATGAAAATGGGAGCAAGTAAGGAAATGGAAAGGAAACGAAGGGAAAGGAAACCCGAAATGAGCAAAAACTGGGAAAATACAGAGTGTAACAACAGAGACAGACGGATGTGGAAGACGGGTACTGAGATTTTTAGAGAAAGGGAGGAAAGGAGAGGCGGGGGGGGGGGGGCAGAGTTGAAACTGGCGTCCAAATACTACACGCTCGCGCTACAGTCCACGCGCACAGCCGACGGTGTGTATGACGTTACAAGAAACAAAACACAACAAAAAAGATGATGAAGGTTGAAGCAGTGTGCGTTGAGGGAGGGGGAAAGGAGGATTTGGCGGAGAAAGTGAAACCGTTACAAACAGCGGCGAAAGCCATGCGGGGGGAATCGTGGTGCGGCGGGGGAGGGGGGAGGGAGGGGGAGGGAGGGGGTTGAAGATCCGGTGTAAGAGATGAGCAAGAGAGAAAGAGAGAGAGAGAATTTTGAGTCAGCTGCGGAACGATAACTCAACACGGACTGAAAAACAAAAATTACACCATCTCCCGCTAAAGGGGACCATGAGGCGATGCGAAGCCGGAGCACTTGCACGATCGCGTTTCGTTGGCGTTCGTTGGGCATGCTACCGACCTCGTGTCGTGGAACGCGAAGAGGGACGCTACGCGCGTCGTATCTTCCATCTAGCCCGGCCGTTAATTCTCACAGGGCGAGCGGGGAACGCGGTCGACAGGTGGGCGAGAGGGGGGCAGCGTAGGAGAGGAGGGAGAAGGGGAGGGGACGCGCATGCGCTCGAGGTCATCGCGGCGTTGCGCAGGAGAGAATTTCGGCATCTCTAGCCCGCGTTTCCGTGGAAGAGTGGAAAGGGGGAGGGGAGAGGGAAAGTGGAGAGAGGAAGGGGAGAGGGAAAGTGGAGAGGGGAGGGAGGGGAGAGGGGGATGGAAAGTGGAGAGGGAAAGGGGAAAGGGAAAGTGGATAGGGAAGAGGAGAGGGTGAGTGGAGAGGAGGTGTGTGGAGAGGGTATGCGCATGCGCAGTAAGGGTGGTCACGCCGCACACCACCACCACCACCACCACTGGATTGAGCTCCGCCTTAAGATACTTCGCATCTAATATGACCGAAGCCGCAGAGGAAGTGGCGAAACAGATAGTGGTGTTGACAGAAGAGCGTTGTCAATCCCGCGATAAAAAATAATGAGAACCGAAAGCGAGACGAGGCAGTAGGATGGCGTGGAGAGGTGGAAATTCTAAGGAGGGGAAGAAAAAAAATAGGGAACTTGATCAGTGGACCAGAGAGAGTTGACTGGCCTGCTCGAAATCCCGACTTTGAGAAGGGAAAAAGGGCAACGGTAAAAGTGGTTTCCAGTACAGCAGTTGCTGCAAGTGAACCATGTGAGGAAGGTCAACGGAGATGTCCACAAGTTTCCCGCTGAAATTTTTTTTTCGGCGGTGACAACGGTGACGCAGTTGTCCTGCTGTGATAAAAGCACACTACAAACTTTATATTGGTTTAGATTGGTGCAGCATCATTTGAAAACCCTCCATTCATTCAACGGAAGAGATGAGCCTCATTATAATGCCGAAGTAATGCCGAAGTGGTCGAAGTTGCATGCCCTCGTCACGAAGCTTCAACGACAACACTTTCAGTACGACGTCACCAATTAAAATTTTAACGCCTCTCTTAGTATGACAATAGCCGACACTTATGCACTGGGAAAGGCCTCGCGACTTGCCTGATTGACTGTTTGGCTCCACTGAAATGCACACACAGGAGGGGGGGGGGGAGGTACAATTTTCAATCGTGTCAGGACGTCAAGGAAACTTAATGCGTGTCTCTCACATTGCGGTTTCTTATACCTTGAAAGAAGTCTGATTAACCGACTGTATGACTTAATGCATTACCAAGTTTGCTGTCGGCTGTCGCCTTCAAGTGCTACACAGTGTGCAGCACGCTGCCGAATTTTATTTTGTTATTTTTATGCCAATGGCATTTCACCGAAGTGCCGTTACAGCTCCGGAACTTATTACGGTTCGTTACGAACATTATCACGAAATTTATTAGCGAATCTGTCCCAAAAACAGCTTGCTCTCTTCAAGGTCACTCAATCAGTACGACGGCAGAATGAAAATAAACACTGGTTCGTTATTTCTTGAGTGACGAACACCCGACTTAAAGAAGATCCCGAAGGCAAACCTTAGGAGGACGTATGAATCGACGAAATTCTCGCCGAACAAGTGTGCATATTTAACGGTCAATTTTATATATAGAAAATGCGTGCACGGCGAATGGACTACTGAGAGAAACGAATATCGTCATAAAAAGCTGCGATCTAGATCGCGATAACTTAAGCAGAAAAGCTAGAGCTTGCGGTGAACGAATCCAAGGCGATTAAACAGGTGGTAGCGTATAAATTTTACACTCGTACCTTCTTCTTCTAGACACCGCCAAATACGTCATCTATTAAGCTCTCGTGTGTCAAGCGCTCTCTGACGAGGTTGATAAACGCAGATTTCTTTCTTTTTTTTTTTAATTCAGGAGCCCTCGCCGTATTGGGCAAGTGTAGGCAAAAGAAGCATGACGTGTACACGTGCCTGACGCACCACTTTTCATTCTTTCTATCTCACAGCGCAATGCTCCCTGCTAACTGGTTCCTTCCTCCATGAAAGGAATCAGGCCTTCACACGCGTGCTCAGCAGCGCCACACTTCTCTTGCTGCAGGCAACAACGACGGCCGTGTGTTCGTATCCAGGCAACAATGAAACGCGGCAACGTGAGAGGACGAGTGACCCCGATAAAAGATCAGATTGCCATATCGGAAAAGACTGATCGCCAACACGCCCACGATCGAGAGAGCGTCAGTTATTGCACAAAACGGCTCGTACGAATAGTCACGTGACCGGCGCACCTTCTCGGGGCCCCATTTCTATACGCTCGCCGGTGCCGAGTTTTTCGCGCACTACGCCGAAATCTGGGAGTTATAAAAGCTTCGCGTAACAAAAAAAAAATAGCGAGAATAATAATAACAATAAAGTAAACGGGCATCTTCCGTTCCGAATCGAATGTCCCGGCCCCGCGATTGCGAGAAGCGCGCGCACGTAATCATCGATTATTGTACGCAATATATATCGGCGGCCGCCAACTTGCGGTGGCCACGCAGCAACCGCCAGAATCGAGCCCCCTCCCGTCCCATCAAGAGTCCCTCCTCGGCGGCGCTCAATTCGCTTCATGTCTCCTAACAGTCGAATCAAGCCGCTACTGCCTTACTCCGTGCACGCAAAAACAAGGAGATACACAAGAGAAAAAAAGAAACAACTAACAAAAGAACAGCGGTGGCGACGTAATAGTGTGCCGATATGAGCGCTCGTCCATCTTGCTCGCAGGGTTCTGGCCTCGCGTTCGCAGCGAGAACGACCTGGGCACTCGAAATCGGACTCGGGCCGCAATCAAAGTCCCCTCGCCCCTCCCCCAAGTCTCCTACCGCACGCTACGGACTTCTTTTATACGAACCGACAAGAAAAGCCACGCAGAGGGGCGACGTTGTTGCATCAGCGACACAGCGTCGCTAGCGGCGAATCTGACCGCAGGTTAGCGCAGCCACCAAAAAAAAAAAAAAAAAAAAAGGCGATCGCTTCGCCGACCGCACCCTCTCTCTTCCCTATCGCTTTCCCGTCTTCGCCCGAGATGCGGCGGACTTGAAGCGTTGGGGAAAAAAAAAAAGAAGCGAAGAAGCAGCGATCGCTCGGGTCGGGGGAGGCCACAGATGGATTGTCCCGAGCTGCGTAAATTGAGAACAGCTCGGACGGATTAAGGAGGGGGGCTAGCTAGCTAGCTGGCTAGCCATCCGTCCTGCTACTAGCTGCCGTGGCTCTTGCTAGACTTGCCCACTCCGGCTCGCGGCGCTGGCAGCCGAAACTGAATCAGGGTTGTTCCCCCTTTTTTTTTTCTGCGTCCACTGCTCCCCTCCACATCGTTTCGCGTGCGTTCTTTCCACCGCCGCCTGTCGATCGGCTTCTGTTTGTTGCACGGTCGTCGCCTGCTCGATTCCACTTTGTTGACCCGCTTGTCGCGGCTTTTAGTTTGTTTGTTTGTTTGCCAACAAGACTCCTCGGGGGCGTTCTCGGGACGGTATAGATAGGATCCGCGGAGAAGTGGCAAACCCCGGCCACCCTGCTCTGCTCCCTTAGATCGCGGTAAAATGCACCTGGTCTGTTCAATGTCTCCCCTATTTCGCGCTGCCTGTCATTCATAGCTCTCCATTCCCGGTAGGTTAAAAAGGAAAATTAAAAAAAAAAGATGTAGGCGACGCGGAAGCAGAGGACCTACCGCGATGCTGTCAGCAGGTATCGTCTGCTCGAGAGTCGCGAAAAGATGACGAGCTCGCGCTCGGGTCCCGTCCTCTATTCGGTGTCCATCGTCGTCCTTGATTACACGTACTTGTGTGATGACGTCGCTGTCCCCAACCCCCGGCGTTGTTGACAGGTCGCCGGGAGGGAGGTGAGAGGTCCGGCTCAACCTCTACCCTCCCCCTCCCCTCCCTAAACTCCCCTCTCCTTGCTAGCGATCGTTCCACGTTCCCTATTGCGGAACACCGGTGAGGAGGCAGCCGAAGAGCTTCCAGAAAGAAGACGATCTCGCTTCGGCTCTTCTACTACTAAAAAACGAGATCGGGAAAGAAACAAACATGGCGGCCACTCTCCCCGCCCTCCCTCCCCTTTTAGAGTCAGCTCTGCGTTCACGGCTCGGCCTGTGTCAATTTCGTTCGCGGATCAACGGTCGTCGTCGCCGGTGGCGCCGCTTTTACAGCTAGCGGAGGGGAAAAGAGGGAAAGAACAAAAAATAGGGAAATTGAGGCCTTTCTTGTTGGCCGAGATTCCATTTTGAAGGGGACGCCGGGTTCGCTGGCGCGGGGATTGCTTGCCTATCACTTCCCTCCGGCGGAAAGAAGCGCGAAAAGATCCGTCCCTAGCTTTGTACCGCTCGCCTCTCCAGCCATCGACCGTGTCCACGCCTGGGTTATCTTTATTCATGGCTTTTATCTTCACAATTTTATCTTCTTCGTCTCGTATTTTCTTTTTTCTTTCTCTAGACTCGACGCAACGTGGGTAGGGTACACAGTGGTCCCCTCGATCCCCGTTTTCATATATCTATACATATTTTCCCACTTCAAGCCCTTTCAAAAGGAGCGTCCGCGCATCCTTTTTTTCTTGCGCGATGCGCTCTGAGCACGTCGGCGACCCCTGGGTGTTTGTTTGGGTGCGTCGGACGAAAAACGGTTTGTCTGTTTGCGCCCACCGAGACCGGGTTCTCGCGCGACGAATTTTCTTTTATCTTTTTTTTTTTTCGCGAACGAAACACTTTCTATTCCGCGTCCTTCCACATCTTCTTGGCCTCTTCAGGACCTGGGTCAACTTTCATATTTATTTACTTCGTTATTATTTTTTTTTTTTCAGCGTTTGTGGCAGATGTTGTTGCTGCCGTTGTTGCCATCGCTACCTCGAGCGGCGTGCCGCGCAGGCGTGTTTTCTCCGCGTTGGCGGCAGTTTCCTTTGGGGAAAAAAAGAAGACACGCGTAAACGATTTATCCGTAAGAGACGGGCTGCCCGTTCTTATAGGAAGCTTTTCTCTCGTCCGCTGTGTATCGGAAATCTAACGCATACGCTCAAGCCGTTGCGACCGCGGCGATTGTGTATTTCCCCGATTCCTTCGCTCCAGCTGTCCCCTTTAAAGCTTTAAAGCGCACGTCATTCACTTCTAGATATTAAGGCGAAAGCCTTGGGTGCCTCGCGAAGCCCGAAAAGTGGCCATCGGCGGCGTCAACACACTAACGGGGAAAAAAAAGTCACGTGATCACAGATGACGCCATCATGATGTTATGTGAGATCATGACGTCATGGGATCAATACAGTTGAATGAGAAGGAAAAGAAGATGGCTTTCGCATTCGAGTCGTTTTATGCATAACGGACCATGTGACTTTTCTTCTGTGTCTTGCTGACAGCGGTGAGTGGCTCAATTTAAAGGGACACTAAAGAGAAACAATGAATCGGTTTAGATCGAGAAATTGTGCTCTGAAAACTCTAATATCGTTAATTTCGCCATTGTAGGTTTATTAATAGAGGATAAAATCAAGTTCGAAGTTTGTTTTAAATTTCGCGCCGAAATGTCCCCGCATGACGTCACAGATTTCAAAGTGTACTTATCGTATTTTGGCGCCATTGGCTCAACAAAATTGCCCCGAACATGGTGTGTTAAGTCTATGGCCCCCTCAGAGGACAATGTACTTCATTTTTACCGATTAGGAACTACGTCAAAACATGTGACGTCATGGCGAATGGTGCGGCAACGGAATGGTGCCACCCACATTTTGTTTTTTGCGCGTTTTGTCGCTTACTAAGCGTCTTCTCGCAGCAAGCGTGGTGTTTTTGGTATTGTGAAAGAGTATTTAACTAATATTTAAAAAATCGTTTTGCTCTTTAGTGTCCCTTTAATAATGATTCTTTGAACTGTTCAACGCGATGTCACGTGTTGAAACGTTAAGTTACTGTCTTCTACGCATTGAATTAGATACGGATCACGATGCTGCGGTGCCTTAATGGGTACCGATCTCTAATTCCCTACGCAGGTCCCCTCGGATCTCCGAAGTGGACGCTGGGCCAGGCGACCAGCTGTCCCGTTTGCGGTATCACCTTGGCGCAGGCGCAGATGGCCGACCACTTCCAGCTCGAGATGGACAAGCTAGCAGACTTCTACAGGTCAGTGTGTACGATTGAGTGTGGGCCATTAAACGAACACACTTCGAGTACAGTCATATTTATTTATTCATACATGTACTTACAGCGCCCTCTGGGGGCATTGTTGTAGGGGGGTTTACAAATCAAAAGTACATACACGTCAAAGAAAACAAATTGCGCAGTACAAAACAAAACAAATCAAAATAGGTAAACCACAGCATACAATATATGTACAAAATACGTGGGCTGGACATTTCCGCCTTTGCTAAATGGAAAAATGTTGACAATAGACGAAAAAAAGCAACACTAGGTAGCAGGATACTCTTTTAAAAGTGAAGGGAACGCTGTGTTGGGCGCAGTAACAATACTTGACGGAAGACTATTCCATTCACGTATAGTTTTCGGAAAAAAGGTATTTGCAAAAGCACTTGTTCGGCACTTATATTCGCGTACTTTCAAAGAATGGTCCCGTCGTGATGAGATGTAGGTTGGTGGTTCGATGTATTTATTTTTGTCGATACCGGTTTTGTCATTTACTATGTTGTAGAAAAGACATAGTCTGAGCATGCGTATGCGCCATATATTTATGTGAGTAATGTGCACAAATGTATGCATGCGCGTGGTCCTCAATAGGAGCGTACACACTTCAGCCTTTGTTCGTGCTTCTCTCCTTTACTTCTCTTCTTGTCTTCACCTTCGACCTCTATTCCCTCTCTCCCTAAAAAGTAGGCAAACGTAGTGCCCATCTTAGCGGCAGTTCTTAGCCTGCTCCACCCCCCCCCCCCCAATACTCCCTTTGTGTTCTTGAAGATTTGTTTACGTTTAATAATAATAATAATAATAATAATAATAATAATAATAATAATAATAATAATGATGATGATGATGCGGAAACATAGCGCTGAATGCAAGAACATTGACGACGATAATGATCTGAGAAACCGTCTTAATACAGAGTGATTGAGCCACTTACAAAGTTCTTTTAAACTTATGACAGTTGGAAACGGTTTTAGGCTTCAGCAAGTAAGAAGAGGCGATATTTGCCGCCCTCTACTGGTGACCACAGCAAAGACAAGCTCAGGGAGCGGAAAAACTGACGCTGCTCATCGCTTCTTCAATCGCATTAATATTTACAAAAGTAATAGACGCGTCAGGTGCAGCTTAGTGTTGAACCGTCTCTTTCTTTTTCCCTTTCTCTCTCTCTCTCTCTCTTTCTGGCCCGTCCCCTTTTACTGCTCACACGTGTGTGTTTGTGTGTTGTTGTTTTTTTACATTTTTATGCCTGTCTTATAACGTTGACACATCCTCAGACCACCATGTCGCCTTTCGCAGTTGTCGCCGGTGGGTCGACCGGACACACGAGGACAGCATGCCACTGGTGAGTTCAAATTCGAGACCAAGTGTCCGCATCCACGACGCCAGTCAGCCGTTTCTCGATGCACGTCCAACTTATAGTACTCTATACCTGTCCCAAACGACGTTGCCGATTTCTTATAAAGACTTCAGATATGATGATAATGGCTTGATGTTCCGACGTCCAAACAAGCGGACATCACTCTAGAAGCCGCGCACGGAGGTATTTAGCGGCACAAGTTCGACGTCCTCGTTCTGCGGGGCTCCGTTAACTCGGTGCAGAAATTAATATGCGAAACCCTTCCATCGTAAATGCTCTCTGCCGTGGGCAGGCCGCTTCCTGCGATGATATGTTCAGCGTCAGGACTGGTGAACACTATATCTTAGCGAAGAATTGCAGCCAACACGGGCCCGGAAGCGTGTGGCCGTGTGGCGGAAATAGAAACAGCCACATCTCGGTGCATCGTACAAGTACTTCCGGTCAATTCACTACATGGCGCAGTGACAAGAAGTTGCGCGAAGCGTAATCTGTCTGCCCTACAGTAACTGGCTTTTCGCGTGGTGTATGGAGTTTTTCCTGTTCACGTAACGCATAAAGAACGCCGCAGAATTCAGTTGTGCCGTGAGATTAATCGATGTGTGTTTTTTTTTTATTTGTTGCCTGCAGCAACCGGAACCTCAATCTGCCTGTCGGACAGCCTACGAGGCCGGCAAGCGATCACCCCTCTCTCGGTGGGAGGTGAGAGAGCCTCATCACTTTTGCTTTGATCTATACTTCCTTGATATTGTTTTTCCCGTCGTTTACCCGTATCTCTGTGGTATATGCTTTATCTTTAACAGGAAGTAAACTTTATCATTTATACCTTTGAAACTGTCTTCTGCAGAGTGTCCTGGTGAGTTTTACTTGAATCCAACTTAATGCAGCCAGCAAACAATGAAGACCAAGAAAAGGATTGGAGACATCAGTGGTGGTGCAGTAATTATGATAAAACTGGAAATAAATTAAAGTGGACAAAAACACCTTTCCCGTTGGTGGGGTTCGAACCCACAACCTTCGATTCAGATGCTCTTTCTTTGGCTTCATCGTTCATTAGGTCGTGCCTAACAAAGAAACGAGTCCCTCGAACCATCGTTTTGCTTTCGTTTTTACTTGTATATTGTACGTTGTACGTAGGTTCCTTACAAAAATAGATTTACAGTCTATAGAGTGTCTAAAAATGGGTTTAGACAGTCTATAGACTGTATAAATCCATTTCTGTAAGGGGTGTCATCCCAAGGAGAGTTGCCTATGTTTTCCTAATTGGTTTCACGTACCTTTCACAGTTCTTAAATCAGTTTATTTCTTTCCTTTATCTTCCAGACCTACCTCAAGGTTCGCGGTAACCGTCATCAGCGATTGAATGGTCAGTACGGCTTTATAAGTTATTCCTTTAAAATGAACGTTGAAACTGCGACTTTAGGACGCGATCGGCCTTTCTTATGCAGACATGCCACTTACGGCTATCCCGTCAGCATGTCAATATTAAAAAATGAAGGTTGTTTTAACTTGGGCGCAGGAAACGTGCAAAACAAAACAGGGACGTGAAATAAGTTTGCTAGAAATGTTGAAACTGTATCTCAGAAACTGGTTTAAAAATTCCCGATAAGAAAAAAAATGCAACATATCGTCGCTCCACCTTCTGCTCCGGGCTTCGGCAGACACATTTACATGGAAGCGAAGTGCAAAAAAAAAAATGCAGAAGAAAAAGAACGAAAGGCCGGTTCCGTTACATTTAGGGGCACGTTTTAACACAAAACCTCAGGTGATTAGCGTTGATGCGGAGCCCTCCACCGCACAATCAACGTCAAAATGTTACGACCACGACAAAAAAAAAAAAAAAACGTGAACATTCCCGTTGCTTCCTCGGGCGGCCTTCAATTTAGACTTCCGGGGAGCTATAAAACGCGCTAACAGCATTTAGAAGGCAGTTCGACCGAACAGAGACGCAAATTGCTGGGAAACTCAAAGTTTCCCCACACCTAGTGGTCTCTAAACGTTTGACGCCGACTGTACGTCATCTTTCATAGGCAGTTCATAGGGCCCCAGTGTTAATTAGATACATCAAATTCGAAAACAATGAATGAATAAACGAACGAGTGGATCTACCAGGCTCCCATCTAAAATGTTTCTCCGCCTTTCTTTCCTTTGTCCTTTATATGCACACGACTCCTACCACTACTCACTGAACATCGCTTTATAATCACCAACAACCACCATGCAGCGCTGTGCGGTCGTCGTCGTCGCGCCGAGCTCCCGCTGGACCTACAGTCGGCGGACGGCGGTTCCCCACCGGGCACGCCCCGGAGTAGACCTCCGCCGCTCAAGGTCGAGCTGTCGGACGCCTCCTACGAGTCTGCCGCCGGTGAGTGCACGCTACACACCGATACATGCATGCATAACGTATATAGGCTAGGCCAGTGGTTATCAAATGGGGGCCCGCGTAACCCATGCTCGGAAAAAAAAAAAAAAAGAAAGGAGTTTTTCGAAGCCACGCTATGCTCCGAGACAGCGGCTCCTTCCGATTTTTGGTAAGCTTCACCGCATAACACCTTTGCATTGCAGCGGGGCTGACTTATGTTTCTCCGTGTTCACGAGATAGTCGTAACGCTTTCGTTGCAGTTTTCTACGACATATGCATAGTATGCTTTTTCCAGGCTTGCATGCTTGAAAGGCAAAGGCAGGCAGAAACAGGTTGAATGTGGCTGCAGACGGTACAACTAATCGCCAAGCTGTTGAGGTTTAAATGGGCGTGGCACTTATACACGACCGTTCTTTGCCAGGTAGAAATAAAAGGCACCTATTTCACGCTGCATGTTGCGTTAATTTACGAGCCCCGCTTTATCTCGCTGCAAGTGGTCCCCCAATCACTTCCGCCGGTCCACAAGGGGTTCCCGAAACATCCATGACTGAGAACCACTGTGCTAGGCCATTTGGTCACATCGTCTATTTCGTTTTACCTTGCTTGCGGTGGCCTTAGCTAGTCCAGGCAGTTTCAAGTCGACGGGAAATCAATGACCCATGCCACGTGTTTTGCCGAGAGATGAGAGCGAATATGTGCGTGTGTTTCGGTGAGAAATTTCTAAAATGCGAATTGGCCTTTCCTTATTCCTTATACCAATAAAGCTCAAAACTCTAAGTAGCATAAAAAAAAAACAAATAGGTCCTATTGAAAAACCGGCTATGGCCCATGAGCTCTGAATCCATATCCTGTAGGATATGCGTGTAAGTCTACATGTTCCTGTCTGAACACGTGATGACATGGGAATATGACGTGTGGCGGGCTTGTGGAGATTTCGACATATGGAAGCGTTCAAACAACCCCCACATTATCTTGCTAAACTAATACTTCATCAGTGTCGAGAGATAACATTATGGTTAGTATACCGTATTGCGTAAACGGAGAGTACTAAAATTAGCATATACACAGAGACACACACAACCGCACTCAGTTGTGAGCACAATAAGCGCCCCGCTGTTGTCACCCCAGTCTCAGCGTACACATGTTTTTTCTAACGCGCTCAGTTTGAGCAATACAGTGTCCCTTTAGCATGACTATACAGCAAATGACGCACGATGGAGACCTGCGTCCTTCTTTTCCTTTCTTTCTTTCTTTCTTTCTTTCTTTCGTTCTTTCTTTCTTTCTTTCTTTCTTTCTTTCTTTCTTTCCGTTCTTCCTTTCTTTATTTCCTTTCTTTCTTTCTTTCGCAAACATACTGCGCACGTGCAGAACCGGAACGGCACGCGCGTCAATTTACGCGTGCCTCCGCGGAGTTACTCTCGTTAGCTTGAATAAGTGGCCGGCCCACACGTGTTCACCCCATGCGCACTTCCCGCGAGAAAGCACGTGCTTTCGCGTTGCCTCGAAATTGGATGCAGTGATATTGTCCTTTCCGGCTCGTAGCTCACACCCTCTACACATTCTCTAGCTGTCTTTCGCGTGCCTCTCTCTGTCTTTTTTTTTTTGCTTTTTTTCTTAAGTGTGTCTCCACGTTTGCACACACGGGCGTGCGTCAGCACACTGCCAGCGGCCAACTGCCCCGCATTCCATTCATGCTTCTCCACTTGTGTCATAAACGCGTTAGCAACGCTTCCGCAGAAACAAAGAAAAAAATAATAAAACGACAAACCCCCACGGCAAAGAAAGGCACTCAACAACAAAAGAAAAAATAGTATCGATCGCTGACAGCCCTTTGTCCATCGCGCAATATCATCCAGCGAGCACTGCGAACGAGAGGGGGTTTCTCCGACCCGGCACATATATTTCGGACGAAACGCAGCGTGTAAAAGCGGTCGTTTCTATTGGGACCATCTCTCCCAAACACACACACACACCCACACGCACGCTATATAACAGCGCGCGGCACGCCTGCTGTAGTTCGGTGCAGCATTGCGCGAGCGCGGAGCTCCGTAGATGAGACGCAGTTCCGGAGGCTACGGCGCGGCGACTACTCCTCCTGCTCACGTGTACAGCCCAACGCCAGCAGCGTAACGCTGGCTACGCTCCGGGGAACACGGCGAGACTTCGAACGCCGCCGAGTTGAACGCGAGGATGCGCACAGTATTGCCACTCGCCTCAGTGACCTCGCGAGCTGCGTCGCCGAGCCGGCGTTGTTCGGCCTCTGCACCGCATCGCTTCTTTCTTTCTCTCTCTCTCTCTCTCTCTCTCTATCCTTCGGCTCAATTCCCTTTCTCCCCACCTGCGTTTCCCGAAATCCTTTCTGCCCCGTTGGGTCCCCGCTATGCGGCCAGGCTGCGCCCTGAGCCCGCCGGGCAGAGAGACTACGTACTCTGACCCGGTAGCGCGGGACGGGTCCACTTATTAAAGGACGTTCTCCTCGTGGTGATGGAGAGAGGAGGGGGAGACGTACGGCGAGATGCGGCAGACTGCGGGCAACACTGAATTCACTGGAACGAACGAGAACGACCGTCCCTGCCCGCAGGCTTATAGTATAACCGTTCTCTTTCTGTCACTTATCTCTCCGTACTGAGACGACCTTGCACTTTTGCTTATACATTGTTAAGATTACCCGCCGTCATTGACTGCACTATCGAATACGTAGGGTCAAATCACCCCCCCCCCCCCCGCCCCTAGCTCTTCTGCAAAGAAAATAAAAGCATTTACTATCATCACGACCACTTAAGATTGTTTATTCCGTGTGAAGCCACTGATTAGTATAACCGCTACGGTTTTCATTCAAAAACGAATCCCAGAAACAACCTTCCGCCTTCTATCAGCCTACGTTTAGCGTAAGGTACCAAATTATGGGGAAGTATACGAGTGTATAGTCCAGAACACCTGGTAATAGCCGTGTCTGCCCACTTCCTGAATATTCTGATGCACCCCCGCTGCGAACATCCTTGCTCTGCCTGCGCATGCGCTAGGAAACGAATTTCTGTTGTGCCGCGCTACCAACGTTGCAATGTATATTACTCGGAAATACTCGAAAGAACGCTTTCTGTTAGGACCAGTGGTTATGCAGTTTTAGCGTGACGAAGAGATCGCGAATTTGGACGGTGCACCGCGATATCTCGTACAGGTGGTTCGGTGTGTATTATGTACAACAATGAACGACCGGTTGCCCTAGTTTCGGAGGTAATTTTATTATTCTTTTATTCTTATTTTTTTGCGCATGTCGCATTCCTCCTCCTTCCCCAAACTCCTTGCGATTTTGAAAAAGACAATAATTAAACTCCTTTTACCACCGTGTCCATTCCGTGCTGTGTAACGCCGTTTGTAACTTTTATCGCTTGTGATTGGCGCGCTCTTGTTACTCGACGAAATAAACACCCACCTCGTGCCCTTAAGACTGAAGACTGTTTCTCGCAAAAAAATAAAATAAAAAATGAACAGCTCACGAACACCGTATACGACGCGACGTTATACATACCAGAAAGGGACGACAGATTCGAACGGGGCCAAGAAAAACGAGTATTTGACCGCTGAATCAAAAATGGGGAGTTAAAATGTTGGGGGAAATGGGGAAGCGACCGCCCGGCCCCTACAGAAAGCGCGCAGCCGGCTTCTCCACATCGCCGCGAGCCACTTTTCTAGACGACACCCACGAGCGGCTTTTATTTTTCCGATCTTTCTTTATTATTTTTTTTATTTGTCGCGTGTCAGGGTGGGGACGAAGCCTTTCCTCAATATAAGTACTTTCTTTTTTGCGAGCTAGTTGGTTCGTACCGAAATTTTCGCTCTTTCCTGTCGTATCTTCCCTTTTTTCGTTTCCACACGTTACGTACGCGGTTCTGTTGCGCAGTGCATTTAAAATTTCGGAAGTTTTTCCATTCTTTCGCGCTTACGGTTACCGTGCCTTGTTCTGACTCCCCTGCTCCTTGTTCTGCAGAGCGTTGCCGATCGGGATCTCCGGGAGGAGGAGGCAAGGATCCCCAGTCGCCGTCGGGAATTCGGGATCGAACGGGGAGCGCCGACGGGAACGCCGACTCTCGGGGCGGCGGCGAGCAGTCGTCCACAGGGCGTGACGGGTGAGTTTCTTCCTCCTGATAAATTTTTTTGTTTGTTTGTTTGTTTTTCCCTTTTCTCTCTGTATTGTATCGTTATTCACAAAAGCGACAGGTGTTTTGCACGAAAACGCACCGGATGAAAAAGCCATCATCGACGTTTTGTTTTACATTTTCGCTGACGCGTGACTGGAGCAATGGCCAACATTGGTGTAGACATGCGGAGCTGAGGGGAACGAAGGGGGGGGGGGGGGCGTGCCTTGTTCCCTCCCTTCCGAAGTTTTTAGATTTTGCATGTGTTTTGCATTTGGCAGTCATGCACAAAGGGTGGTTGAACCCCCGCCCCCTTCCCCCCGAACAAGATTTCTGGCTAGGGCACTGACGACCAATGTGCTGTTTGCGATGGTTACGCTTTGCATAGCACGCACCTCCGGGTCTTTGCGTCCAAGGCTCCTGGCGAAGCAGCAGCGCTGCCCTCACCACCCTCAATTCTTTCTATATTATCCCTTCGTACCATAGCTTCCACGTTCGCAGTTATGCACCTCGCTAGGGATTGTTATAATTTTAACCCTGCGATCTTTA
The DNA here is from genome assembly GCF_013339695.2 of Rhipicephalus sanguineus. Taxonomy (NCBI): domain Eukaryota; kingdom Metazoa; phylum Arthropoda; class Arachnida; order Ixodida; family Ixodidae; genus Rhipicephalus; species Rhipicephalus sanguineus. The sequence continues at coordinate 61,416,447 of NC_051184.2, read as the reverse complement.
CGTGCTTTCCAACTATACTGACTCTTTATACCCATCGCTGTTGACAGTAGGATTTCCGATATAATGCCACGCGCGCTTACTTCTTTACTTTCGTGTTATCGCGCTTCACCCATAAAAGCTGATGAAGGGAACGAAGTACACCGACCAAATAAAAGCCTAAATGAAAACGACGTTTCGGCTTCCATACGGAAGCCTTGTTCACAATGTCGGTGATTATAGGTTGGCCATACACCCGGCGAAGGCTGATGAAATCGAGAGTGCGACGGAAACCCGTCTGGTCGGGAAGAAACATGATGAAGGGAACGAAGTACGCCGACCAAATAAAAGCTTAAAAGGAAACGACGTTTCGCCTTCCGTACGTAATTGCTCGTCGGTGTACTTTGGTCGGTGTACTTCGTTCCCTTCATCATGTTTGTTCCCGACCAGACGGGTTTCCGTCGCACTCTCGATTTCACCCATAAAAGCTGTTACCACCGCTGTACAGCGTACAGCGAGAACGTAGCAAGAACAAATAATGTTCATTCACGTAGGCACTTCTTGATGCATAGCACCACGCGAAGTGCACGAAGCGTCAGACTTAGTCGTGATGAGTCGGCCCTGTCTGCGAGCGCCGACAGGCGAGACTAAACGCGTACTAAACAGGCGAGCATAAAAGCGATGAAATCAGGCGACAACGTAGATGCAGAAGTAAAAACGAAGTAGCTACTACGAGGAGTCACTCCTCTGCGAGTGCTTCAGAGGAAAATCAGAAATCCAGATTGATAGACTTTCCTTCTCTCTTTCTCTCTCTTCATTTTTTTTTTCGTTTTTTTTTTCTTAAGTTATGAATCGGCTTCACTGTTGACACACTGGAAGTGCAATCGGGACTTTGTTTCTACAGAGTCAAACAGTATGAAAAAAGGAAGGCATTCTTAAACAGAAATCGAAACTATGAGACATTCCTAAAGAAAACAAAGATGGAGTATAGAGGGTGCTGTTCTTTTAGCCTCTGCATATGCACGAGCGTTCTTACAGAATAAAAATGACAAAAAGAATACTAAGAATAAGAAATACAACTAGGATGCGCGGACGCGACGGGTCTCCATTTCGCTTTCATGCAAATGCTCTCGATATAATTCAATTAGGACTGCGGGCAAGCTTTCTCAACGACAAGATGTTCTGCGCTGTTTGACAACCCCCCCCCCCCATCTTTCCCCTTCCCCTTCCCGCCTATCTACCCTTCCTTTAGTGCTTAACTTATTTGCCTCGGCTTGACACGGGACGGCTTGAGTTGACTCGCATGACCGGCACGAAGATCGACCCTCGGTCGCTTCCCCGCTACTCCTAGCGAAGCTTAAATCTAACAAGAAAATATATAGATCGAGAAAACAAAATAAGAAACTTAGCCAAGCCCGGGCGGTGTGAAGAGGAGTCAAGGGGGCGGCGGTTCTCGAAAGCTTTGAGGCGTAGACAAAAAAAGGCTCGGCACGCTCCCTATCCTAACAAGGATGTAGAACTACGCATCCAACGTGCACGGCACAAAGTTTCAGCGAGAACCGGGCCAGTTCGAAGTGATAGGCGGAGGCATCTCCGCGGTGTCTGGCTTAAAGCCGTCGCGCACACTTTCGACGGGACGCAAGGAAAAAAAAATACGAAGATAAAAAAAAAGCACTGGCTCGGGATAGTAGGAAGCGGCGGTGCTTTTAGTCAAATTGCACCCGAAGTGACGGGTGCCGTCCGTTTCGACGTCGGGCCTGAGAAAAAAGGGGGGTTCAAAACACACCCACGGAGATGAATACGGCTCCAAGTATGCGAATACGAAGAGACAGACAGCGAAGATAGTCATATAAAAACACATACTAAAGGGGAGCGAGGATTTGCGGGAGCAGTGACGGGGTGAAGTTGGGGACAGGCCCAACGCGGCATAAGAGCGGGAGGTGTAGGGGCAAAGGGGGAGGGGCGACGCCGTGAGTGACATCAGTTCCGGTTGACCGAAGTGAGTGACGCGGCAGTCGCATCAAATTGGCGGTGTCAGGTGAGAGAGAGAAGGGCGACCTCTCGCGGAGGGTGAAAAAAGAGAAAGGGTGACGGAACTGGCCCCTATGGCGTGGTGATAGAGGTTGGAGGCCGGAAGTCGAGGTAACCAAAGCTCAATGGAAGTGACAATATGCGTACATCGTTCACGGCGTAGCCGTCGTAGTAAAGCAGCCAGCCAGGGTGAAGTGAGCGGGAGGTGTTACCCAGGGTGACGCGCGCTTCACTCAGTGTTGATCACCCTGAGTGATGTACTATGATTAAAAAAAATGAATGCAAAAGAGACGTTATGTGGATGGAGCAAAGAGCCATTAACGCACGTGCACACGGGGCCGGTTTGTCGCTAGGGGGGTCGCTTTGCCTTCCCAGCAACCCACTTTAGTCCTGTCCCGTTTGGGGAGAATGCGACAGCAAGGGACAAGAGGAAAGCGTCGGGGGAAGAGATTTCTTTTATAGTGATCCTGGCGGGGGAAAACGTGTTTATATCGAGCTGTCCTGTCAGGGACCCGTATTTGCACGATGCCGGCGGCAAAAATAAAAAGTGACGCGATCAATACGTCATGTGACAAGAAGAACAGAGATAACGATTTGTTCACAGAGTTAAAGAAACAAAACGAGGTGGGCTTGTGCGATTCACAGTCGTTTTTGGAAGAGTTGTAGAGCTGGCTACTATTCCAAAGTGTCAATAAGTCGAGTCGCTTTCTTTTTTCACTTTATTTCAGGAATGTAAGACTGCATATGTTAGCATTCCATTCTCTGCACCCTTTAAAGCGTACGAAAATGTATACACTGGCAACAACAACAAAAAAAAAAAAAGACGTTCATTCTACGCCTTATAGCTCAGACAGGGCAGGGTTTTCGTTTCCCTTTGGAACACAATAGGTAGTCAATGCCAATAATGCCTAGCAGAGATGCTTGCCTTGATGACAAATGTCGTCCTACCGAATCAGTAACATTACAGATTGAGGAAATCCTGAGAGATCACGATGACAGTTTTCCTGAAGGACGACGAAGACGCAAAAATGGCTTCCTTATCTCTCTCTCTCTCTCTTTTTTTTTTTTTTTTTGTTCCTTTAGCGTACCACGTCCGACTCTCTCAGCTTTTCAAGCTTCCAGCATTCTCTCCGTTCGTTCGGATCACACTTATCTCTTTTTCTTTCTTTCTTTTTTGTTGGCCTCGTCCCAGGTCCCCTTCGTCGTCTGGCGCGGGAGCCGGTGTCGGGAGCAGTAGCGAAACGCCCTGCCCTGAGGATGGTCAAGCAGCCGATGAGAGGTGATTGCTTGTCCGGCACCATCCTATAGCTTGTAGATACCATCTCTATATGCCGTCTCTCCATCTTCTCGTTTTCTTTCTCGCTGTTTCTCGCTCACTCTCTCTCGCTCTCCATCTCGGTTGCAAGTTATACTAACTGATTTGTACAAACGCAAGAACTGAGAAACCGCTCATTAATAGTGGAAGAGCATGCCGGAGCACCGGCGTTCGATTAACTTCCGTAGGAAGGGAAATGAAATGCCAAAATAGTTGTCTCGCGCAGACCCGCTCGGGTGCCCGAATGACAGGTAGCGATGCCAGTTCTGAGCATTCGCATATACGTTTCGCTTGTATACCGCCTTTTCCACCATATAGTGCACAATTTCAGTCGATTGCCTCCGACGTGATTGGAAAAACAAAATTACAGTACCAGCGAAAGCTGGGAGGAGGGGACGGTCATAGTTGACACTGTTGTCGTACAAACTGCAGAGCGCAGCGATGACTAATAAAGAGCCTGCCGACGCTACCCGTCACCCCGATTAAAATGGGACGCCCCTAACATCCTGCATCTATCCATCCATTCACCCATCCGTCTAGTCGGCGATGTTTGCGTTGTCTGGCTCCGCTGTGGCATCGGAATCTGCCTGATTTAGAAGCAAATCATGGTCGGAGAATTATCAGCTCGGGGTCTCCGTGTAAGAAAAGAAGCGAGAAGACGGCGCATCTCGGAGGCCGTTAATTGTCGTGCTTATTATTCACGTCACACGTACGAGCCACCGCCATCTTGACGCTCTCGCGAATATGCTGTCGTCTCGTGCCGTCGTGGTCGTACCGCCGTTATCATCTTGCGTAGTCGTCATCTCCATCGGGTTCTTCCCACCGCGCGCTGTCACTTATCTTCACACTGTCGGAGCCATCTACCAAAACGAGTTGAGAGTTACTCATGCCACGTCATCAAAGCACAATAGAATCTTTTACATCCGTAGTAGTCTTATTACAGAAACGCAATCATTTTACACGTTCCCATGCCTCCTCTACTTCTACCTTGTCTCTCTTTCCTCTTTCCCTCAAACGACGTGCAAGATGCGAAACCAACAGCTTCTGATTAACCTCTCTGCCTTTGCCTTATAATTTCTCTCTCTCTCTCTCTCTCCTTGACAATCACCCTCGATGATATCTAGGGCATTTGCCCTTCTGACAGCGTAAGAAAATGCAGCCACGATGGCGCAAACCGTGCTTTGATGTTGCTTTGATGTTTTTAAAAGACTAAATTCCGTGACTCATATTCGTTTTCTTTTTCTCTCTCTCTTTCTCTGCAGAAGCGCAAGTGCAGACGAAACAGTCAGGTGGAAGTGCGTCGTCTGCTCGGTAAGTGCAAAGTTATATTTCGTGAAGTTCGTTTTTCTTTTTCTTTTGTTTTTTCGCATCAGAATTATTTTTATACATGGTCCATAGTTTGCAACACAGAAATTACCTGAAGAAACTAAACGTCCTGTCGTTTGTCGTCTGCTAGTGCAACCACGGCAAATCCGCGAACTTGACTAATTCGCGTGCTGCCGGCTTCAGATACCTTTTGCCGCGCTAACTTTCCGAACATCAGCAGTTAAGTTCTCGAAACGGAAAGACGGACGGTATACAGGTTTCTGCGCACGCGCACAATCATATTTGCGAAGTGTCGATCTTTGTGCCTCAATATTCTTTTTGTTGAAAGTGATCACCTTGCTTATAATATGTATATATCTTGAGACAGCCTTGCTTCTGCAGTAGACACGAATTACAGCTGATGCGAGCGCTGAGTTGATGTGGACCTAATTTTCTCTCTATATCCTTTCATCCGCAGGGTCCGTACACAACTCCCGTGGTTTCCGTATGTTGTTGGCACGTGCACTGCGAACGCTGCTGGCTTCAGACTCTGGTAAGCACTCTATATGTATACATACGCCTTCCTCGCACACGCGTGCAACGCGCGATATCCTAGCGGATGTTGATGGGATATCCGGCACTAATCAAGCCTACCTCCTCATGTTTTTGTTTTTGTTTTGTTTTTTCATATATAAAATTTTAAAGATCGCTATAGAACAAGGGTCTCAAACTTACCTCCGCTAGAGCGCCACAGTGACTAAATCTAATCCCGCAAGGGCCGGGAGAGTCAAAGTTGGAAGGGGGGGAGGGGTGAACAAAATCTCAGGTAACTTTGCCATTTGAAATAATAACAATAATAATAATAAGAAAAAGAATATCTGGGGTTTTACCTCACAAAACATTCGAAAGAAGGCCTTTCCCATATCTCATGTCTGGGTCATTTCTGAAAGAGATTTGACGTCAGGATTCGAGAGACATACCGATACCGATATCCAGAATAACTAAAAACCGGACGCCGGTTCTAAAACATAGAGCTTTAGTTGCACGGTTACGTTTGAATACATCGTGACCGCGTGGGGTGCCCCAATAAAGAACGCTTGAGATCAGTCGCGTCTGCGCAGCTTACCCGAACAAAGTGTTACTAATCGCAATAGACCAGATAATGCGAGCCCAATTTAGCAAAGTTGAACGCTCATAAACCTACTTCTTAGGAAAATAAAAAAAATATATATGGGCCGAAGAGAGCCATGTAAACGCACCCGCTAACGAAAAGTAAGCGCGCCGCATGCGCCCCGCTGACCGCGTGTTTGAACCGCTGCTATAGAGAGTAAAGGCCCGAACACATACGCGTTGCAGCGCGTCAACGCGTGACTTTTTGACGCGGCGCCGCGCCCTCTCCCTATGGAGAGGGAGGACGCGCAGCTTCGCGTAGCCGCGCGCCCTCTCTCCCCATAGGGAGAGGGCGCAGCGCCGCGTCAAAAAGTCGCGCGTTGACGCGCTGCAACGCGTACTTGTGTTCGGGCCTTAAGAAAAAAATATTTGAGTGGTGCTAGTAAGTTACCATTTCACAATTACAAGAAAAGCCGCTGTTAGCAGAAGAAGAGCTCTTTTTGTTAGGCAGAAAGGAAAAAAAAAGAAAACGCGGGGTGATCGGCTGACGAGAACGTCCAGATCGTCTATAGCTGATTCATTCCAACGACTGATTACGAAATGCACGAAGCGGAAATAAGATGTTAAAACGTAATTGTACGAGAAATACCGTATTTACCCTTGTAATGTTAGCACTCAATAATCTTGCCTGCTGTTAGACGCCCACTCTTATCATAATGGAGCAAAATAATACATACGTGCTACAACGAATCTCCCTTACCGCTTCACACGCTATGCCTATAGGCACTGGCGTAAATGAAAGGGGGTGGGGGGAGGGGGATCAGGGGGGTCCTGACCCCCTTCGTGTTCAGGCTGGGGGAGTGGGGGGGACAACCCTTGCAGCTGTCCCCCCTTTAAATTTATCTTTACAGTTAAGTATAGCGCATTCAATTTTTTCTTTAATGCCTGTTTATTTTGCTGTGTGAGACTTGAAACCGCAACTGCCGGTCGACCAGTTTCAGAGAACACTCAATAGAACAATGCAATAACGCGAGCTGAGAACCCGTGCTCGTTTTTTTTTTTTAATTTCATTTCAAAGGTTGATTTAAATTTTTATACAAATAAATATAAAACCTATATTTATGAAAACAAAATGGCCGCCATGGAAAGATGTGTGCCTCCTCTCGTAATTTTCCTGGATTTACGCCACTGTCTGTAAGGAATATTTCCTCACGATCATAACGCTACGCCTTCCGTTTTGCTTCGTCATGCAGGGCACGAAGAGGCTCTGCCCGCAGTGCGACGCGGTCACGTGCCCGTCTGACCTGCGCAAGATCCACCTCTAGGGAGGAAGGAGGGGGCGCCACTTACCACGCTCCGCTTCTTCCCCCCTCTCTCGCCTCCGAAAGGGCATCGACGCGTCCATCCTTCGTGCGTCGTCACGTGGTGCGAAGACGACCGTCGGGCCCCGAACGAGCGAGCTCGGCGTCATTCTTTCAACGACGAAGTGCAATGGTTCCTCGCCGCCGCGAGGCACAAACGGCCGTGAAAGTTCGCCGCGTGGTGTCGCGGCGTTACGGCGAGTTATAGTCACGATGGAGAGATATGTCGGGCTGCTCTGCGCACCGGGAAGTGGCGATCGTAGTTGATGAACCTCTCGACTTGACAGCCTATCTGAATTTGGGGAGCCGACAGCCGGCAGTGCTTAGACCCAGAAAGAGTTAAACTTTAATATAATGCCGAATTCTACATGCACGGAATTCTAGCGATGCGTGAGCGGTCATCACCTCTTTGTACAGCAAGGACAGGGCTTCCGAAACAAAATTTCCTCACTAGTAGTAGTAGTAGTAGTAATAGACTTTTTATTCAGCAAAATTCATAGGCCGAGCATTTCAACCACCTGCGCGATCAGACGCTGTTCTTCTTCCCCTTCGGCACCGATCCAGTCGAGCCAGGTGGTGATGGAAAGGGAGGTTGGAGTATATTTTTATCTTTATTACTGTCATGGCTGCCAGTGTTTGGTGCACTTCCTATTACGTGGCTTATTTATTTAAAAAACCTTATTTATGCAAATTTCGGGCTTATACATGGCACTGAGTGGTTTCGGGGCTTCCCAAAGCAGCACAGCGTGTTTCGTGGATATCCACGGGCTCCCTTCATGAAACGACGCGGACATTTTAAAGCTCGCTGCGGAGCTGAAGCTTTCGTTAACCTTCTGATTATCCTTCGTATAAATTAAGGACTCAGTGATGTTTCTAATTAATTCCTTAATCTACAGCTTTCAGGGAAATCTGAGCAAAGAAATTGACCCATCAAGAACATCGTCACTTGCCGCTGCGCAGAAGAGTTCGACGGAACGTTTTAGTGTTGAAGAGTGGGAGAAGCCTGTCTAGATGGCGCGCGTTGCGAGGGTTTGTCACGTGACACCCGTTCCCAGAATCCTTTGTACATCCTCTACCTTTACTGAGGACGGTTCAATCCCCTCTCTCCCGTGTCACTGCTGGAGCGCGCCCGCCTAGCTGCTCCTTCTTATTGTACATAGTGCGGATTTCACCCCCCCCCCCGCGATTTCATCCCCTCTGTTCCTGTTTCCCCTCGCCCCAACCTTTCCCGAAAATCCCCCATCCTCTCACCCCCCCTAGTTCTACCGGTACCCTTTCTCCGGGCCTTCCCTCCTGAGGCCACTGTTTGTCACACGTTGAGTTATTTAAAAGTGCGCCCGTGAAACGTTGCCAAAGGCGCCGCCGAATAAACAGATGGTTCCTTTTTTGAAATCATGTCTCCTGCGTCACTTCATTTAATTTTTAAGGCGAAAGCCTTAGATCCCTCATCAAAAGCGAAAATTCCCCGTCGGCGTCCCGCCGCGTCGGGAACGAGTGATGCAAAAACAAAATCATCACTTGGTGACGTCACCAGATGGCGTCACAGATTGTCAAAATTTGTTACATCGTTATGACGTAGGGTGACGTAATGTGACATGACGACGTCAGCACATGACATGGTAGCTTGGTCAAATGTAGACCGATCACGGAGGCAGCGCAAAACCAGTGAGGTGCCTCCGATCTTGGAGGCAGTGCAAAACCCCGCTGGGTGCAGGAAGCTTTCGCAGGGTGGCGGGGTTGGATCAGTGCATATAGAGTCACTGCATATGCTACCTTTAGGTAGCAGAGTTGCGCATAGGTCCGGCTAGCAACCACAGCTATGCGGTGAAGTCGCACTCCGTTTTTGCAGGCGACATGGCTACCGTGTCACTGACAAACATGTCTGGCGTGTCGAAGTCCGGCGATAAACATTGGCTGTCGATGAGTAGTGTTAATTCAGTTCGCAGCAGCGGCGGCGTCGAGAAATACAAAAATTGGGCCGAGCGTCAGCTTCTCCGCAATGCTTGGTTACTAGCGGCGTTTGGAAGAAAGATGCACAACTCTGCTACCTAAAGGTAGCATATACAGTAACTCTAAGTGCATAGATTGAGAAGGCGAAGAAGCTGGCTTTCACCTTCCAGTCGTCTTAGGTGAACGCACGAGGGACCCTGTGGGTTTTTCTTTTCCCCTTGCTCAGCTTATCTATTCAAAATGGCGTCCCCTACCATTCGTGGGATTCGAACACGTGTCACCGTAGCACTGTAAACGTTGCGAAGCTCAGCTGTCGTGTAACAACGACCCTGGATAAATATATCATGCGCCACAACCGCGGCAGAAATACTAGGAACGTCGTACCGGAACATTTAAGTCTCACTATATTTACACCGGGATATTATTCCACGACCGCTGAACTTTGGAGTGTACAGTTCTGCGGTGACGTGTGTTCGAATCCCACTCTACAGTGGCGTTTGGGGGCCACATACATCTGCATGCATTGTTGTCATCCTATTTCTAATGATATCCTGGCAGAGGTTGGGTAGGAAAATAAGATAAATTATCCCCAGCCGGTGCTACTAGGTAAAACGGATGATGAAAAATACTTGGACAGAGCTGCTGAGAGACGCGGAGCCCAGAAACCTGCAGGAACTGAATAAAGTTATTCACTCACTCACTCAAGTGGTGTATCAAATAGATGGCTTTATTTAAGTAGAGGTGCACGTGTGTGTCCCTTGTTTTAGATAAGAAACTTGTGCGCCTTGGTAAATTTCGTCGGGGATTCCGACACCGCTGCTAAGTCAAACATAATGTTTTAGGCAGCAACGACGAAACTTGAACTCATAATATGCATAGTATGGACCGGTGGCGAGTAGTGGGACTTACCCAATTTTACTGGCGCATACCCGTTTATGATGGACCGTGACGACGACATGACACACCGACAAGGCGAGACCCTAAAGTGCCTCGCCCTTAAAAAATGGTAGCTCCACCCTAAGTGAATGCTGGTGGAAGTGAACTGCACGCCCTGTCCCTGTGTTTCTCTTGTGCTTATATTTTGTTATTGTGATGTTTGTTTGTGTTGTTGTGCTGTCGAATATTCGACAAGAGTGGCCGAGGAAGCGAGTGGTCGAGGAAGTCCCTCTTGAACATTCCATCTGCTCCGGTCGTACCACGGTGAAGTCGTCTGGCCTGCGCGTCCCCTTCTTTAAACTCGGTGCCCTGCTCTAAGTAATAATAAAACATACCTCCTATCAGCATGTATGGTGTTTGTTCACCGGAAATTCCCGTTCGCAGGGTGGGACGGCGGCCAATTTTTTTTTTTGTCCCTTCTCTCTACTTTTCTGCCACCAACACTCTAACCGTCTCTTACTTATTTTTTATCGCGGACGTGTTCAGCGTTCCATTGTCCTCCCTAAAACCCAAACCATCATGTAGGTTCGTGCCCACACACATGGGTGGATTTCCCACATTCAATCAGAACATGCTCCGTCGTTTCCTTAGCTTCCCCAAAGAACGTACATTTTTCATCTTCACTGAATCCCGTGCTGTAAATACGCATTCTAACTTCTTACTCACAGCCGGTTTTTTTTTTTTTTTTATCGCTGCTATCCAATAAATCCTCTCCGCCTCTCTGACTTTCCGCTTAACGCTATTTGGCTGCTGCGTGGGAGCGCCCCTAGCGGCGAAACCCTCAGCAACATTCCGATGATGGGATGGTGACGCCCTCTCTCGGCCTAGCGGCGAAGCTCGGCGGCTGTTTCGCTCGGAACTGCGTGACCACGGATGGACGCCGTTCGCCTTCGTTCTATAGTTGCATTGCACCTAAAATGCTGGAGTTTAAGCTCTCGCAACGCGTTAACGGCAAACGTGAAGCCACGGTTTGCCCCTGGTTCGTTTAAACAAGCGGGAACTTTGGCGTGCGCGCTCGCGAGAATGAAAACACGGGCACCTACAGCAGCGTCACGCCACATTTCCCGCCGTCATTAATGGCGCGAGGCCTCCTTCACTTCCAACAAGCAACATAGTTAAAGCGTGTCCCCCGTGTCTAGGTCGCAAAGTAATTGGCGTATGAGCGCATGAGGGTATGACGAACATGACGGACAGTTTATGATATGAATGACATGACAATGATGACGTATACGTAATTAAACACTTTCCCCAAGTCACGCATGGCGCGTGCCCGCATACCGCGGCCTACAGTTGTAACGTGCGCATCATCGTAACGTGGTGTGCATTTCGTTACGACACTGACTTGTGTGCTCCAATGTGTGTTTTGACGTTACGTGGGGCCATACGCTACACTTAAGCCCCAGTGTAGTCGACATGCCTGTGAAGCCGTCTGCACACAAGTACTGAAGTTACACAAAGACGTCGATCCACCTTGCAATGCTTGGCTGGAAAAAAAAAAAAAAAGCAGCATAGGCAGCTACTCGCTGGCTGCTTCGCATGAAATCGGCCGTCTGCGCATACACCCGAACACCTGAACGCACATACACCTGAAGCAAACAGTTAAGCCTTCGGGACGTTTTTTGATACAATAATAATAATAATAATAATAATAATAATAATAATAATAATAATATAATAATAATAATAATAATAATATAATAATTGTTGGGGTTTAACGTCCCAAAACCACAATATGATTATGAGGGACGCCGTAGTGGAGGGCTCCGGAAATTTCGATCCCATCGGGTTCTTTAACGTGCACCTATAAATCTAAGTACACAGGCCTCAAGCATTTTCGCTCCAATCGAAAATACGTCCACCGCGGCTTAGATTCGATCCCGCGACCTTTAGATCAGCAGTCGACAGGGCAGGGTGAGCTCTATCAACGTGACAAAGTATAGTAAAGTGGCCAGCGCCGAGTTTTCAAGAAAGGAAACGCGACGGAGTGAAAAGGAAATTACGATATTACGCGACAAAAGAAAGAAAGAAAGAAAAAATAAGGAAAGAAGAGAGAAAGAGAGAAGAAAGAAAGAAGAAAGAAAGAAGAAAAGAAAGAAAGAAAGAAAGAAAGAAAGAAAGAAAGAAAGAAAGAAAGAAAGAAAGAAAGAAAGAAAGAAGAAAAGGAAGATTCTTGAAAGGGTGCAAAGTGTTTTTAGAGTGTAGACACCAGGGGGTTTTGAAAACGCTCACTGCACGGTGAGAATAATAATAACTCTCCGGTGTGCGATACACGCCATTCGGCTAACATCCGGAATGATCGCAACCCCGGTGCCCGTTCTGCAGCACGGCGGCACTTTTATCCTTCTCAGCGCAGCTCGATTGCCGTAGTCCCCACCGCCTCGCTGTTCTCCATTGCCGACGACCCATTTGCCAGCATCTGTTTACGACCGTCGGGGGACATCTCCCGCGCCGTGTACCGCGGTGGTGGTGCCTCGAGAGCATCCCAAGGTGTATATACAGGAGCTAACATATAGCCAGCTCTCCACCGCCCAAGTGCTATTCTATCGTTCACACCCGCTCATTCTCAGCTACCTCGGCGTGCCATATTGTGTATCGCTTACTTTGATTCATGGCGGCAGCGCAATGTACATATACGCACGCAGTTACGAAGATCGTAGCTATGAACAACAAAAAAACACACACACACACACATGGAGGCGTACTTAACTCTCTAAAGGGAAATGTATAGTTGTCTAAGTACATGACTGAGCGAGGTGTAGGGGCGTAGCAGCACACGTGTATTATTTTGTTACATTGTAATAAGATTGGGCGGCCGACAGTATAGTTAAGCAGAACATTGGCTTGGGCGAGTTGGTTCATAGTCGAACTTCAGGGAAAACAGCGCCTAAATAATGCTTTAGTAGTACCGGTTTACCGTACTGTAAGTACGAAAATGCCGTACCGCAGTGATCGGCACGAAGCTTCCTTCTTTTTTTTTTCTTCTTAAGGCGAGAGCCTTATATGCCTCACTAAGCACGAAATTTGACCGTCGGCGTCTCGCGTCCTGCGGCGTCGGGGACGAGTGGTGCAAAAAATCGTCACGTGGTGACGTCATGTCGTCACAGATCGCAAAATTTTATGACGTCATCATGACGTCACAAGGTCTGAAGTGACGTCATGCAGTGATGGGACCGACACTTTGCTTTTTGGAGCAGATTCTTGAGCAGAAAAAGTGCTAGTTTGGACCAGCTATTGGTCTTTTCGGAGCATATGGCAAAATATTCCAAACGACTCCTGGAGTTTAAAACATCATTTAAACATCTCAGAAATATTAATATTTATTATTAAACATATTGCCCATACAATAATCACTGCAAGTTGGCAGAAACAAATAATTAAGCAGTTAGATGGTCACTGAACACTGAGTAAGATGAGCTACATATATTTAAAATACCAGTACTTGTGGCAGAAGTAATATAAAAGTGACAAAGCTGTGCATCAAATTATAAAAGTAGCTGCAATCGCATGTAACTATCGCCAAGCAGCAGTTTATAATTGGTACGAGATCAAAACATTATGTTATTTTCATATTTTATCAAAATAGACAGCACTGGAAATTAAAAAAAAAAAAACAGCTAAATGAGCTATACACTTTATATGCCAGTTCTTGCGGCACAAATGATGTCAAAGCTGATAAAGTTGTAAATGTAATCAGTCACACAAGAAAGTCGTCACAGCAGAAGTTAGTAATTGGTTTGATGCCGAACTAATCTCGCATACATTTCACCAAATAGTCTGCTTGTCACATATATATATATATATATATATATATATATATATATATATATATATATATATATATATATATATATATATATATATATATATATATATATATACACACACACATATATGGTGGCTTGTGGCATTGTCAATATGCTAGTATGCAGCCCGCATGCAAGCTGCATACTAACATATTAGGATGATAGTATACAGCTTGTTTTTGTTTTCGTTTAGTCTCGCCGGATGGTCACATGGCTAAAGTTCATTATTTTCAGTTTCCCAACGCCATTTCTGAGCAGGTTCGGAGCAGTTACTAACAAATATTACACTTTCGAGCAGCATTTCTATTTTTGGAGCACTTCCATCACTGTCACATGACATGTTACGTCACATGACATTACGTCATGCGACGTAACGACACATAATGCCGTTATAGCCCCCTCCCCTCCTTTGGGCGGCGAACAACCGGAGAGCGCACGACCGCAAGAGAAGAAAATAAGGACGGCGCTTCGCAGTGGCACGTGACGCCACGGCTCGTGTTCCCTGCTGGCGTCGACTCTGGTTCAGCCCTCTCGTTCCTTCGTTTCTGTGGCATAAGCCTACACCGTCATCGCATGACACCGTGGCTTGCTCAAATGTGGGCTGACCACGGAGGCAGTGCAAAACCAGGTGAGGTGCCTTCGATCCTGGAGGCAGTGCGAAACCACGCCAGGTGCACAAAGCTTTCGGAGGGTGGCGGGACAGGATAAGTACATCTATAACCGGCCGTTCACGTAGGCTCCCTAATACCTCGATTCAGAAGAAAAAAAAAGATGGCTTTCGCCTTCGAGTCGTCCTAGGTGAATGCACAAGGGAACCTGTGATTTCTTTTTTTTTTTCACTTTTTAGCCGCACGCGTTCCTCACTGCGCACGGTAACGGGACGAAACGATCGAGGTGGCTAATAGAGATCTTGCAGACTAAAAACGCATGCAGTTGCGCTCAACGTGAAAGCTGTAGGAAGCGCGGAGCAGTTATTCGCCTGCCCTTCAGCGACGCTCGCATTCGCGGGCAAGCAAGCGCTGGCGTTGCAAATGTGCAGTCAGCTCGGCGTCCACGGCGGGAAAGGAAATATTCATTTATGATGAAGTGGCGCCCTCCTCCTCAGCCTCATATGTGTCCTCACCCTCACCTCCCGTTTCCCCCGCCTTGCAATACTGTACTATACACAGCGATGCCATGCTCTGCTCCCCTCACATCCCTCTTCCTCATTCTGACTTTCCTTTCTACCTCCTTGATATAACATACTATACATGAGTATGCTAAACATGACTATGTCATACATGGTTTTGCATGGGCGACGCCACGCGACGACATGAGATAACAGCATACGACAACCCGGGCACCCAAAGTGCTCCTCCGTACTTACAGGGACACTAAAGGCAAATATTACGTCGACGTTGATTGTTGAAACAGCGGCCCAGAAACCTCGTATTGCTACTTTTGTGCCAAGGAAGAAGTGCTTATTTTGAAATAAAATCACGTTTCAGTGGTCCGCATCGCGTTAGCGCACTTCAAATCACCCGCCTGAAAGCGGTCTTTCTCACGTCACTGTTGTCGCGCCCAACGTTGCCCGCCTTTACTGCGCGGCGGCGTGCACTGGCGCCGTGCGCCATTCGGGGATACGGCAACATCACATGCATGCGGCATTTTGTCGAACTTTCTGTCGGAGCGACTTTCACGAGCGCGCAAAACACACGCGGTAGTACGCGATACCGAAACTATACCGCTGAGACGCGACCGCGTGAGCGAAGCAGGGCGCCGGGCGAAACGCAGTTCGGCGAAAACGGAACCTTTGAACCACGCGCGCCGTTCCCCTTGGCAACGCCAAAGAGGTTCTTTTTTCCATGAATAAAACAGGAACGAACAAGCAGCATTTTCTTACGTCACTTGTTGCACGGAAAGTCCTTTTTTTTATTGCAGCTAGCTTGATTACGAGTGACTAATTGTAGTCGGACTCTCGCACGTCATCGGGATCACTTCCAAAATGTCCCCCTCGTGGCGCTCACCGTGTGATACATTTAGCTTGATTTCTCGGTAAGTAGGGCAATGCTGTTGATAATATTGCCGTTTTAGACGTTGTCATACATTGAGCTTTCACTATGACATAAATTGTCATTTGCCTTTAGCGTCCCTTTAAGAAGTCATACACCTAGCCAACGCCTAGTCGGGATCCAATGAATATACACTGAAGAAATAAAAACAAGTAATAAACTGCTATATATTTTTTTATTTAATTAGTCGTACTGTTAACATTCTGTTGAGGGTTGTTACAGGGCGGGCACAATGAATAACGCTTCACATACATACGTTTAACAACAGCCAACTAACGAGCAACATCATTGTTATCACAAATATCTAAGATTACCTGAAAATCAGATGCATCATTTGTTTGTACAGCTTCCTCTGGCAAACTGGGCCACAAGTTTATGGCATCAGGAAAAAAAAAGAAAAACGAAACAAATCACTATACGGGTTCGTATTGTTTCGGGTTCGCACGGGTATTGGTACGGGTTCGCATATGCTACAATCACGGTAACGTGGTAAAACCAAGGAAAAATTACTACACTATACTCGGCGACAACATATCTTGACATTGGAGCGAAGGCTACGGAGGCGGGGCTTCAGCACATTTGTGTTGCTGGTTTTGCTCGCTGGCATCGTTACCGCGTTTAGAAGATTACATACACAAAAAATGTGAATGGGAGAAACATTTCGATTGTTCAGCGTACATTTTAGTGTCATGTTACGAGTATATTTTTCTCGGAGAACTTAAACAGCGTGTTTGCGGCCGCACACTGAACCAATACGTCATGGACCCCATGTTTATCTTGGAAAACAGGCGTGCTGAAAAGGCGGTGCTGTTTGAGAAATGTAAAGAAAAGGAAGGCATTCTTGCAAAGTCAACGATAACTGTATTTCACCTACGACTTCCGGCAGCAGTTTGAGTCTCATAATAAATAAAGCAGAATTTATTTCAGCAAGGCAAATGAGAAAATTATCAGCAAGCTTAAGTACTATTTTTTGGCGCGGTAGCAGGCATGCGCTTCGGTTCTGTAGCTTCCACAGTGCTGTGAAGAAAAGCTGTTGCCGAGAATAGACAGAAGAAAACAAAAGTACACTAAGTTCCCGCATAACGTAGAAGTGTTATGGAATCTTTTTTTTTTTTTTTATGAAACGTGGAAGTTGGAAAAACTACATTCAACGTCAACGGGAAGATTACTCAAAATAGTAATTCCAGCGCTACAAATCCTCATCCGCAGCACTGCGCAGAATTGTAGGTGGTGTTCTTGATTTTGAATCACCGCTATTCACACGTCTTTCGTCGGCAACACTGTGTCGAGCGTGGCCAGACAAAAGAAGCGCGAGCCGCCAAGCGGTCTCTCTGAAAGGGTTCTGCACCGTAATTACCGCTCGTCCCGAAATATGCGCAGCTACAACAGCTATACACGACAGATGTTAGAAAAAAAAAAGAGAAAAAGATGGGGTGCGCAGATTCTCTTCCTGTTCAGAGTGTCATTTTCTCGGCCCTTTTCAGTGGTATTTCGTCAGTGCTCTCCACTGTATAAGCACTCAAAGCAAGGAACAAAAAAATATTATTAAAAATAAACAAAGGAGCAAAGAACAAGATCACGATCCTTCCCGGAGCCTTTGTCCCATTGCGAATGAAAAGAAATGCCTAAAAAAGGGTGGGAGGGGAAAAAAGGACCCAAGAGGCAGATAAAGGAAAGGAGGGGGGGGGGGGTGTCGTTTATGGTAGGTTTGATAGGCGAGTTCCGCCAGCAAAAGAGAGGTATTTCACGCCACAGCGATTTCGCTTGTTGCTCTCGGGTACGAAATCGACGAACGAACGAACGTCGCGCCGTCTGGTGTTTCACCGTAGAACCAAAACAAAAGAAGCTCGAAGCCCGTCTGCCACAGCAGCCCCACCGCGCGAGGACGTCGAAATAAAGGTACTGGTGGGTATGGCGGCGTGCAAACTGTCCGACGTTTCTGTGTTTTGCTCTAATCTTCGTGCCACCGTTCTTTTACGCTGGCTTTTCCCGTGTTTCTGTTTAGCTCTAACTCGGTCGGAGGAGAGCCGAGAGATCTGCTGACGCGGAAGAGGAAAGGCTTTTTATCGTTCTTTCTTCCTTTCCGGAAGCGTTTTCCCTTCTTCCCTTTTTTTTTCTTTCCCCAGTAACCTGCCGCCGAAGCTTGACTTCCGCGAATAGAAAGAAAGACAAAGCCAAAAGCGGCGCGACCAAGTAAGAATCCACAGCCGAAGCCGCTGTGTTTGACAGAAAGCCGCAGCCTGTGGATTCGCGTTTCTTGTTTTTTTCGTCTGCCCAGTTGCTGTTCGTCTGCTCCCGATGATGCAAGGCAGTGACTGTAGACGGTGGCGCCACCGCCGCAACCACGAGTTTGCTCCGGTCTTTCAATAAAGAACAAAAAGGAAAAAAAAAAGATAGACCGGCGTCACGTTTACACTGTATTACACACGTACGGTTCGGTTGTTGCTGCTCACAACGGCGCGAGCCGGTACCGCGATAACAGGGAAGGGCTGGCCGGCCCTTCATGTTCCACTAAGTCATTACGGCGCAGCAATCGACCCGTCTGACGTGGCTAATTAGCTTTTTACGAGGAAGCGGGCGCGCGGCGGTCGAATCTATCTATACATACTACGAAATAAAAGGAGCGCTTCGTTCTCTCTACAAGCGTGCAACTTAGATAGCTTCACCCCCTTTTCCCTCTTCCAACCTCCCGCAGCACTTCCTTCCTAACCGAATTAAAGGCGCGCGCGCTAATAAAAGGCGCAATTAGCCGGCGCTCCCTAATTGTTCCCTATCGCGGCGGGCGCGCGGCAGACCTAGAGAGATCGGCTCGCCGATATAAAACGCCGATGCGAACAACCCGTGACTCAGAAAACCAAGGCGTTACACGCCAAACACTACTACAACGCGATGCTTAGATGAAGGAGGAGGATAGAACGGATGTGTTTGAGCGGGTGCAGAGTTCGAAAGATGTGTGGACTTTTTCACTGTCGTCCCCCCCCCCCCCTCCTTTCCTCTTTAGCCCTACACGACGCTTCCCCAAAAACGCTTCTCCTACGGTCGGTTTGTTATATACAGGTCATAATAATACTGCGGCGGCGTCGTGTGCGGTAGCAGCACCGCGGCGTCCGCAGCCAGCGTGGCGGACGCAGCCGAGCACGGTTGCCAGCCTCGTTCCACGCGCCGCTAGGATCCCTCTCTTTCCCTCGGGTCCCACTTCCGAGGGCGCCATTCAATTGCCGCTTTCACGGCACGCCGCGCCGCGCGATGCGTTGGTTGCAGCCTAGAAAGAGGGAGAGAGTGGGCCGTTAACGCTCGGAAAGAGATGAGACGAAGGGGAGAGTTGCGAGAAGGAACGACTCCGCTCCGTAGCTTGGGGCCGCTAAGGTTGGTGCGTGAGAGACGAAGAGAATAGTGGGAGAGAGAGGGGGAGAGGATTTTATGGGCCTCGCCGCTCGCCTTTCCACGCGCACGGCGGCGACTGCCGAAAGCGGGCGGGGTGGCCCCGTGATTTGTCGATTTCATCATGGGCTCGTTGCGGCCTTGTTGCTCCCGGGGCGATTGTTTCCGGAGCGTCCGACGACGCAGCGAGTTGTGCCCCGAGTTTGCGACGGCACGATACGCAGTGCCGGAAGGTGTCGGCGGCGTTTTCTTTATTACATTTTTTTTTCTCAGAGGAGAAGGCCGCTCTGTTTAGAACTTAGGAGCAGTGTGAGAAGGTAAGAGAAATAGAGGAGGAGGGAGAAGACGAAGGGCTCTCTAGGCACCGTTTCGCTGGCATCACACCCCTGCGCCGTGGATGTTACACGAACTGAAACGCTTGGTGGATGGCTAGCCATCAAAAGGCGAAATGCTAACGGACTGTACAGGGGACGAGGGAAGAGATTTGTCGCTTCCTATAGACGGAGGCCGTATCGGGTGAGGGGCTTGGGAGAGAGAGAAAAAAAGGGAACCGCCAGAATAGCTGCCAATATGGGCTGCATTCCCATCCCGACGCCCGAAAGGGAACAAGTGCTGCTCTAGGTGCAATAAAAGCGTTTGAAAATACAACGCGGTTGGAAAGATGGGTTCGCACTCAACTTCGCATTAAAACAGTCTAACGTATATAAACCGCGCCCACTGGCGGCGCGGGAAGGAACTCGGTGTGAGATTGTGCGAAACGTTTGCGAGAGCATGCATAGGTGTCGTGATTGTGTGTGTGTGTGTGTGTGTGTGTGTGTGTGTGTGTGTGTTCCAGGCCGTATTCCGGAAATCGAAACTATAGGAACCTCAAGTGACTTTGCGAGCAGTGTTGCAAAAGACGAAGCCAACTTATTCTGCTTTAGCAGGCTGCTTAATTCACAAAACAATCAGAAAAATCCATAACGTCAGTACAGGAGTTTCCCCAAAGACGGAGAAATGTCTTGACATTTAAGTGCGGGGCACTTTAAGGGCCCGGGCTGTCGTATGCTGTCATCTCCTGTCATCTGTTGTCTCGTGTCGCTTGGCGTCACGCAGGCCGACGCCTCGTTGCGCAAGCAACGACGCGTTGCTTTCCAGTCCCATGTATAGTATGGCATAGCAAGAGGACGGGAAAGAGAAGTGAGGGCAAGGAGGAGTGATGTGAGGGTGAGGAGGATAGAACGAGGAGCGGAGATGGTACAGCATAGCATGGCCATGTATGACGTCACACAGGCAAAACCATGTATAGTAAGTGAATTACAGCAAGGGGACGGGAAAGGGAAGTGAGGCTAAGGCGGAGTGATGTGAGTGTGAGAGTAAAGCACAGCATAGCCATGTCCTCCTCATCATCATCATCGCCCTGACAGCGCCTACTGTAGGGCAAAGGCCTCTCCCACGTTCCGCTAATCAATCCTGTCCTGTGTTGCTGCGGCCACGTTATGCATAGCCATGTGTACTATACATAGCAAGGGGAGGGAAAGGTAAGTGGGGAGAAGAGAAAAGAGGAGGGTAAAGCCTAGCATAGCCTTGTATATAGTGCAAGGGTGTGGCGCAAAGGGAAGTGAGGATGAGGGAAGAGAGGAGGGGAAAGGGGAGGAGAGAGGGCGCCACAGCATTACAAATGAAAGTTTTCAATCCCGCCATGGACGCCGAGCAGGACGCCCGTTTGGAACAACAGGGAGCGCTTGCGCGTCTCAGGATCTGGCAACGCGAGGGAGCGCGTCTCAGGATATGACAACGTTCATGTTGTTCCATCATGGCGGAAGCGCCAGAGTTGCCAGAGGACATCAGGAAAACGTTCATTTGGTTGCTAATGCAATGTGTCACATTGTCGAACGCGACATGATACGAGTGGCACGATACACACCCACCACAAATTGGATAGCCACATTTGAACATTTTATTAGCATATTCTGTCCAATTGCTAATTGTCTACATTTTTATCCAACTGTTACGGGATCTTCTTGATCGGCTCGTATTTCTTTTGCCTGAAACTTCGTAATAGTCGAAGCGGAAATGAAATACGTACACTATTCGCTTGTAAATTTCGACAAGTTCCGCGCTGAGTATATTTCAGGACTGGAGCCCCCGAGCTAAACATTCCAGACGCACCTCTAGCGCAGGGATGTGTCATATCGTGGAGAGTAAAACAAAATAATAAGAAATATAGGGAATGCAATTATTTCACACTCTGAGCAAATTGATACTTCCAAGAACGCTGTAAATATACTTCTATGAGGGCACGCTCTACTTTCCTTTTATAACCTATTCCATGATAGATGACCCGCCGCGGTGGTGTAGTGGTTATGGTGCTCGACTGCTGACCCGAAGGTCGCGGGATCAAATCCCGGCCGCATTTCGATGGAGGCGTTACGGTCAGAATACCAGATGGTCAAAATTTTCGGAGCCCTCGATCCACTACGGCGTCTCTCATATCGTGGTTTTGGGATGTAAAATCCCAGGAATTGTTATTATTGTTTATCTATGAAAGATGCATCAGTTACCTTTTTCAATCGCTGTCTCGCTCAAAGAAGCTGGAATGCACGCCAGGAATGCAACGTTTGAATTCTCACAATATACACGCCACAACGCTATAATGCGCTAGATTTCGTGCTTCAAAATGAAAGGAACAACTGCGGAAATATTAGCAAAACTTTGCACTAATTCACTATTACCTTCGAGCATGCATCTAAAGGAACTTTGCCCATAATGTTGCTACATACCGTATTTACTCGAATGTAACGCGAGCTTTGTTTCCAGATTCTTGCTACCTAAAGCCGACCCCCGCGTTACAATCGAATACCAAAACAAATTTTTTTTTCCTTCCTGGTCGCAATGAAAGGTCACCCCTCCCGCCACAATCGTGGTCGCGTTAGTCTTATTACATTGTTTGTAACTTTTGCCTCCGCAATATTATTCTACCGGTATACACGAGAATGAGAGAACCCTTCACTGAAAGGCAGAAAATTGTAATGACACTGCTGTAATGGATTCGGTGCTGCTAGGTGCTCAATGTTCTCAGGCTGGCGTTTCTGAAGGCACAGTTTCAAATGAAAAACGATTAGCACAAGTGGCCGGTGGCTGGAGCGGCAATATCGTGGCACACGGCACAGTTACTTCAACGCAGAGACACGTACACTGAGGCAGCTTAGATTTAGCATGTTAGGCCTGCCGCCGCGATAGCTTGTCCAATGCTCACTGAAGTACCTATCTCCCTCCATCTCTCTCCACAAGACGCAGATAAACGGACACCAACGTGCCATATTTTTGTCTCGGCGTTCTATTTTGTGCGCTACCCCAATCTCATTTTCCTGTGCAGTCTGCGTGAATAAGCAACCAAACAGCGCAATTACCAGCTTTACTGCCCTTCACGTACTACTTGACTTCAGCCGAGGCTAAGGCCTTTCCAAAAACCGCGCGCTTTTTAAGGCGAAAGCCTTAGATGCCTCATCGAACGCGAAAAGTGGCCGTCGGCGTCAACTCTATATATAGTTACACAAAAAAATCAACATCCCGTGATTACGTCACCCAGCAATGACATCGTAACGTCACAGGTCGCCAAAACTTGAGAAGTCACACTGACGTCATTATGATGCCACATAACGTGAAGTCACATTGTGACGTCATCACATAACATTGTCGCTTGGCCAAAGGTGGGCCGATCCCGGAGGCACTGCAGAAACACGTGAGGTGCAGAAAGTTTCCACTAAAGCTCCCATCACGGAGGCAGTGCAAAAACACGTTGGGTGCTGAGGAGTGAAAGGGGGTGGCGGGGTGGGGGGAGACGGGGTTAGCAGTACAATCGACAGAGAGGAAAGAAGATGGCTATCACCTTCGATTCGTCTTACCCTAATGCATAAGGGGTCGCGTGACTTCATTATTAGTACGGAGCTCCGGATCGCAGGACATCGGCGGTGATCTCGGACACCGCCAACGATACGACGGCCTCGCTTCCGTGTCTTGTTTCATCAAAACACTCGCGCACGCGATTATGCGAGACGAACCGTATCAGCCAGGGTCGAGACGACCGAAACGTCCGTCTCTCGGACACGCGCTCACGAAAATTGGAGTTTGAGTTACGACGATCGAACGAACGCCTTCTTCGATGCTCTTCCTTATTTCGACCAGCTACTTTCTGTCCTCTATCGTCTCGCTTTTTTTAATTTTTTTTCGGCGAGTCACAAAGGCGGCATCGTCTGTACGCACACGATCGGCGGCAAGCCCTCCAAGCCGCACGCTCCCAAAGAACGCCGCAAAGAAGGGATCCACTGGCCTGTGTAACCTCTCTTCGGGGTGTGATGCCTTTCCCACTGGCTCTCCCTATCGCTCGTTCCTTTCCTCTCTCTCTCTCTCTCTGGCTCATTGTCCTTTCTTTCTGCCTCCTCCTCCTCTAGAGCGATTTTCCGCGAGCGACCGGTGACAACCAGACACGCACGCACGCCGCGCTAAACAACAACAGTTCACGGTGCGAACGAGATCGCGCGAGCTCTGTCGTGCCCTCGGTAGGGTGGCTAGAAGGGGAGGTGTGCTGAGCGCGGCGGCCAGCCATAGGAGAGGGTGGTCCTCTTTCGCGTGATCGCCGCTAGGGCACATCATAGCGCTGCCGTCTGGGGCGCCGTCAGCGTTTCCGCTGGCCGGCGGTTTGTAGTTGTGTAGTTTGCTGTGAACTGTTGGCGTGTGCTGTTGTTTCATGAGTGCTGTGTGCTGGCAAAGATGCCGTCTACCTTAAAGAAAAAACTCAGCGCTGATGCTTCGTGCCAGGGTATGATTCCGGCTACAGATCTTGTTCGGAAACAGTGTCCCTTTTCCGTGCACCGACTAGCCAAGAACTGTTCTTGAAGTGGGCACGCACCATTCCGAGGGCTGACAAACCGCTTCAAGAGAATTCCGCTGTTTGCGCAAAGCATTCGGGAAACAGCGGAATGAATGACAAAAAAGTCAAAAGAAAAAGTTTCGACAGATCCCACGCGTTGTGGGAATCGGTTTCATGCGAAGCAGTCAGCGAGTACTTCTATGCTGTATTTTATGGGCTTTAAACCAAGCATTACGAAATGGATCGACGTGTTCTCGTGAGTGTAGTAGCGGTGTGCACATCGTGGGCTTATCAGGCACGTCCACAACATCGGCATTTAAAGGGTAACTTATGGTACGACGTAACGTCAGCCCTCACGTTAGACCATATACGTCAGCATTATCGAAACTAATTAAGTGCACTTCATGGTGCAGTCGTGTGAATATCACACGTAACTTTTGTTAATGTATTCGTCCGGGGTCGAACAATGTTTCAATACAGCTTGTTGAATCATAGGAATACAAATGAAATGTTTATTAGACTGCTATAAAAGCGGAGCCGACACTGGAACCACCGGCGTTAATCTGATACGACGCATGTATCGTAGGAGTACATATGTAGTGTTTATTGCTTTCTTGTAAAATTAGATAGCCCGCACCACAACCGCAATCGACGTTGCACCGACATTACGCCTGCATAGGCTCTTTTTCCAAACCAGTTTGTAGACCTGGCGTGGCTCTGTGGTAGAATACCTGATTGCCACGCAAAATACTTTGGTTCGATTCCTGCTGGGATCCTAATTTTTACTCTTTCCATTCGTCGGGTCAACGCTGCCGACGTCGGTTTTTCTTAACGCTCTCGCATTTAAATTACCACTGTCTGTTCTCGCCGCTGCTGGGTAGATATAAACTGTCAATCACCTGTGGCGCATACCCGTACACCGTGGCCCGTGGTAAGCGGGTATGTGCCACACGTGTCTGGAGGAAAGGGTTTGACGACGCACTCGACAGGATTTCCACGTTATTCATATCATGGCCCCACCGTCATATTCGTCAAATCCACTTACCCTCCCATGCCAATTTTGGTCTACACCAAGTTAATGAGGCGATCATGAGAGCACCCAGACGTAGGCGGCTAGATAGATAGATACGTAGATAGAAACGCTCAAAGTGCCAAAGGTTCGCTAAGAAATGCTTCGCATTTAATAAAGCCTTGCGTGATGCGAGCCAAGCCACGAAAACGATCAAGTGCATTCTGTTCTACACAATAAAGTTTCTTTACCTAGTAATATGTTGCATTTACTTATTTTATTTGGTTTCTGAATTGAGCCTGAAAAGACTACCGAATGTTGTATTACCATGTATGCCATGGACTAATCCTGATTCTGTTGGCGTAAATCAAATGTTATCTGCTTTCGCACGTAATGAGGCGCACGAATAAAATGATCAGAGCACATTGGAGCATAATTAAGCCCCGCTCTCCCAGTAGTAGTTGCTTGCTTTCCGTCGGAACATAACTCGGCTCTGTACCCCGTATTTCAAAACCGCATGATAACAGTAGCGCAATACAAGCTGTGCGCTGACCAAGGAACTGCATTATCAGCTAAAGTTTTATATCATTTGGTAACGCATTTCCACTGAAGCATTTTCCCTGCCGAGAACGGATAACGGCCACGTTCGCTGACGGCGCCCCTGACGACAGCGCCGCCCCACGGCATTCACGCGAACGGTGGCCAACTTTTGCCGCCCGGTCATCACACCTCCCCTTCTAGCCACCCTACCCTCGGCATGACCCGCCGCTCGCCCTCTTCCAGCCTTCCAGCATCCTTGTGTGTTCCCCTCCGTTCCCGATGACGAAGAAAAAAAAAGGGGGGGGAGCGTGGAGAGTTGTTCGAGTAGAAAATTGAGCCCCAGACAAAAAAGTGACGGGGAAGAGAAGAAAGGGACGGCTGGGTGTGGGAGGGAGAGGGTGATGTTTAGAGAGTGAGAGAGGGGCATGAGCGGATGAAGCCCGAATGCGACACCTGCGCCGGCGTCCAGTTGTGCCGGCCCTGAAAGCAGGGCGGAACGCCTCCCCCCCCTCCCGGCAATACCCGCCACTAAATAGGAACGCACGCTGCTCTCTTTGGTTACACTGCGCTACGAACTTGCTCTGAAAATGTTCGGAATCCCAGATATCGGGCTGCTGCTTTATTTTAATTTTATTTTTTCGTCACTGTGAAAGAAGGGAATAGGGGTGGAGGGGGTCTCAAGCTGGGGAAGTCAAGTCCTTTGTGAGGGCCGAAGCCGCGCGGGTGCTTTCTCTTCCCTTCGGCGGGCTGTGGAGGAGTCACTTCTCGCGGTGGCAAAAAAAAAAAAAGGAAATATAGATGCTGCTGTGACCGTGGTGCGCGAGCGTTCCACACTCATTTTTTGTCACCCCCCCGTGGAGTGAGAGTCACTCGAGAGTTCTGTGATCGAACTGCCGCAGCGGCGGGAAGCAGCGGAGTTGTCCAGAGACGCACACTCTGGTCCGCACATGCGCGGCGAGCGTATAACTGCGATCGGCAGTCTGCAAAGGCGCGCTCGGTGTCAAGCAGTAGCAGCGTTTGCTGTGTAGTTTTGTTTATTTCGATACAGGCAGTTCCTGACCTCCTTTTCTATTTCTTTTTTTTGGCAAAATTCGTCGCGTTCGGATATACGCAGCTGACACTGCTCCTCGCCGCCTTTGAAACCCCACACCAGACCGACAACTGCGGGAGGGTCTCTCCATGCCTGCCATTACAACCACCCGTGCGGATTGTCGTGTGTTCCCCCACACCGCAGCTGCCAACTCGGCAACATTGACTTCCTCCCGGCTTCGTTTCCACACACTGCGACTGTGTGTCCTTCAACGCACAATTCCCTCCCTTCTCCTCCTACCACTAAATTACCCTCTCCCCAATTCAATTTCAACCCCCCCCCCCCCCCCCAATCCGCTTTTGCGACGCAACGCATTGCTGAAGAAGTTCCGTTATCAGTAATAATACTCTCTCCACTTTGATCGGCTGTTCGGGCGAAACTGTTTTAGTCTCTACCCTAGCAGTAGTAGTAGTAGTAGTAGTAGTAGTAGTAGTAGTAGTAGTAGTAGTAGTAGTAGTAGTAGTAGTAGTAGTAGTAGTAGTAGTAGTTGTTGTTGTTGTTGTTGTTGCTGCTGCTGCTGCTGCTGTTGTTGTTGTTATTGTTGTTGTTGTTGCTGCAGCTGTTGTTGTTGTTGTTTTTATTATTGAAGTAGTGGTAGTGTGCGTCACGTGACCAGAGGGGGGGAGTGAATAAAGAAATACAAACGACATAATGACGATGCACGGGGTCTCGCTAGCCAATCACACACACTCGCGCGCTCACATCTTCTCTGTCCGACGGCATTCACGGCGTCGAACTGGCTGACATTTTTCGTAACAGTAGCACTCTCTTTTCATCCTGCTTTAGTCACGTGTGCAAGTTTCTCGCATTCAGTGTGCATCGATCGCAGTCACCCGCGGCACACCGCACTGCAGACAGCCGAAGCTGTTCTCGTAAATAGAGTTTTTTTTTTTTTTTTTTTTTTTTTCAGCAGTGAAGGTAATACGCGTACAGTATACGCGCTACGGTGTTACCGTTCCGCGTTAAATGTATACCCCGATCCGAAAACATCTTACCTGCGCGAGTTGTTCGGTGCGTGCGGTAAGATGGTTACACTGGCCAACACAGGACTCGCAGGTTATTGCCCCCTTCAACAAATCGCACCGGTGCGATTCGACGAAGATGCCAGAGAATGATGAAGTGCCGACCACGTTACGGTATTTCCGTACTTACCGTGCGGTAAATCCGGCACTGCTAAAAGACCCTGTACATGCATTTAACGCTCATCTATACAGCTGATTCGACATTGATCTATCTATCTCTTCATCCGTCCTTATACAGCAAACTCTAAGCGATGGACAGACTCATCGTCATTGGTTTCATCTTCCTCGCATCAAAAAATATCGCGCCAAGCCAACACTCCCCAACCTTCCTCTCTCCCAAATCACGGACCAACCTTCTTCCTCATACTCATCAAAGTGCCGCTGTCTTTAACTTATGTGAGGGCCGGGAGCCACGCGGCAGCTGTAACAATAATGTTTCCTACAGCTTCAGCCGTCAACGTCGGCGTTTTCTTTGAAACCAGCTGCCCACAGCTGCCGGTCAAGCTCGGAGGCTCTGGAGCCTCGCTCGCACAGCCCGAATAAGACATGGTGTACGGCTATTTGCTGTCGTCGCTGTGTTGGGATCGGCGCGACCGAACAGGGGGCCAGCAAACGGCCTCCGAGAGAGACAGCTCTCATAAACAACCCGGACTGCCCTTTCGTTGTCCATCACTGAGGCCATTCTGCTGTGTCATGTGTAGAACAAAGAGACTGCAACAAACAGACTTTCATCCGTGATAGGAATGAAAACAGTACAACTTCACGAGAACGAAGAAAGAAAACAGACACATACACAGCGCTGTGTGTGTCCATACGCTGGAGGGGGGGGGGGGGGCGCAAATCATCTTAAGAGGGGCGCCGCCCCATACCCATTCACTCAGTCGGACCTTTCAAGTCATTTTTTAATGCCCGGGGTTATGGCTATACGCGTGTGATTTTGGCGATAATAGCGACCAACGACCCCTGATTTGCATTCAAAAACTGTTAGACTTTATACACGAAGCAAATTCAAATGTGTGTTTTTGATACCGCGAAATACTACGCCTAAGGCCAGGCTTTCTAAACTAAAAAGAAAAATAGAGAACAGCTTACTTTTTATCGGGATAGCTGGGGACCAATGGCAGGCCTTTGTGAGAGGCAAGTCATCGCTTCATTTTCTCTTTCGCATCCGTTGCAGAGCTCGTTTTCTTTCGGACTCGACCAAGGAGAAGGCAGGGGGGAGAGGGGGGGGGGGGGCTTACGTGCGACTTGCCCCCTAATTGAGAACCCTACGCACGCCCCTGTATGTGTGTGTTTTCATTCTCCTTCCTCGTGAAGTCACGCTCACTCCCTCCGTCACAGATGCTAACCAACTAGCCCGCCAACGCACGTGTCATAGCCGACTTTAACCATTGTCAACCATACATCTGGTCTGGCTCCTTCCCCTCTTTGCTCGTTTTGTAACCAGGACGAAATAATTGAACATTATTTCTTATCATGTAACCGCTTCAATTTACCGAAGAAAAACATTTTCAAAGCAGCATTTATTTGTATTAGATTGGATTTCATTACTTCGAGTATGCTATCCTTGGGAGCCTCCTCGTTAGGTCATTGTCACCGGGATGTCTGTTCCGCTGTCCAAAAATTCTTAGTTGAATCAGGGCGATTTTGATTCTGAATTTTTAAATTAGCATTAATAATATATTCTAACCTTCTATAATTCATTTTCACATGTGACCACTTTTACCTATAAATTATTCGTTTCTTGGCCAATCCCCCAGAGTGGGCGTGAGCCATTTATAAAGGTCATCATCATCATCATTAATTGGGTGCAAGCTCCAAGCACCAATCGGCGATTCACCTACTCTTCATTGCACGTGAGAGAGCCATTGAGGCTTGGAATCGCGTTTAGCTTTTGGCTTAGCATTTAGCTTACTTTTCATTATTTTGCTTTGCTAACGCAAGTGCTACAGGATCATTGCAAAATAAAAGTTCGTCGATTCTATAGCTAGAATAAGTTATTTCGAGTGCGAAGAGCTAAGATACATAAGTGCGCGACTTTGTCTGCCTCTTGAGGGGCCCCACACCCTGGGCTGGTTCGCAGTTTGTATACTAACCAACTGCCATCCACAGCTCCGGTGATTCGAAATCCGCAAACGTTAATGATGTTCAAAACTCTGAATCATTTCTGAAGCTCCACAGGAATGTAATAGAAAACGAAGAATGAACAGCTTTAGCAATCGCTGACGAGCGAAAACGAACACTGCATTGCACTATAGATCCTTTCGCTGTTTACAATTAAATAGAGCTGCTGGACGGCTTCCGCTTTTGTGCGCCGGCGTAGCCTACTAGCATTGGCGGGGAACAAAAGCCTTAGCGAGTAGCCCGCACATTTTCAACACTTTTCTCCCTGTGTCGGGCCAAATATTTTAAATAAATATTCTTCAATGCTGCACACACAGCATTACAAGGGTTAGGCCTTCACTTTAAGCGCCTTCCGTTTAGAGGTGTGCACGGGCTCCGGGTTACCCGAAACCCCGAGCCCGACCCGGCCCGCGGGCCGGGCTCGGGCGGGCCGACGTACTTTCAGCTCGGGCCCGGGCCGGGCTCGGGCTACTTGGAGTTTTATCGGGCCAGGCTCGGGCCCGGCGCAAAGCCCGACTCAAGCCCGAAATATATAGAATGAGCGGGAATTGTTTTCCAGCGCGCATACAGCCCCTTTTCCGCGACCGCCCTTTACCGCTTTTCTTTTCCATTCGCTACTTTAAACAAAAGGGGAATAGGTAAACCACTGCCTCTGTTGCACTCCGACAAACAGAGAAGTAACACCACCTGAGCTAGTGACGGCGCCACGCGACTGTTCGCGTTAGATTTAAGACCAAATCCCATATGAGTGAAAACGCGACAGCGACGAGCGACTCCACGTAGATCGCCTTCGTGCAAGCTGACGCTTGCATGGGCATACCCCATACACGTGACGGCTTTGGCGAGCAAACTCCATTGTTGCTGGCATGAGGCCGTCTACTTTTATAGCAAAAGTGCCGCGCTGTCGCAGGTATGCGATGCAAATAAAATTCCCAAGCTTGCCAGGCTGGCAATAAAGATATTAGCAATTCCGGCGACGAGTGCAAGCAGCGAACGTAAATTCAGTTCGGCGGCGTATACATTATGCAAAAGGGCCGCACTTCGTTGAAGCCGGAATCGTTGGACTGCTCGCTGTTTTTGCACGACAATTTGTAATCTATGTAATAGAGACTGTTCGTCGTGTGTAGTTTGATCATATTTGATATGCTCAATAAAATGCCAAATTACAGGAAAACGGTGTTTTGTTCTCGCAGCGAACCTTCAAAAAGGCGGGCCGGGCCGGGCCCGGGATTGTGTTTTCGTACGTCGGGCCGGGCCGGGCGGGCTGGCAGCCCTTTGCTGTCGGGCTCGGGCGGGCCTTCGACAAAGTCAGCGGGCCCGGGCCGGGCTCGGGCTCGGAAATACGGCCCGTGCACAGCTCTACTTCCTTTTACCTGAAAGCGGAAAAAGTCTCTTTCCTTATTTTGGCACAACTTAAAAAACACGCTTTCTGCTTCGGTGTTAGAGAGTGACTGATAATTGAAGTGACCGGAAGTTTCTTGGGGTGCAACACGTGCTGCTGCAATCACAATCTTGAAAGCGACTTCTGATGCACTGTCTTCGAACGCGTCAAATTCACACACCATATTTCCAAGGCACTCAATATTATACACTCCCAGAAAGAGAATGAAGTAATGCGTTGTTTTGTGCGAGTTTCACTAACTATTTGTAATTGGCATGTGATTAAATGCTTCTTATTCCGCAGCCAGCCATGTTCCATTTTGACATAGAAAGAATTAAATCATAGGCTCCAAATGTGTGCGCAATTAGTTTTTGGTTGCACTCATTTCGAAAAAAATAAAAGTGATACTATTGACGTTGGTTTCTGGAACGCGGCACGTCAAGCGACCCGTCAAACATCGTAGTGCATTCACCAAAGTGATCGGCTACAGCCATACGCAGCACACTGAGAAGATTAGGCCAAGACATATTGACTATGCAGAATGTTCAATTCGTCTAATGAGCAATGTATCTTCTTGCTCTCCTCTCTTTTGGCCACAAGTTGATGACACAACTAGCATAAACAATATATATATATATATATATATATATATATATATATATATATATATATATATATATATATATATATATATATATATATATATATATATATATATATATATATATATAATGTGTGTGTGTTGTGTGTGAACTGATGAAAAGGACACCTTGAATATGTAATAGAACATGCTATTTGGCTCACTACTATGCAAAAGCGGATTTTCGCATAGCTCTTAATTAATAAAATTAACATATAGGTGCAGTGACTGAAGTGCGCTGTGATGCTATGACTGCGTGAGGAACAGTAACGCAGTAGTGATTTCGGAGCAGCGCGTTTTAATTAGGGGTGATTAGCTGTAGATTTCAACGAAGACGAATTATAGTAGTAAACCATCATGCTATCTTTTACATAACACTTCTCATCAATGTGTCGGAACGGAGCAGAACAGAAACGTTCTACGCATATCAATACGCACGACAGATCGATTTTGCTATACGAAACGCGGTGAATCGTTTATTACTTTTATTTAATTCTTTTTTCGAACGCGCACTTTACTAAATCCATCTTTTCCACAAAACTCCTTCTTTACCGGAAGATCCCTTTTTACCTAGAAGTCACGAAAATATATTTAAAATATGTAAGAAAGGGTGACGCAGCCGCAGCCGCCATGGCGTAACACGTGGGAACGCCACAGATGGGAAGGATTTTCACGAAATATTGTCCTCTCGCAACTTTTAAAAGGTTCTAAGCGCTGACGCGTGCGAATAGAACGAAAATGTTCCCACCTTCGTGCAAGAAACGCGTTTGAGAAATAAAATAATACATACTGCGCACATGGAACAAAATCTAGAGTGCTGAACGAACCCTTTACACTTCGACAAAGAGCCGTTCAAACCTAATACATCCTATCCTCAACAATATGTCGACAATGAATTGAAGGGAAAGGCAACTTAAGCGTGTTGCTGCTGTGGTATATGCGTTTATATATGCATTTTATACATGTATTTCTACACACAAATGAAGCTAAATTAAAGAAACACATTTAAGCATTAACGAGAAGAGGCTTCCTCAAGTGGAGCGTCCAGACGACTCGAGGAAATCGCACCCTGCCACTTGAACGGACAATCTCAAATCAAACGTCAATCTTTTTCTTTACTTTACCATCTTTTTCCCAGACTTAACATCCAGCGACCATTCCCTGAGAAACAATCGCGACACGCAAGCCACACACACACACACACACACACACACACACACACACACACACACACACACACACACACACACACACACACACACACACACACACACACACACACACACACACACACACACACACGTATAAGCGCCCGCGATATATTTGCGTATTATTTGATACAACACCTCGATCAACCACCCGCCATCTTCTCTTACAAACCATGCCCCAATATTCCTCAAGATCCCTTAAACTGCACCTCTTCACGCGTATAACAGCATGAAGGATGCTTCACTGCATGGCAAACACTGCGCGCAAACAGCTGTATCGCGGCAGCAGGCTGCATTGAGCTGAAACACGCGAGCAACGAACAGATGCGAGAGCACGCGACAAAAACCTCCGATGCCTTATTCCTTGAGCTTTTCAGCCTAATTACGGTACACCAACTCGCACAGTATTCGATACTTTGTAGCTATTATGTATACAAATTGAAATGCGGTGCTGAACAGAGCCAAGAATGCCTGCAAGCTTTGAGGGCAACTTGAGTCACGACATTCGACTTGACTATCATTTTTAAGGAATTTCTCGCGCAATTTTAGGAGTTCTCCTGATGTTCGCATTTACTCCGACATTCAGACGTCTTTCGAGTCGCTAGACAGCATGTAAAGAACGCGACAACAGTTTCTACAACGACCAAGAAATAACCGAACAGCACGTTCCCATATCAGACGATTAGTTGTGTGCACCGCAGGCAGCTAGCCAACATCACAGCGGTTGCTGGAACTCATGCATACGCATGTTAAATTCATTTGTCAATTGAGCTCTCAAACGCAACGGTCCCAAACAATAAAAAAAGGACGCTTTGATAACGTTAAAACCAAACTTCAAAGAGAAATTTAGTGCTACCCATAGAATGCGACGTGCTGCACCGTTTTATCGTGGCCTCAGCAAGGGAATGAGCGGGAAACGGTTCGTTAACGGGCCTTCTTAGAAACGAAGAAAATAACCAAGCGGTACTCACCTCCTGAACGGATAAGACCTGCGTAATCCCACGCTTTCAAATCGCGTTGCACGATCACTTCGAGACGCAGAGACCGACACAGAAACAGTGAATAGAAGGTAGAAGACTTCAGTCCGAAGGCCAACGACTTCACGGTAGCCGGGAAAGCAGGGAAAGTTCTGGCGCTGTCGATGCTTCTGACCTCTACCGAGTACCGACGCAATCACACAATCACTCGAGCTTTCGCTTTCGGTTACACAGGTTCCGGTTTCGAAGTTGTGTGCTCTCGGAAGTTGTTCTCGGTGTTTTTTCCTGTGAATACTTTTTTTTTATTTTCAGGGACATGTACGTAGGTAGGGTTTTAGACATACGACGTTGCACGTGCGTGTGAGAATGTGAGCATACATTCAGCGATATGCGACTTGTTTGAAATGCGCAGGGAACGCGCAAAGAAGTGAACTGTCAGGTTGAAGTGTGCGGTCACCCTTGTAAGAACTCCAGTTCCTCCGCGGAGTATCTCATCAACGAACTGGCTAGCCTTCCTGTCGTACCCTCTATTTCTTAACTCATCAACTCAAATCATGGAGCCTCCCGAATAAGTAAGGAATTCATGAGCTTTAATTCTATAATATCAGGTCACCGGAGGAGAGTGCACTTAGATGGCAGAAGTTGAGTACGGTTGCGGCATTCACTTGCGAAATCGCAGTTTTTTTTTATATATACGTTCAGGCATTCTAGCACACTCATATTTTCCCGATTACGCATAAAACGTGCGTATTTGGGTGGATGGATATCTCTTTGAGACAAGGTAGTGGTTGCTGCCATCAAGCTCACTATGTTCACCATTATTCTGTGCTAATTGCTTGTGTTAACGGACAATCGAACTTCGAACAATCGAAGCTGAACTAACTGCGCAATGACAGTGAGGTAAAAAAAAATTAATCTTTACTCTAGTCGCAAATACTAGCACACTACTAAATCGCAAATGATCGCAAATGGTGGCAATCGGTCGAAAGACGATTGTTTTGGAGCAATCGCTTGCTGCTCTATTTTGTTGTCGCGAGGCTACGAAGTCTGGCTGCAAGCCAACCAGTCTTTTTAGGGGAGGGGTGGGTTGGGGTGGGGGGGGGGGGGGGGGGATGAGAAAGTGACCTCAGTGCGTACTCAGTCTACGAGAACATCACGCGAAATCAACTAGCCTGTAGTTCTACGAGCAGGTAGCCTAGCCTATGGTTGTGCAAGAAGTTTCAGCCAAGTTTAGTACTAATAAAAAACATTGGCCCAACGTTTTCGAGGTCCATTTCGGACTCATCTTCAAAAGGGACTGTCCGGCAAGGCACTAGGCATAGCATTTTTAAGCGATTGTGGGTTATCCTCTCTACAGTTGTTCTTTCCACCGTAGCGGTTTTTTGTCTGGCCTCTTCTGCCACTATGTTGGAAGGCCGAGTACGCATACGCTCGGTAGCATACCCTTGATTTTTTTTTTTAGCTTTCCCGACGTCCTCTGTACATGCAACGATTCTAAGCATAATCTTTCTGTGTTACTAGTTTCGATGTTACTGATTTGGGCGTCGTCAAAGTTCATGCGATGATCCTGCTTATCACTGTTTTTTCGAGGGCGTATGTGTTGAAACTACGCACATCTAAACGTTTTCATCATTCTTTATTACACTAGTCTTGCTGGAGACTCATCTTCTTGTATTGTTTTCACCCAGAAAGACAGATATATGTCGAAGATGTCTACCTTCAAACCCATATTTTCTACCTTAACTGGTCGAGAGAGCGGCCGACGAACTGAACGACGCATTCGCTTCTCTGTCGACATTGGCTGTGGTCACCGCTATGGAGGCCACAACACCTGCAAACGGGCCGAGAAAGTCAAGTTGCAGACATATATACCCAAAAAGAAGGGGGTTATCCCCCGTGCAAGTCCCTCTTGTCCAGAGGAATGGAGAAATGCGCTTTCCGCATTCTCCGGCCGTTTGCGTTTCACCCCGGCGGTGCAGGAAAAAGAGGCCAGCTGAGGGCACGGAGTCAAACAGTATGGAATGAGCAACGCGAAATGCGAAAAAAAAAAAAATAAAAATAAAGAAAGATCGAAAACGGAAGAAGTCAAGTGAAAGACGAGACCCCGAGGTTTCCTCCAGCCGCCCACTTTCTTTTCTGGCGACTCTCGCATCAAGTGAGTGGTGTGAAGGGGGTCCGGGCACGGCTCGTTGACTTCTCAGGGGGGGGGGGGGTGCCCCCCCTCCCCTCACAAACACAGACACAGTTCAAGCCGCGCAACGCCGCCGACCGACAGCAGCAACCAAATCCCATCGTTGACTTCCCACACAACCCCCTGGCCCCCTGCTGCTACCGAGGCGTTGACAGACAAGAGTCAAGTCGACTGTAACACGGTTGAGAGCGAGGACTTCAGGCGGCACGGGAAAGAGGAGGTGAGAAGAGAGACACACTGAACTAGGGTGGCTAACTGAACACCGGCAATCTCTTCCAACTGGATCCAGTTCGAGGCTTGCATGCCGAAGCTCTATCCTCTTTTGCGAGGAGGGGTATGCTCCTCAGCAGTCAGTAGCTCAGTGGGGCACCCCCCTGAAAAGAACGCCAGCGACGCAGTGGCCAGCGGAAATAAAGGGAACTATAAGGAAGAAAGGAAAAAGGGGTGTGAACAACACGGGTCCAGCTCGCGCGAGTAAAAACGGGAATGCGACATCTGTGGCGAGTCGGGTCGGGTCTCGGTTGGGGGCGCTGGACTCCATGGAAGAAGGGCAGTAACCGGACCGCTAAGGTTGTGGGCGGAAGACGCAAGGGAAGCAGGCAGTTGCGGGGAGCGCATGGTGTGCCCGCCTAGGAGGATATAGGTGCCCGCAAGCTTGTTAGGCCCGTCATGGTATGCGTGGTGTTCCTTTGTGTGTGGCAGTGGAAGAAGTACGTGGTGAGAGCCTCCTCTTCTATGCCTTTCTTTTCGGGATGAAAGCAGTGGGAAGTGACAATTGAGAGTTCTGGAAGTGTACTTATAGAAAGCATTCACGTCATCTTACAGATGCAGTTGCCATAGCTGAAATCAATTTTATTTTCATTTTTTCGTTCAGAAAGAAGGACTGTGACGAAAAGCTGTCTTTAAAACAGCTTGGCTGGTTCACAGGCCCGTATTAAAAAAAAAAAAAAAAAACAGTCAGAGGGCTAACAGCACCACGGTAAGTAAAAATTATAATTGACATTTCGCAGGTAGCGTATCACAACAGGGCATTGACAGTAAAGAATGGAATTTTAAATCTCATACTTAGATACATATCAGATTCAAACAAACTATTACAATCTGTGCAATAAAGAACCTACACAGAAAACATATCTCGGAAGCATTATATCATTGTTATCTGAGATCTGAATCAAAATACACTGAAAACAAAAACAATATTGATATTATTTTCTTACAAACAGCTATACATGCAATCAAAATCAGGGTGTCGGAACGAAATGCTTTTCGTTTCGGTTTTAGTTTCGTTCCACCGCAAAAAGTTGCGTTCCGTTTCTGTTCCGGAGCGAAAAAAAAAAAAAATGTTCCGTAACAGTTCGTAACGGTATTTTTAATGAAAAAAATTGAAGTTATGGTAATCATGGAAAACATGGGATTTGTGAGAGTTACTTGCCCTCCTCTTAAAAAAGTGCGACAAGGGTAAAACACGTTCTCCAGAGGAGCGGGAGTAACTGCACCAGGGGCGTAGCCAGGGGGGGGGGGGTTGGGGGGTTCAACCACCTCCCCCCCGAAATTTTTCAGTTTTGCTTGCGTATATATACACGCACACATACAAACGCACGCACGAACATACATAAAGTATGGTTGAACCCCCCCTCCCCCCGAAAAAATTTCTGGCTACGCCCCTGAACTGTACCACGAATTCCTACCGACTAGCACAAACCAGTATACCCTTAAAGGTCATAGTATTTATTTTCTCAAAAGTCAATTACGATTTTAGATGCGAAGCATTTTTTAGCGAACCTCCGGCACTTTGGGCGTTTCTTATCTATCTATCTATCTATCTATCTATCTATCTATCTATCTATCTATCTATCTATCTATCTATCTATCTATCTATCTATCTATCTATCTATCTATCTATCTATCCGCCTACGTTGGGCGCTCTCCCGGTCGTCTCCATACGTTGTAATATACCAAAATTTGCATAGCATAGGATGAGCCTATGACGGACCCGATTCACTGGTGATAACATGAAAAATACCTGTCGCGTACTTCATGAAACCCTTTCCCTCAGTCACGTTTGGCACATACCCGCATAACAGAGTTCATGTTATGCGGGTATGTGCCACAGGTGATTACAGAGTCTCAATCAATGCATTAACTGCGAACATATACACTGACACGGAAGGAAAGTGATAATAACAGTAATCGTTGGGGTTTTATGTCCCAAAGCTACAATATTGTTATGAGAGATGCCGTAGTGAAGGGCTCTGGAAAATTGGACCATCTGGTATTCTTTATCGTGCACTGAAATCGCACAGTACACGAGCCTCTAGCATTTTGCCTCCATCGAAATGCGACCACCGCGGCTGGGCTCGAGACCGCGACCTTCGGGTCAGCAGCCGAGCACCGTAACCACTACACCACAGCGGCCAACGCTAGGAAAGTTAGGGAGCTGAAGACAGAGCACCCCTGGAAGACGCTGGGCTACCATCCGTTTTTCCACGCGGTCCGCAACGTCGACCACGTCCAGGACCGGAGGCATGATACATCATTTTTTCGTAAAAGCCAACTGTGGTTTCTACCAGCTCTGCTATACCTCGCACTTCACTACACTTAGACCGTTCGCAGCGGCGATCACGAACGGATCCGATAACAAGTCCTGTCCAGCTGCTGGTACTCACTGACCACGGTGATGATCACATTATTCAAGAACTGGAAAGAACCACTTCCACTCATGCACACGGGTTCGTGAAACGTGCGTGCGTTCTCCGTCATAACGGATAATAACAACTGCAACGCAACTCTTAACAACTGCAACTGTGACTATAACGTACTACGTGTAGCGCGCCTGCGCGTGCCACTCGGCTGTGTACGGTTAACGCGATAGCGTTAGAGAGCTCGTGTCGCAGAAATTCCGCCGTCGGCGTCGGGACCGTTGGTTGTGAGCGAAAAATCGTCCGTGAGCGAAAAATCGAGAAAGAAGCAAATAAAATAAAGAATAAAATTTTCCGTCCCATTGAGGATCGAACCCGGGCCGTTCGCGTGGCAAGCAGGTGTCCTACCACAAAGCCACGATGTTTTTTTTTTCTTTATTGACAAAGCCACGATGTTACTTGCAGCTGCTATGAAAAAAACACTACATAAATGCCATGTAGTGGAAGGAGTCTCCTTAACGCATTTTGTTCGACAGGTGTAACGACGAAAACGAGCCCATTCGGCGATTTGTAGGCGCATTTAGGAGGCCATCAAACTACGTCGAAAAAGGCCGGGATAGTGCAGCCATCGCCGCTAAAAACACACACGAACTTTCAAACACCTCTAAAAATGGACAACTATGTCCATCTAGCGGAAAACATATCAAGCCAATGCCGCCTTTCCAGAGGAGGCGTTGATCAAGCAAACAGCAAACGCTAGATAATGTGCTGCCATCTGTGAGGCATTGTGAGACTCTTTATGGCCTCCGAGATGGCAAGCGCGCGGCGTATATCTTGGAGGCCATGCGACTTGCTTTAGATCAAAAACCTGTATGTACCATTCTCGCGCGCGCGTGTGCGTCTGTGTGCGTGTGTGTGTAACAATACACATTAATAAGTATGCACTTAGTGGTTGAAGCGCGCACTAGGGGCCGGATTTCGCTATTGCGTTCAACTCTTAAAGGCGAAGCTTAAGGGTCCCCCAATTTTTCTGAATAAAGATTAGTTGCGAGTAGCGCCTATGCTGTGCATCTGTGCTCCTTCATTGTCCTATTCGAATCCGCGCTATCGAGTATTGAAGAATATAAGCACTACACATCAGCTTACTGCCTCTGGTGTTGGTAACACCTATGTTGCTGCTGGCATCGTTAAGCAATTGTAAACAACTGGTTATATAACACATGTGCGACTCTTCAAAATATGTGTGTGCGTATACCCGATAACATCGATTCCCACGGTACGTGGGATCTGCCGATTTTTTTTTTTTTTTTTTTAGCAGGCTCATTGCTTTGCGTCAAGGGAGTGAGCACGATCTCAAAAGCAGCACGTCATTGAGTGTACTCTCTGATGTGCGAGACCGCTGTTCTGATAAAAAAAAAATCGCCAGGCCTGCGCGGAGCACCCACCACAGCCACAGCGAAAGCTGGAAGAGCGGCCGTTCTAGAGCCCGCTGTAGACTTTCTTGGGGCAACTAAAACAAGTACACATGCAAGGTACCCACCACGCCATAAATGAAAAAAAAAGTAGCGAAGCACCCACTATGCCATTTTTCGTAAAAAGTAAAGTGGACGAAAAGATAACTTGCCGGTCCCTGGAGGCGGCGAGTTACCTTTCGTCCACTTTACTTTCTTCACATTTATATTCTAATTACTACAAATAATACTCCCTATACTTTCCTTGGCATTACTCTCTGTTAGTTCTCATTAATATTGTGTCTAACAAAGAAAAACGAGCCCTTAAAAAGGTCACCTTCCTTCCTATATTCAGATCATGACACACACACACACACACACACACACACACACACACACACACACCACACCACACACACACACACACCACACACACACACACACACACACACACACACGCACACACACACACACACACATACACACATGCAAACGCACACACACACACACACACACACACACACACACACACACACACACACACACACACACACACACACACACACACACACACACACACACACACACACACACACACACACACACAGAGAGAGAGAGAGAGACGAAGCGACGGTAGAAGGGAAAAAAACATATCTGTTTTCGCTTTGCAATCTCTGCTTTCATGCTGCTACCTTTGTTATACCATGTTTTCAAGAACAAACAGAGATGTTGACTCATTGCGCTGCTTTCACGTACACACGCATACACGCGACGCAATCACGACGCATGCAGTCGCATAAACACGCACAAACACACGACAAATAAGTGTTGGCGACGTACTGAACAAACCCAGGTTGCACACATTATTAAAATCGTTTACTATAAACTTGGGGAACAGCAACCGCAAAGCAAACGAACCAGCTTTTCTACCAGTTGCTCCTTGACGTTTCACATTTCGCGCTCAAATTTTAATCTTCAGAACGCGCTCGCTAGATGGCGGCACCAGCCGTAGCAGACGTCCTACCCAGGGTGCTCCGCGCGAGGAGCAGCCATGTTTACAAATGGCAGCCTCCATGGGGGACTCCGGCGGTGATTGTTTGCGCGAATCACTTCTAATCGCACGGATTATCGCGTCAGCGTCTTCGTCCGCACCGCTAAGTAGCTGCGGACAGTAGTGGGAATCCGCGCCGACGCGTTATTGTGTACCGATCGGCGTGACAGTGGAGAGAAGAGGCGATGAGCGAAGACGGCGATACTGCCGACGGCATCGCGCCGCTGTCTCCGAAACCCGCGGATGATTGCTTGGCTGGCGATGCCAGTCCCGGTGCCGTTGCCACGGTAAGCACGTTTCTTGTTTCGCATTCCTCAAGATCCAGATGCTGTGGTTCCTGCATTTCCTCGAGCGCTTTCGGGGGGCGGCGGATGCTGAACGAACTGTATTTATGTTTTACTTTCGTGGGCGAGGCAACTGCAGTCTGAAAACAGAACACACTACGTTTGTTGCTGTCATTTTCTCTCTACCTTTTTTTTATTACTTTGCCCTCTCTTGCCGCGACTAGATAAAAGCAGGTTTATACTGTGCACCACCTTACCTGAGCATCAGCTGGGACCTGTTTCCGCGTTTGCTTGCCGGTTCCGCGGAAGGTCGTGATGATCGCGGGCGCGCGTGACAAAATGTAAACAAAACATTTTACGCGCGGTTGTTCGAAAAGTTGGCGCGGTGTTTTGCTTGCTTTACACTCGAAAGGCAGACATTGAAGATTTGTAAGGATGATGACGGAAGGGCTGCGAAGCTGGCAGCCCTTCCGTGTGGTATGTGTAGAGACAACAAGGTGTGTGTGTGTGTGTGTGTGTGTGTGTGTGTGTGTGTGTGTGTGTGTGTGTGTGTGTGTGTGTGTGTGTGTGTGGTCGGGGTTTTGGGGGGGGGGGGAGGGTAGGGGTTGGCTCTTACGAAGCGCGCAGCTTTTGTGGTGCTTCGTTCGTCGTACGGCTGTTCGTGCCAACAGCCGCATCCGACAGACGCCCAACAGGTTCCATCAGCGTGCGGAGACGATTCGCACGCCGCACGGGCATCCAACTTGCTGAATGTAGCCGCGCGGCTGCCGCGTCGGTCTGACGGCCGCAGCCAATGGTAGCGCGGGAGACGCCTGACGTCACGCCGCTAGTGGCGCGTTTGTTGCTTGTTTGTTTGTTTGCGCGTTTGTTGCACTACGTTCGGACGGCTCCGATCATGAAAAACGTTGGTTAAACTTTCTTTCTGACATCAAATAACTCATGACGTTTGAAGTGTGTCATTTGTGCAAGGCGGCGCCCGTTTCCGAACCACTAGCGAGATATCGAGCCGTAATGGAAGGCCACTTCGCAGCTAACAGCCGCACCGGCCGTCTCGGCGAACCGGCCGACTTCGCTTCCACCGTTGCTCGTCAAATCGAGGCCTACGAGAAAACCAATTGCGCATGTAAACGCGTGTCATCAGCGTAGGCTGGGGCGAGTGGCGTTGCCAGAATTTTTTTTTTTCTTCATGGGAGTTCATCGAACGCTTATTTATGTTGTTGCGTGTGTTTTCATGTGTGCGCATTTATATGCATATGGAAAATTGCAAACTTTTCGGGGTGTGCGGTGTAGGGGGGGAGGGTTGTATACTTCCTGGAACCCACTGGTGGAGGTAGTCTTTATTCTGGCTTCGTACGCATTTAAAGACCGTTGTGAAACTGCCGAACGAAAGTGCTACCGCGAATTTTACCAGCGCAAAAAGACTGGTAAAATTTATCATAAACATGAACTAACTCGCCCAAACAGCAGTTTTAGGAAAGTGCTACCCGCAATGACTCTGGTGACTAGTTGCTCGTTTGTGTCAGTGTGTTTTCTTTCTTGCTCTTTCGTCTTCACAGTTTTTATTATGTGTGTGCGTGTTGAATTCGTATCGTTAGTGCGTGTGGGTAGTCCTGTAGAAAACTATTTTTGAGAAACAAGGTCCGGTCTCCATTTTTATTGGTCTCCAACGTGCGACGACGACTTGCCAAAAAAAAAATAATAAAAGCGAAATTTGAGAGAATCATTCAAACGAAGCCCAGGAAGTGCGAGCGAAACTACGCATCGAGGAAAAATCAAAACTTCGTAAGCATATCTTTGTCCCTGGGGGGAATATCGTCCAAGGAAAGCAAGGGAATGCAATTATTGAAGTAATTAAGTACGGTAATTAACTAAGTAATTTTCTTTGAAGTTTCATTTTAGGCATTAGGCGCATCATACCAAATGTGATACGTTGGGCTTTGTACCGTTACATCGATTAAATGCTACTCCTGAATACTGCCAACTTTTTCCCTATGCAAAGTAGCATGTAACGGGCGCCTAAATAGGCGCCCGCAGAATCCTCTGCATTTCAATAAAGTGTTTTCTCTCTTATGAGACTGCGGATAGTATTCATGGCAGTTCTATGTTTTCCGAATGTTGTAGTCAGAAGCCTTAATTATGCAATA
This sequence comes from Rhipicephalus sanguineus, assembly GCF_013339695.2. Taxonomy (NCBI): domain Eukaryota; kingdom Metazoa; phylum Arthropoda; class Arachnida; order Ixodida; family Ixodidae; genus Rhipicephalus; species Rhipicephalus sanguineus. The sequence goes on along the minus strand of NC_051184.2, from coordinate 61,372,625 downwards.
TCTGCTCGCCCCTCACTTCCGCATGATCTTCATTGGTTCAAGAGCTTCCTTCTCGTGTTTCCCCGGACTGATATACTTGGTCCCATGAGTTGTATTCTGGACATTGTCAAACTCCGCCATTGATCAACTCTGATTGGCCCAGAGCTCTGCTACGGCCTCGCTGATTGGCTTAAAATGCCGCCATTACAAAATTTAACAATATGGCGGAATTTGACAGTGTCCAGAATAGCACCCCATGGCGGTAAATCAGTGTTACGGTAATCGCAGTTGGCAAGGTTGTGTTCGTTGTTATATGCAGCGCCCCCGGGGGGGAGGGGGGGGGGCAGGGGGACGACTGCACCCCTAAAATTTTCGCCTGACCCCTCTGCCCGCTCAAGAGCGAACACAGTCAAAACACTATGCATAAGTTCTCAGGCGGCCTTCTTTCCCCGACTGCAACAGTTAAAGGAGTACTGATACGGGGTTTAAATATATTCAGCTTGTTGCGCTAAATAAAAACACGGGTGTCGAGAACCCTAAAAACAGTGTCGTAGTGCATGGGAATGCATTGAATATTTGTTTCGGTATCGAGGGAGCGGCTTTGCAGTGACGTGTCAACACAAGTCTGACGTCACGGGAAGAAAGCAATTCGCGAAATACTAGCATCAGCTCTGTCATTTGCTGCCAGTCGCACGTGGTTCATGTAAACAACGATGAGTAAATTGTCGTCCAGTGACTCCGACTGCGACTTAGGCTGCGTGAAGGACGCAGACTTCGCAAACCCAGTGAACTTTGTTTACACGTCGTGATGATGTCCATTGCGGTGAGGCTGGCTTGGAGATGCCGGGTGACGAAAACTTTAAAATCAAAGTTGAATATTTTATACGTGCTGTCTGGCTCCAGTGTGTGGAGAGCGTTGATAGGGCATATCATGGAAACGAAAAATGTGTGGGTGCCTCAAAATCGTGTCAGCACTCCTTTAAGTACACGACAGGCGCCGCCACTTGTTACATTGCATTTGACACTTGACATGTTGCGAACACAACTTGACACGCCGGCGTTCACCGACACTAGGACGAAAAATAAAAACTAAAATAAAACCCCTAACGTAATTCTTCGCTGTAAATTATACATGGCTTGCAATGACGTCATTCAAACCGTCGGGTTGAGGCAACTAGCCTCAGCCCGACGCGACGGTTGCGGGACGCGAAGTTTGCGATGTCACATTAATGTTATTTGAAAGTAACATTCAGGTTATTTTGTTATTCACGAACAGAGACAGATAACGTACCTGCCACGTCGATATCACGTTAAAGCAGGTTAATCGAAACGTGTTCATGTTGCCTTGACGTTATCAGAGTCGCCACCTTGGAGTACCAGTATGTTCAGAAGCTGCGTCCATGACGTCACGTGCAAGCTATATAGAGTATAGACTTTAGGGCTCCGTGTTTTCGGAGTTCATTTTTCTTGAAATTCGGAGGGTGTTTTTCGGAGCTTATTTTTTAGCGGAAATTCGCCGTTTATCGGAGTTTAATTTTTCGTAAATCCTCAATACTCCAGTATATTAAATGAAATTATATTTGTACACGAAAACAACAAACAACACGAAGCGTACTTTAGTTGTCTGGAAGGTTTGAACGCACAAACACATATACACCCAAGCACAAATACTTGAATGCAAAACACCTGGGTTCGTGCGTATTACAGCCTTAAAGCTTGTTGTAATAGACGCAAGCATACTTTTCGAAGTCCGTAAAACTGATGTCGTCTGGTGGGGGCCGTACACGTTGACGTCTCTGGCTCCGTGCGCGACAAGCCGTTTGTTAAATGTGCGATGGGCGCGGTCTACGAGATACTGTTGAAATTTAATATAATAATAATAATAATAATATCTGGGGTTTAACGTCCCAAAACCACGATATGATTATGAGAGACGCCGTAGTGGAGGGCTCCGGAAATTTCGACCACCTGGGGTTCTTTAACGTACACCTAAATCTAAGCACACGTGCCTCAAAACATTTTCGCCTCCATCGAAAATGCAGCCGCCGCGGCCGGGATTCCATCCCGCGACCTTCGGCTCAGCAGTCGAGCACCATAACCACTGGACCACCGTGGCGGGGCTGAAATTTAATATCGCCCAAACTGGGCCGAAGGATCAATGATCGCTTAGAACATGCTCTTTCGATAAAGAACAGGGTCATGTTGGTCGGATAAATCTGAATTGTCAAGAACTTTACCGGCGAGTATTTATCGGATTTTTTTCGGATTTATCCGAAAACACGGAGCCCTAAGTGTAGTGCAAGCTATATAAAGTATACAGGGTGTTTCAAGAAATGTGTCCAACCTTCTCAAAAAATCAGGAAAATGCGATATTTGCTCGGGGCTTTCAAAATTGCTTTTTCTGTAGCGGCAGGAGTCTTAAGGTAGGTAAGGACATCATTTAGGACAGTAATTAAGAAAGTTACATTAACTTTTTAATTAGCGGAGTCAGGTGATTGTGTCAAATGGGAGAATTGAAGTTCTTCATGCGAGGAACCCATTCAAGCTTTGAGATTTCGAAAAAGCGTCCTCTAGTAATTGTTGTGGCGTAATGAAATTCAACGAAATGCAACGGCTTTCAACAGCGAAAGCCATCGAATTCGGTTGAATTTCATTACTTCGTAATTATTACTAGAGGCCACTTTTTCGAAATCTCAATCTTGGAATAGGTTTCTGGCACGAAGAACTTCAATTTTCCAATTTGACACAGTCACCTAACTCCAGTAATTAAAAAGTTAATTGATTTAGCTTTCTTAATTACTGTATCAAGTGATATCTCTAACCATCTTAAGATGCCTAGCGCTACAGAAAAAGTCATTCACTCATTTGGAGGTCTCAGAAGAATATGGCAGTTGCGTTCTTTCATGTTTCTGTTCAGGTTTCGCCATTGAATTTGGTTGAATTTCATTACTTCATAATTATTACTAGACGCCACTTTTTCGAAATCTCAAAGTCGGGTTGGGTTTCTGGCATGAAGAACTTCAATTCTACCATTTTACACAACGACCTAACTCCACTAATTAAAAAGTTAATTAATTTAAATTTTTTAATTACAGTCCCAAATAATTTCTTTAACCATCTTAAAATCCCTGCCACTACAGAAAAACCATTTCTCAAGGCAGCAATCAAATATCGCATTTTGCTGATTTTTTGAGAAGGTTGGACACATTTCTTGAAACACCCTGTATAGCACTAAGCGTCGAAGTCACGATCATTGTTGAAAGTCAGCGTGGAAAACTCCGTATTGGAAGTCGCGATTACGGGGTGAGTATCGTAAAAAAATAACTGTTGTAGGCCACGCATATTGCGAAGCTACAACTTCGGTTCCCTTCCCATGCAGCTTCCAGGGGGGTATGTCGGCCTTCTTCAAAGCCTGTTCCCGCGGTTGCACGCGACGCGCTTGTCGTTTCACTTCACGTCGGCACTTATGGCAAAAGCGCGCGTCAACTGAGTCGTTGCATACCACGCAACTTCAGCCTTCCGTCCCACATCTCTCCTTCCCGGCTTTTCCACGTTCGAAGCGATGGCTGCGGCGTTGTCGCGCACATTTGCATGACAAGCCGACGGTTTCCGGCCGCGGCTGATCGCGTATATTGCGTCGCTCGTCGCGGTATAGAACCATCTTCGCACCCGTATGACATGACGACATCTTTAGAGGTGATGGGGTGGGGGCTGGAACTGCTCGGCAGTAAAGCGAAGCTGCGGCGCGTATGGATAGAAAAACAAAACAGGAAGTAGAGTGAGCGTCAAAATCGCGTGCGTTGCCGAAACGCTGTCGTTTATTGACGTCTCTAAAACAACATAAAGAAATAAACACAGGAGGGCTCTTGAAACGAGCGACGCAAATCCGACCGGAGGCTGTCGTGTCGTATAGTCACAGACACCGTTCTTGTCGTTTTGACGTGCCACCCATGCTCGACTCGCAATTGCGTGCATAACTGTCGAGGAAGATCCGCGAGTTTAACGCTGTATCGGGCAAGGCTAAAGAACTGTACAGATGGTGGAACGACACGCGCTGGTGGGGCTTTCCCGCGAGTATTCGTGCACGCGTTTTACTGGACGAGCTGCGACGACGCCAGCCCGCTGGGTTCGGTCGGGAAACGAGAACGGGTGCGTTACAGTAAAACGCCACGTCTCGTGTTTGGAGCTTGCGTGCATTTTATGATCTCGTATACAGCAGCGCTCGCGCTTATATATTGTCGCGGGAATGTTACTGCGAAAAGTGCACGACCACTGGTTTGCATACGGCGACAGGCGCTGCGGTATACGTGTGAGCGACTGTGCCCGATGGGGGACGGGTCTTCCCGGGGTGCTATTCTGTACACTCTCAAACTCTGAAAGCATCATGTGCCGCATCGAACACGCAAAGTGACCGTTGGCGGCGGCGGCGGCCGCGTCAGCGCCAACACGAACGATGCGCAAAGTCACGCGATCAGGGATGACCCCTTACAAAAATAAATTTCGACAGTGTATAGGCTATGTAAACAAATTTTAAATGCGAAGCATTTCTTAGCGAACCTCAGACACTTTGGCGGTTTCTATTTACGTATCTGTCTATCTAGCCGCCTACGTCTGGGCGCTCTCCTGGTCGTCTCCATAACTTGTAATATACCAAAATTGGCATAGCAGGGGATCAGTGTATGGCGAACACGATTCACTGGTCGTGACACGAATAACGCAAAATACATGTCGCGTACGTAATGAAACCCTTTCTCTCAGTCACGTGTGGCACATACCCGTAACCGAGAGTTGATAATATGCGGGTATGTGCCACAGGTGATTCACAGTTTCAAGCAACACAGTAACGGCGAACACACACATTGACACGCAAGGAAAGTGATAATAATAAAAATTGTTGGGGTTTTATGTCCGAAAACGGCGATAAGATATGAGAGACGCCGTAGCGAAGGGCTCGGCAAATTTTGACCATCGGGTATTCTTTAATCTGTACCGTGATCGCATAGAACACGGGCATTCAGCCTTCGTCGAATTGCGACCGCCGCGGCCGGGATCGAACCCGCGACCTTCGGGTCAGCAGCCGAGCACCTTAACACACCACCGCGGCGCACGCAATAAAAGTGAGGAAACTGAAGACATAACGCCCCTGGAAGACGCTCAACTACCATCCACTCATCCACGTGGTCCGCAACGCGTGGATTACGCAAAAACCGGCGTCAATGCTTCCTACAATAAAAATGCGGGGAGTACCAGGCCTCTAATCATTACCGGTGACTTCAACATTGATTTATCAAGACCCAGCAACGCTTGGTCTTTATACGGCGTGAAACACGGATTGGATGTGGAGAGGGCATCAGAAGACCTCGCTGCCACGTCCACGACAGGAGGCATTATAGATCATTTCATCGTAAGAGGCATCCAGGATCTCCAACAGCTGCACTATATACCTCGCACTTCACTACACTTTGACTCCTCATAGCCGCTATCACGAACGGATCCGATTAACAAGTCCCGTCCAGCTGCTGGTGCTGACTGATCACGGTAATGATGACCTTGTTCAAGAACTGTCAAGAACCCCTTCTATACACATACACACGGGGTTGTGAAATGTGCGTGCGTTCTCCGTCATAAAGGAAAAATATAAGCATAACGACTGTAACTGTGACTGTAACGTACATGCAGTGCGTCTGCGCGTGCCACTCGGCCGTGTATTTATCTAGGGAAGTTTTCATGAATGAAGCTTAGTTGCGAGTAACGCCTGTCCTGTGCACCTGTGTTCCTTCTTTGTCATGTTCGGATTCGCGCTATCCGGTATTGAAGAATATAAGCACTACATATAAGCTTACCGCGTCTGGTGTTGGTAGCACCCATGTTGCTCTTGCCATCGTTACGCAACTGTAAACAACTGGTTATATAATACATATGCAACTCTTCAACAGATGAGTGTGCGTATACCACTTCCATATTTCTCTAGCGTCATTCCGTAACGTTTCGCTCAATATGAAAAATTACGCCACAGTCACCATCTCGCGCATGCTTCGCATAACATCGATTCCCACGGTACGTGGGATCTGCCGAATTTTTTTTTAGACGGGCTATTTGTAAGGGACATCTGTGACGCCATGATGATGTCACTGATCGCCAAAATTTGGGTCGTCGTCATGACTGCACTTGGTCAAAAGTTGGCCGAGCCGTGAGGCTCTGCAACACCACGCGAAGTGCCAACACCACGCGAGGCGCCAAACATTGTAAAACTGACATTGTTTTGAAATTTCGTAATATAGGCATTTTAAGCCAATCAGGTACGTCCCAGCAGCCCCCTGGGCCAATCAGAGTTGGCAAGATGGCGACACGATGGAGTTCGACAGTATCCACAATTGCAACCGCGGGTATACGCGCGCGACGATAATTTTCTGACCGCATTTACTAGCGCACTGCGATCACTGACGGTTGGCTACATTTCTGGCTGTACTTTTGCCTATCCGCTTTTACTACAGCTACAATGTCTTCGTTTAATCACAGTCCAGTGAGCGAGCTCTCAAAGATTTATTTATTTATTTATTTATTTATTTATTTATTCATTCATTCATTCATTCATTCATTCATTCATTCATTTAGTGATTGTCGTCAGCCAAGGAGCTCTCTACCTTCATTGTCTCGAAACGCTTTTCTTTTTTTCTCATACGTGGTCGCGGTATCATCCAAACAAGGTATTGTTATTCATTTCTAGTTCATCGCATTAGAAGTCCCACATTGACTCGTTATTCTTTCGTTAAGAACGCCGAAAAAAAAAAAAAACGAGATCTTCATCGCTTTCAAGGTTGTGTATACACCCGCTGGTCTAAACTAAGCACCGCTCTGTCTCTTTCTCATTATTCACGTGAACGAGAGTACACTGAAGAGTGTTAGCCAGCGCTATTCACATCCGTATCTGAGAATGTGAAGCGTTCCCTTTTTTTTTTTTTTTTCCTACGACGGTGCCACGTACGTAAGCATATGCCATTTTGAGAGCTGGCAGCTAACCAATAAACTCTCGTATACTATATACCTAAAGGCATCGACCCTTTAGTTGCATGAACGGGATTGGGTGGAATCAGTATGCGTTGGCTTTTTATTAAACTAAAACGTATACTCTAGTTCTGCATGGTTCGTGGCTTCAGTAATACTGCACCGAATTGCTGCGCGCTTGGCACGCGCCCACTTCAGCAGTGCACGCACGCGATACGCAAAAGCTCGGAGATTGACGATGCCGCGGGAGATTTGTTGCGTGCTTTGCATGACTTTCTGATCGCCCCACTACGTGCGAGCTGTGCGGAAAGGGTTGCCCGTCGCGAAAAAAAAAAATGAAGTGTGTATGTGTGTGTGACGCACTACTTTTGAACACAGAATAAGAACGGCGGCGGCTCTCCTCGTAAGAAGCCGAGTTCACAAGTTTGACAAAGCTTTACGCTTGTAAGTTCCCTTTGCTATTGGCTGGTCGGCTTCGGTAATCATGTCCAGCGTCAGGATTGGCTAAAATATTTTTCTTACGAGTAGTGCCAGCGTAACTCGTGTATGTGAAGAATATATTGAACAAAGTGTTACAAGTTGTCTGGGCGAGCCAGGTGGTTTTGCGGTGCAAAATCGTTCAACACGCGGAAACTAGATAACGTACAGTTAAAGCCCCATTTCTGTAGCACACACAGTCAGGGTTGCCAGGTCGAAACGACAAAAAAAAAAAGAGTCAAGAAATTAGAAAATACTACCCAAGAAGTAGCCAACTTGAGCCAAGGGCAGTAAAAGTAGCCAAAAGTAGCTATACGTGTGTGAAAACAACTCCGACGTTGTTATTCAGATCATTAAATTCAAGAGCCTTTTGGTGGAAATGTAAGTACGGCAAAAACGCTTTAGAATAATACTTTCCGAGATTAGAGCATAAATCGTTGACTTTAGCAATCATTTCGTGCGGGACGACGATGTTTCTTGCGCTGTTGCAGAAATGGCGTTCTCTTCACGCGTTTTGCGTGAATTTTCCTAAAAGGGGCTAGAAGTGCCAGCGACAATACAAATGGGTACGGCACGAGTGGGCTCAAAATCACAGTTGCTGTTATTTAAGCATAAATTTTAGTCAATTGCGCAATCGTTTCTCGCGCGATGACGCCGTCCGCGCACCTAATCCAAGGAAACAACACGACCAATTCGTCAGATATCCTTTTCCGACGATGCAGAATTGAAGGCAGTCGGTCACTCCACAAGGTACACACAGTGATAACAACCATGCAGCGCGGCGGCGCTTTTGTTGTTTTGAAGCAGCTGCTTTGTGATTATGTCGCGTACAGTTATTTTTGAATAACCTGCATCCGATTTGTAGCACAGCAGCTGTGTCGCGGCCACTAGGTTGACTTGGCCACATTTTGCCGCATTATAGCTTGTTAGCAGCTCAAATAACGCAACGTTTTTTTTTTTTTTTACACAGAATGGTAAACAATGTCCTTGACATCAATCAGAGATATTTTCATAAAAATTGTACATTGCATTTTTGAGAAAACAATGATCAAACTTCGGCGTTTTCGGTAAACCATGTACGTTTGGGCAAAATTTTGAAGTATTACGATGAGGGCGAAAAGCACCAAAATTAATTTAAAGGAGAGTCCAAATATCAATATCAAAGTCACCGAGTTTTATCAATTATCAATTTACCTTGCCTATACCAATAAATTTCTTAAAGGCAGGTATTTTGAGGAGTTTACCGTGTTGACATTTTTTTTATTAAAAGTTATTTCACGGTAAAAAGAAATGAAATATTAATGATTGCGTTTCAGTTGTTTGTTGGTAATAAATATTGTCTCTAGGAAGTGTGCTGTCTTTTCTCTAGATGCGCTCAAAGTTCAGAAATTGCGGAATTGGCGGATAAGTATGCCTCGCGGCCAAAATTTCCGTGTTTTTTTTAGGCGGACAAGCTTTTTTTTAGAAATCCAATTTAAAAATTCTTGTTTTGGGTCTAAAACCTGCGCCTACAGTGAATTTTATCGAAATCGGGAAGGGTCACCGTGACCTTGTGTTCGTTCTTATCTGGACACACCCACTAGCTTCCTGATGCAATCGTCAATGCGAGCCGACTTGCCCCTGTTTGTCCTTTCAAAGCGTGCACACCTATCTCGATCTTTTATATTCGCTAGCAGAACCGGTATAACTTCGATGTGCAACTCTAAAGACACGAGGTGTTTTAAGTTATGGAAATTAGGCCGATCGCATCTCTACGGGCCGGTTGCTCTCGCAATCGACAAAAGAAGCGCGCCGTAATCGTATTCCGTTTCAAGCGGCCGATAAATGCATAGCGGGCCCTCCGGCTGCGTGGTATTTTTAGCGGAAAGAACCTCAGTACCATGGTGTGCTCAGCACGTTTATTTCGCGAATTGACCGCCCCGCGGCATTCACATTAGGCGCGAACGGTAAGCAGCATCACCGGTTGGCGATCACGAAATTGGGAGAGAGAGAAATACTGACGCAACACTTCTGCATGCAATCACTCGCTTAGCCGGGTTGCGGTGTGGGGGGGGGGGGGAGTGGGGTTAAGACCCCTCAAAATTTTGAGTTGTGCACATGCATGCATGTACGCACACATACAAATGCACGTACTATCGACGTCAAATACCACTGCGAATATCACTGTACCACTGTGAATGCTTGCCGCTGTTCGCGTTTCATTTGACGCCGATATAGTACGTAGACATCCACCCGCTTTCTGGGAAATCCACACGGATTTCCCAGAAAGAAAGCCTCATAGTCGCCGAAAAACTCGTGTTTGTCCGGGGTTCGAACCCGGGACCAACGCCTTTCCGGGGCTTTCCGGTCCAGGAAGCTACCAACTGGCAGCGCGAGGGCGAATTCATCGACAACTCCGAGCAAGTGGACACATACTGAAGATCAGTTCCTGGGAATCCCGCAAGGTGGCGGATAGGTTAAGAAAGGGAAAATAGACCATTTTAAGACAAATTTCTCTTAACCTTTCCGCCACCTTGCGGGATTCTGCAGAACTGATTTGCACATACATAAAGTATGGCGGACCCCCCCCCCCCCCGCCTTACTCACCTGAGAGGGGCGGGGGGCCAAAATGTGTCCCATATATTGACTTAATAGGGAGGGGGGCTGTGCCGCTGCGTAAACCTTCGCCCCCCCCCCCCCTCCTGGAGGGGAACCCTGTGCACGCATATATGCCTACGACACTCGCAATGTATCCAGGTGCCCACGGGTGGGGCTTCAAGTTCTTCCCACCTGACACGCACAGCATCCTGCGCCACATGGCGATGGGGTGCAAGAAGAATCCGGACGTAATAATAATCATATCACGGTGTTTTATGCGCCAAAACCACGATATGATTATGAGGCACGTCGTAATGGAGGGCTCCGGAAATTTCGACCACCTGGAGTTCTTTAACGTGCACTGACGTCGCACGGTACACGGACCTCTATGGCATTTCGCTTTCATCGAAACGCGAACGCCGCAGTCGGGATCGAACCCGCGGCTTTCGCGTCAGCAGCAGAACGCCGTAACCACTACGCCATACGGCACCCGCCACGGTTGTCTTGTGGTTATGGGGCTCGACTGCTGACGCGAAGGTTGCAGGGTCGAATCCCGGCCGTGACGGCCGGGATTGGAGGCGAAGTGCTATAGGCCCGTGCACTGTGCGATGTCGATGCACGTTAAAGAACCCCAGCTGGTCGAAATTTCCGGAGCCCTCTACTGCGGCGTCTCTCATAATCACGCCGTGGTTTTGGGGCGTTAAAGCCCTTCACTTATTGTTATTAGCGCCGCTATGGCGGACACACCCGTACGTACCACCGTCATCACCACACGAGGCGATAACGAGCAGAAAGCAGCGTAACCGGTGGAAGAAATGGAACACCGGTGGAAGGAGGCTCTGCTGGTGACGAAAAAGAAAAACCTTGAAAACCAGCTACGGTTGGAAAAAGGAGCTCAGGCGGCGGCAGCGACCCATGGCTATACCTGGACTGAGGAAGCCACCCACCTTAGGACTGAAGTCGAAGCCTGTTCAAATAATGAAGTTCTCTCTCTCTCTTCGGGACCGTCCCTCTAGAAGAGCCAGATACCCCTTACAAAAAACTATAGGTTGAACTGGTCAAGAATCCTTTGCATTGAAATAAAACATATGCGCGAGGCATTGCACCCTAAAACAGCATCTCAAAGTGCTTTAGCTGGCTCATGGGAATGTACGAGAAACCGGCAGGAGAAGCACGTGCCAAAATTTTCGAAAAGCTTCTTTGGCAGCTAGCACAGGTGGTGTCGTGACCAAAGGGTTAGGAACTCAGGCCTGTTGTGCTGGAAGACAGGTTACATCTCGCCGTCAGCCATACATTTCCTAATTTCGGAATTGCCTACCTCCCCTTCCACGTTCGAAGTATCCATCAGAAATGAGGCGAGTCAAGCGAGTTCGTCCCAGTGTGCGCTAAATTGGAAGAGTGTAAATGATGTGCAAGTTTGCCCGCGACGTGGCACGTGCAGGCTGTATAGCCATCACAACCGTGTATGCTATCGGAAGAGCCGACTCTCTTGAAAGGCTATAGCATAGCCTTTCATTTTACTTCTCACGTGCTATATAGCAGCAATGATGTAACCGGCATGATAGCATTGGTTATATCATGCAGTAAAACCACTCTCGGCGCGGACTTTATTTTGCGTTTCTAGTCCACATCTTATAGAGCAGCGGTTGTACACACATACGAAGGCTTTTCGTACACTTTAAGACTATTCTTAAGGACAAAGACAGAGGGCCTCCACTCGTGATGGAAGCGTCGTGAATGCAGTCGCCATTCCTTAGCACTAGCGCGCCCGTTTAGGGCGAGCGCACTTAATCTCGACACCAGTCGCCGTCTGCCGGTACACAGGAACCGCGAGGCTGACCATGTAGCAGCCGACGTCAAGGGCATGATGTGGTAAACGCCGAAGGCTAGCAAGAGCATAGGCGTGCGCAGGGTCCTCCATTAGGGGGCGGGGAGGGTGGGCAATGTCTTATCTCCCCCCACTTATTGGTCGTGTCCATAGAAAGCAAGCTTCGCATTGGATGCTACAGTGAAAATGAAGCGATCGCGTACAATGACCTGCTTTTGGTCCCCGCCTTCCCGAGGTGGGGGAAGTAAGGCGTTTTTGGAACGCTACATCAGGAGTCCTCGGTCGTCGCCATCGTCAAAAACCTTCACGGCCATGAACGACGTTAGTCGGCGGTTGTGGTGTCTTGACTTCTCTCTTGTGTCAAGTGTTTGCACGCCCTGTCCTTTAACCTGTCTATCGGTCTAGTTTGCACCGCCAGTTTCTGCTGTCTCCCTCGAAAGGCAGGCGAGCACGAAACGGACACGTGGGAGTCAGAGACGTAATGTTGTGTAGACCAGTTTTATTCGTCCACCTTAGTCGTCCATGCTCGAAGCTGGCGCAATAGAGAGGTGGCTGGCGATAACTCGCCTGCTTGTCTTTCTTGAAATAAGTTACGCTTGGATGGTCTCTGGAAAGATCGAAAAAAGAATAATGTCACGTTAGTCACATACACTGGACACGCGACAGGAATGTTTTTTTTTTTTTTTGGGGGGGGGGGGGGACGTCTACTATCGCGAAATGAAGGAAAGGCTATGTGAATTAGTATTTTGTTCGCAGGGAACCACAAAGTGATTCACGTCTGTTCGCACATTTGACAAAGGTAAATGAAAAAAACAAACAAGCCGTAGCAGTGAAGTGAAGGCTAACGATGATATTCAAGCGTACAGCATGCGCATTACGAGCGGTCAAAAACTTTTTTTAGTCTTATGAAAGAAATACTTCTAGTGGCTCCCGTTCGTTTCAAAGTTTTTAGTTCTTCGGTTGAGCGAGGTGTATATTGTTTTTCTTTCTTAGCCAGTAGCAACTTCCTGCTGGATGTTTTCCAATTCCGGCTACATGGGCCATACTGCTTGGCGGATTTGTATTTTGCCTTTAGGCGAGTTTGACAAGACCTGGCAGGCCTTGGTCACTGGAACGGCGGAACTAAACGCTGTGCTACGTTACATCAGTGTAGAAATCCCGCCGGGGTAGAAACAAAGGGCATACTCACACTTCCTCTTGCGGAGGAGAGCGCCGTAGTGGTAGGGAGAGCCAAGACCGTAGCCGTAGTTCAGGCCGTAGCCGAGGAGACCGTGACCGAAACCGTAGTGGCCAACGCCGTAGCCGAGGGTGCCGACACCGTAGCCGTAGACTGGGGCGGCGTGGTAGGCAGCGACGGCTGGGGCAGCGTGGGCAACAGTGGCGACGGCTGGGGCAGCGTGGTGCACGGTGGTGGTGGCAACAGCTGGGGCAGCGGCGTAGGTCGCGACTGGAGCGGCGACAGCGGTGGCCACTGGAGCGTGCGCAACGGTGGCAACGGCTGGGGCAGCGGCGTAGGTGGCGACAGCTGGGGCGTGGTAGGTGGTGGCAACCTTGGTCACGGCTGGGGCCGCAGCGTAGGTGGCGACTGGGGCAGCAGCGTAGGTGGCGACTGGGGCAGCGGCGTAGGTGGCCACTGGGGCGTGGGCAACGGTGGCGACAGCTGGGGCGTGGTAGGTGGTGGCAACCTTGGTCACGGCTGGGGCAGCGGCGTAGGTGGCCACTGGGGCGGCAGCGTAGGTGGCGACTGGAGCAGCGTGGTAGGTGGCAACCTTGGCGACGGCTGGAGCAGCAGCGTAGGTGGCAACTGGGGCAGCGGCGTAGGTGGCGACTGGGGCAGCGTGGTAGGTGGTGGTGGCGACGGCTGGGGCAGCGTGGGCAACGGTGGCGACAGCTGGAGCGTGGGCGACGGTGGCGACAGCTGGGGCGTGGTGGACGGTGGAGACAGCTGGAGCGTAGCCGGCGTAGCCGAGGCCGTAGCCGAGTCCGAGTCCGTGGCCGTAGCCGTAGCCGAGGCCGTAGCCGTAGCCGGTGTAGCCAGCGAAAGCGCTGGTGGCGAGAGCCAGGAGGACGCAGGCACGGATCTGCGTAGTCAAATGCACATGCACGTTCACACTCTGCCTTTTAGCCATATTGAGAAAGCAAAGGAGTAGCCGCACCCTTATTTATGCGGACAATGCGAAGGCTTGCGAGCAGACCGCGCACCGTTATGTACATGAAGGCATATTCATTGCGTGGACGAGATCGTACGTAGTCACCGTTAGCTTTGTGCCTAGACTTATTTTTGACCAAAGTGCTCACTGACCTCTAAACTAGCCAATTTCGCCCATTTCTATTTAGCTGTGTTCTCTGACGTTGTAATCTGCATGTGTAACGCGACAGCTCTGCAACGCCATCCCGATACGTTAACCTCGGACATTTGCTTGTTCACTGACTTCCGTAGCCCGGAACAGTTTTCCGGGAATCATTTAACAGTCCGCAATCTTTTACCAAACGCGTACGAGTTTTAGTGTCGCGAATATATTGTATTGGTCCAAGACGCGATAGGTCCCTGCGTTCTATTAATTTCTCGGTCCTTGGGAAATCCTGCATCGGGAACTTCCTTGACTTGGCACTCTTGAACAGGATAGATTTGGCACATTCAGCGACCCTGGCTCGAATTGTCTTTAATCCTTCCTGGAGCGGCGATCATCTGATAGCCACCTGTTTAGATCATATAATTACTGCCCCGGAAAGATGTTGGTCCTGTATTCGAATCTGGGAACGGGATGAACTTTTTGTTAACTCTCCTTCCGAAGAACCCATACGAGTTTCCTTCGTGGATCCACGCTGCAAAACGGTTTGGTGACTAGTGAACTTCTAGTGAACTTTCCCTCCGGCCTGCAGACTTCAGCAGTACTGGTTTACGAAAACTGATGCCCGTGCACATGTTGGGAGTTACATGAATGTATAGTATTGTATCGTGTTACGTCCCTCAAGTCTGGCACATATCCTTCTCTGAGCTGCTTATTTCAAGCCTTGTCACTATATAGCGAAGGGAACTAGAGGACTGGATTGGATGTGGCTTACCATGGTGAACTTCGGAGCTGCTGTTGAGCCAACTGCTGATCGATCTCGGATCGGCGCGCTCCTTTTATACGGAAAAAGCGTCCTTCACTCCGCGAACACGTGATGTAGGTTGGGCAGTAAAATTTCAGCGAAACAAGAGCGTGTCAAGAATTTCAGTGATGTTTGTTATTCCGAGCCTCTCTCCAGTAAAACGAGTGAGGAAAAAAGAAACTCACAAGAAAACGGGATCATTGTGAGAGTTCATGTTGTAGCCTTTGGAGCGCTCCGTGCCCCTTAACCTTGACGAGGACGCCCGTGAAAGACTCCAGCCAAGAATCGAAGAAACTAAAAAAGAAACGATGAAACCCTGAGAATAAAGTGGTCTATACTGCCACGAGTATTACGCAACAGTGGTCTGGTCGTGCCAGTGGAATAATGAGAGTGTGCCGATGAGGTGAACGACGCGCATCGTGCCGTGCAAGATAAAATAAGTAGATAAATGACGTGATTTCGATACAGTGGACGCGAATTGTAGTACCGTATTTTTTCCTGTGTAGGGAGCCTGCCATTCTGTCGGAACAACTTTGCGTCGTCGCCCACTTTGCCCGCTTCATACATTCCCCCCTTCGTGAAGGACGCCAACGAGTAGTACTGTGTCATTTTCAGACTGATGGATCGAGAGCCTCGTTATTCTCTCGTACCCGAAAGTCGCGGGTTCGATCCCAGCCGCGCCTGTCGCGTTTCTCTGCAGGCGAAATGCTATGGAGGCCCGTGTACTGTGCGGTATGAGGACATGGTAACGGACACTACATGGTAGAAACTTGTGGAGCCCTCTACTACGGCTTGCTTCTTTGTTACGTCGTAGCACGTAAAGCCCCACAAATTGCTGCTTCTGTTGCTGGTGCTGCTACTACTACTACTACTACTACTACTACTACTACTACTACTACTACTACTACTACTACTACTACTACTACGACGACGACTACTACTACTACTACTACTACTACTACTACTACTACTACTACTACTACTACTACTACTACTACTACTACTACTACTGCTACTACTGTTACTACTACTACTACTACTACTACTACTACTACTACTACTACTACTACTACTACTACTACTACTACTACTACTAGTTCTACTTATCATTGAAAAATTCCCGGTGTGGTACGTCGTATTTGCTGGGTCACATACAGAAACGCACGTACTGTCGGCGTCAAATACCACTGCGAATTCTTGCCGCCGTTTGCGTTTAATTTGACGCCGATAGTGCGAACACACATAAAGCATGGTTGAGACACCCCCCCCCCCCCTTTGGAAAAAGTTTCTGCCTACGACACTGCACACAATGTATCCAGGTGCCCAAGGGCGGGGCTTCAAGTTCTGCCCACCTGACACGCACAACATCGTACGCCACATGGCGCTGGGGCGCAAGAAGAACCCGGACGTAATAATAATGATATCATGGTGTTTTACGCGCCATAACCACAATGTGGTTATGAGGCACGTCGTACTGGAGGGCCCTGGAAATTTCGACCACCTTGGTTCTTTAACGTGCACTGACATCGAACAGTCCACGGGTCATTTCGCCTTCATCGAGATGCGAACGCCGCAGGCGGGATCGAACCCGCGGCTTTCGCGTCAGGAGCCGAACGACGTAATCGCCATACGGCATCCGCCACTGTTGTGTTGTGGTTATGGTGCTCGACTGCTGACACGAAGGTAGCAGGATCGAATCCCGGCCGCCACGGCCGGGATTCGAGGGAGGCGATATGTTATAGGCCCGTGCACTGTGCGATGGCAGTGAACGTTAAAGAACCCCCGGTGGTCGAAAGTTCCAGAGTCCTCTACTACGGCCTCTCATAATCATATCGTGGTTTTGGGACGTTAAACCCCGGCAATTGTTATTAGCGCCGCTATGGCGGACACACCCGTACGTACCACCGTCATCACCACACGAGGCGATAACGAGCAGAAAGCAGCGTAACCGGTGGAGGAAATGGAAGACCGGTGGAAGGAGGCTCTGCTGGTGACGAAAGACCCTGAAAACCAGCTACGGTTGGAAAAAGGAGCTCAGGCGGCGGCAGCGACCCATGGCTATACCTGGACTGAGGAGGCCACCCACCTTAGGACTGAAGTCGAAGCCTGTTCAAATAATAAAGTTCTCTCTTTTCGGGACCGTCCCAGTAGCAGAGCCATGGTACCCTTTGCAGAAAACTATAGGTTGAACTGGTTAAGAATCCTTTGCATTGACATTAGAGCTGTGCGAATAGGAAAAATTTGGGTGCGAAGCGAATTCGAATATTGAAGTGTGAGCACGACTCGAATCGAATATTTTTCGAATATTTCTCGAATATTTCTAGAATGTTTCTGGAATACTTCGAAACGAAATTGCAGAAAAAGAAGTTGGTGAGGATTCCTAAGCATGCTCTTATGAGATAGCAACTTGAAAGTGTTTCTTTTCGCTAGGTTGATGAAGCACTGGCGGGGTGGTGTTTCATTTATGTCTTATCAAGAACGAGGCAATGTAGAGGCTGAATTGTATTTATGTGCATGATTTGGTGCAACCAAAGTGTTGCCGACAACACTTTGCACGTGATAGGCAAAGATGCCATTTCCTCATCCTCTCCTCGTCTTTCAACTTCTGTGGAAACCCAACTGATGTGGCGGACAAGGGTATGCTTCCTTCAAGTCCGGAGTTCCAAATCTACCTCGTAGACGTTAATATATAAGAACGTCTGAAATTTTGGATGCTAATAAGCTTCGGCGTCCGATTTTTCGTACTTCCTGCCCAAATTTCAGGTCCAAAACAGCATTAATTGAGCCCCCAACTCTGCTGCATCTTTCATCTCCATGTTGGAACCAGCGTTTTCTTGAGTTAATACATTTGCGACCGTAGCGGAGCTTGAAAGGCATCTTTCCCGCAATACGGTGGTGTGATGAGGTGAAGCATATTGAAAATT
The DNA here is from genome assembly GCF_013339695.2 of Rhipicephalus sanguineus. Lineage (NCBI taxonomy): Eukaryota > Metazoa > Arthropoda > Arachnida > Ixodida > Ixodidae > Rhipicephalus > Rhipicephalus sanguineus. The sequence continues at coordinate 61,354,739 of NC_051184.2, read as the reverse complement.
TAGGGACCACTTTCAATTTCACGTTGACTGTGTCTAGGCCAAGTTCGACCGTGACGGAGCTTGAAAAGCAGCTCTGCCGCAATACCGGGGTGTGATGAGGTGAAGCATATTGGAAATCTAGGGACCACTTCCAATCGGACGTTGAGTGTATTTGTTTTTGGGAAGTTCGAATAGTTCGAATAGTAAAATTCCAGTGCGAATCAAATAGCAAACGCTATTCGAAAAATATTCGAAATTTTGAATATCCACACATCCCTAATTGAAATAAAACACGTGCGTAAGACATTGCACCCTAAAACAGCATCTCAAATTGCTTTAGCTGGCACATGGGAATCTACGAGAAACCGGCAGGTGAAGCACGTGCCAAATGTTTCGAAGAGCTTCTTTGGCAGCTGTAAAGCACAGGTGGTGTCGTGACCAAAGGGTTAGGAACTCAGGCCTGTTGGGTTGGAAGACAGGTTCCATCTCGCCATCATCTGTACATTTCCCAATTTCGGAATTCCCTACCTCCCCTTCCACGTTCGAAGTATCCATCAGAAATGAGGTGAGTCAAGCGAGTGCGTCCCAGTGTGCGCTAAATTGGAAGAGTGTAAATGATGTGCAAGGTTGCGCGCGACGTGGTACGTGCCAGCTGTATAGACATCACAAGCGTGTATGCTATCGGAAGAGAGTCGGCGCTTCGGAGTTCTAGCATAGACTTTCTTGTTACCTCTCACGTACTATATACCAGCAGTGATGTAACCGCCATGATAGCATTGCTTATATCATGCAATAAAACCACAGCACTATGGGCGCCGCCTTTCTTTTTTTTTTGTTTCTAGTCCACTGCTTATAGAGCAGCATTTGTACGCACCAGTGTTGCGGAATGGGCGCCTCCATTGCATTCCAATTCCTCGGAATGAAAAACTTAGCCCGTTTCCACTCCGGGATTGGCAGTTCAATTCCATTCCTGTAATTCCTCAACGTCGGAAAGGCATCTCGGTAGTTTTATCGAGTGAACAAAGCTGATGGCATCAGATGCATTAAGAACTGCAAAGATGCGCAAAACACGTTGCCAAGGTCGAGGGATTGTAGCTTGGTGACATATCTCCTGCAGTACAACTACCCTACTAATTGGCGTAGGGGCAGTTCTCCGGCTACCTATAGTATTTATATGGTCAGCATGTTTGAACGAATGGTGATGTTTTAATATTGTTTAAGCTTAAATGTGCTAATCATAAAATGACGACATGGCGCATTTTTATGCTGTCAAAAGTAGTGTTCAAGAAGACTAAGCAGTCTTGTCACGCCTCTGGAGCGGTCGTGAATATCGAGAAAACCAAGATTTGGTTAATGGGGAACAAAACCCTCTAGATCTGCTGGTATTAGTTGAAACAGTGTACCGCTTGGGCACTTTGTGCCTTTGCATCGAATACGGAACATTGGGCTGCATGCACTGCTCGTCAGCACTCACGCTTGTCAAGCGCGCCTCGCAGGCATAGATGGGGTGAGGATAACTTTCTGTGTTCGCCTGTGCGCAGTTATGCAATGTCTTCCATGTCGCAAAGGTTGCTTACGTATGTCAGGTGCTAAAAAGCTCGTGAGGTAAAGATCAGGCTGTGCATAGAGTATTCGCCATTTTCGTGTGGGGGTATCAATGGGAGTCAACAGGATAATTGCTTATAGAGCAGCGGTTGTACACACCAGTGTTGCGGAATGGGCGCCTCCATTGCATTCCAATTCCATTCCGGGGAATTAGAAATTGCCGCAATTCTATTCCTTTCAATTCCTCGGAATGAAAAGCTTAGCCCGTTCCCACGCCGGGATTGGCAGTTCAATTCCATTCCTGTAATTCCTCAACGTCGGAAAGGCATCTCGGTAGTTTTATCGAGTGAACAAAGCTGATGGCATCAGATGCATTAAGAACTGCAAAGATGCGCAAAACACGTTGCCAAGGTCGAGGGATAGTAGCTTGGTGACATATCTCCTGCAGTACAACCACCCTGCTAATTGACGTAGGGGCAGTTCTCCGGCTACCTTTAGTATTTACATGGTCAGCATGTTTGAACGAATGGTGATGTTTTAGTATTGTTTAAGCTTGAATGTGTTAATGCTAAAATGACGACATAGCGCATTTTTATGCTGACAAAAGTATTGTTCAAGAAGACTAAGCAGTTTTGTCACGGCTTGGAGTGGTCGTGAATATCGAGAAAACCAAGATTTGGTGAATGGGGAACAATACCCTCTAGATCTGCTGGTATTATTTGGAACAGTGCAGCGCTCAGGCACTTTGTGCCTTTGCATCGAATACGGAACATTGGGCCGCACTGCTCGTCAGCACTCACGCCTGTCAAGCGCGCCTCGCAGGCATAGATGGGGTGAGGATAACCTTCTTTGTTTGCCTGTGCGCAGTTATGCAATGTCTTCCTTGTCGCAAAGGTTATTTACGTGTGTGAGGTGCTAAACTGCTCGTGAGGTAAAGATCAGGCTGTGCATAGAGTATTCGCCATTTTCGTGTGGTGGTATCAATGGGAGGCAACGCACAGGATAATTGCGCAGTGAAAATACTGCTTTACTGTTAAATTCGAGGCTCTGACTAACTAATGTTTGAAGTTTGAAAAACAGCGCGTAGACGAAAACGTGCGTTATTTTCGGTAAAAAACGTAATTACATTCCCATTCCATCCCTCCAAGCGTTGTCCCCATTTCATTCCGGGGTCGCGAAAATGTGTAATGATTCCGGAGTGGTAAGTCCGCAACACTGGTACACACATACGAAAGCTTTTCGTACACCTTAAGACTATTCTTAAGGACAAAGACAGAGGACCTCCACTCGTGATGGTAGACATGTCATTGGTGCAAAAGTCGTCGGGCGAACACATGCGAACATGGAAGCGTTGTGAATGCAGTCGCCATTTTTGAGTACGAGCGCGCCCGTTTAGGCCTAGCCTACTAAATCTCGACACCAGTCGCCGTCTGCCGGTACGCAGGAACCGTGAGGCTGACCATGTAGCAGCTGCCCACGTCAAGGGCATGATCATTGATGTGGTAAACGCCGAAGGCTAGCAAGAGCACAGGCGTGCGCTTGGTTCTCCATCAGGTGTGCGGGGGGGGGGGGGGGGAGCAATGTTTCTTCCTTCTCTTATTGGTCGTGTCCAAAGAGAACAAGCTTCGCATTGGATGCTAAAGTGAAAATGAAAGCAATGACGTGCTTTTCAAAGTGACCTGCCTTTGATGCCCGCCTTCGCGAGGACACGTAAAGAGTTTTTGAAATGCAACATCATGGGTCCTCGGTTACCACCATAGGTCGGCAAACTCACTCATGAGTCGACTCACTCAGAGTCACTCAGGGACAGATCGAGCCGTCTGAGTCTGAGTAAGTTCCGGTGAGTAATATTTTGGTGAGCTTGGGTCCGAGTGAATCCGGTTGAGAAAATTTTAGTGAGTCCGGTAGAGGGAAGTTTTGGTGAGTCTGAGTGCGAGTGAGCTCTAGGGCAAAATAAGCTTCATGAGTGAGTCTGAGTGAGCTCCACATTTTTTGCCGACCTGTCGTCAAAAACCTTCATGGCCATGAGCGTTAGTCGGCGTTTCTGGTGTCTTAACTTCTCTCTTGTGTCAAGTGTTTGCACGCCCTGGCCTTTAACGTGTCTATCTGTCTAGTTTGTACCGCCAGTTTCTGCTGTCTCCCTCAACGGGTAGACGAGCACGAAACGGACGCGTGGGAGTCAGAGACGTAATGTTGTGTAGACCAGTTTTATTCGTCCACCTTAGTCGTCCATGCTCGAAGCTGGCGCAGTACAGAGGTGGCTGGCGATAACTCGCCTGCTTGTCTCTCTTGAAATAAGTTACGCTCGGATGGTCTCTGGAAAGATCGAAAAAATAATAATGTCACTTTAGTCGCAGACACTGGACACGTGGCGGGAATGTTTTTTTTTTTTTGGGTGTCTACTATCGCGAAATGAAGGAAAGGCTATGCGAACTAGTATTTTGTTCGCAGGGAACCACAAAGTGTTTCACGTCTGTTCGCACATTTGACAAAGGTAAATAAAAACCTTAGCAGTGAAGTGAAGGCTAACGATGATATTCAAGCGTACAGCATGCGCATTACGAGCGGTGGAAAACATTTTTTTTAGTCTTATGAACGAAATACTTCTAGTGGCTACCGTTCGTTTCAAAGTTTTTAGCTCTTCAGTTGAGCGAGGTGTATATTGTTTCTTTCTTAGCCAGCCGCAACTTCCTGCTGCATGTTTTCCAATTCCGGCTACATGGGCCATGCTGCTAGGCGGATTTATATTTTGCCTTTAGGCGAATTTGACAAGACCTGGCAGGCCTTGGTCACTGGAGCGGCGGGACTAAACGTTGTGCTACGTTACTTCAGTGTAGAAATCCCGCCTGGGTAGAAACAAAGGGCATACTCACACTTCCTCTTGCGGAGGAGAGCGCCGTAGTGGTAGGGAGAGCCAAGACCGTAGCCGTAGTTCAGGCCGTAGCCGAGGAGACCGTGACCGAAGCCGTAGTGGCCAACGCCGTAGCCGAGGGTGCCGACACCGTAGCCGTAGACTGGGGCGGCGTGGTAGGCAGCGACGGCTGGGGCAGCGTGGGCAACAGTGGCGACGGCTGGGGCAGCGTGGTGCACGGTGGTGGTGGCAACAGCTGGGGCAGCGGCGTAGGTGGCGACTGGAGCGGCGACAGCGGTGGCCACTGGAGCGTGGGCAACAGTGGCAACGGCTGGGGCAGCGGCGTAGGTGGCGACAGCTGGGGCGTGGTAGGTGGTGGCAACCTTGGTCACGGCTGGGGCAGCAGCGTAGGTGGCGACTGGGGCAGCAGCGTAGGTGGCGACTGGGGCAGCGGCGTAGGTGGCCACTGGGGCGTGGGCAACGGTGGCGACAGCTGGGGCGTGGTAGGTGGTGGCAACCTTGGTCACGGCTGGGGCAGCGGCGTAGGTGGCCACTGGGGCGGCAGCGTAGGTGGCGACTGGAGCAGCGTGGTAGGTGGCAACCTTGGCGACGGCTGGAGCAGCAGCGTAGGTGGCAACTGGGGCAGCGGCGTAGGTGGCGACTGGAGCAGCGTGGTAGGTGGTGGTGGCGACGGCTGGCGCAGCGTGGGCAACGGTGGCGACAGCTGGAGCGTGGGCGACGGTGGCGACAGCTGGGGCGTGGTGGACGGTGGAGACAGCTGGAGCGTAGCCGGCGTAGCCGAGGCCGTAGCCGAGACCGAGTCCGTGGCCGTAGCCGTAGCCGAGGCCGTAGCCGTAGCCGGTGTAGCCAGCGAAAGCGCTGGTGGCGAGAGCCAGGAGGACGCAGGCACGGATCTGCGTAGTCAAATGCACATGCACGTTCACACTCTGCCTTTTAGCCATATTGAGAAAGCAAAGGAGTAGCCGCACCCTTATTTTTGTGGACAATGCGAAGGCTTACGAGCAGACCGCGCATCGGTGTGTACATGAAGGCATATTTATTGCGTGGACCAGATCGTACGTAGTCACCGTTAGCTTTGTGCCTAGACTTATTCTTGACCAAGGTGGTCACTGACCTCTAATCTAGCCAATTTCGCTCATTTCTATTTAGCTATGTTCTCTGGCGTTGTAATCTTCATGTGTAACGCTACAGCTCTGCAACGCCATCCCGATGCGTTAACCTCGGACATTTGCTTCTTCACCGACTTCCGTAGCCCGGAACAGTTTTCCGGGAATCATTTAACAGTCCGCAATCTTTTACCAAACGCGTACCAGTTTTAGTGTCGCGAATATATTGTATTGGTCGAAGACGCGATAGGTCCCTGCGTTCTATTAATTTCTCGGTCCTTGGGAAATCCTGCATCGGGAACCTTCCTTGACTTGGCACTCTTGAACAGTATAGATTTGGCACATTCAGCGACCCTGGCTCGAGTTGTCTTTAATCCTTCCTGTAGTGGCGATCATCTGATAGCCATCTGTTTAGATCATATAATTACTGCCCCGGAGAGACGTTGGTCCTGTATTCGAATCTGGGAACGGGATGAACTTTTTGTTAACTCTCCTTCCGAAGAACCCATACGAGTTTCCTTCGTGGGTCCACGCTGCAAAACGGTCTGGTGACTGTTCTTCGCTTCTAGTGAACTTTCCCTCCGGCCTGCAGACTTCAGCAGTACTGGTTTACGAAAACTGATGCCCGTGCACATGTTGGGAGTTACGTGAATGTATAGTATTGTATCGTGTTACTTCCGTCAAGTCTGGCACATATCCTTCTCTGAGCTGCTTATTTGAAGCTGTGTCACTATATACCGAAGGGAACTAGAGGACTGGATTGGATGTGGCTTACCATGGTGGACTTCGGAGCTGCTGTTGAGCCAACTGCTGATCGATCTCGGATCGGCGGGCTCCTTTTATACGGAAAAAGCGTCCTTCAATCCGCGTACACGTGATGTAGGGTGGGCAGTAAAATTTCAGCGAAACAAGGGCGTGTCAACAATTTCAGTGATTTTTGTTATTCCGAGCCTCGCTCCAGTAAAACGAGTGAGGAAAAAAAAAGCACAAGAAAACGGGATTATGAGAGTTCATGTGTTAGCATTTAGAGCGCTCCGTGCCCCTTAACCTTGAGGAGGACGCCCGTGAAGGATTCCAGCCAAGAATCGAAGAAACTAAAAAAGAAACGATGAAACCCTGAGAATTAAGTGGTCTATACTGCCACGAGTATTACGCAACCGTGGTCTGGTCGTGCCAGTGGAATAATGAGTGTGGTCCGATGAGGTGAACGACGCGCATCGTGCCATGCAAGATAAAATAAGTGGATAAATGACGTGATTTCGATACAGTGGACGCGAATAGTAGTACCGTATTTTTTCCGGTGTAGCGAGCCTGCCATTCTGTCGGAACAACTTTGCGTCGTCACCCTCTTTGCCCGCTTCACATATTCCCTCCTTTGTAAAGGACGCCAACGAGTAGTACTGTGTCATTTTCAGACTGATGGATCGACAGCCTCGTTATTCTCTCGTACCCGAAAGTCGAGGGTTCGATCTAGACATATGCGCCGGACCCAAACCTCCGGCGGCGGCGCGTGAACGGCGCGGGGTTCATCGGACCGGCGGCGACGCGGCGCGGGGGGGGGGGGGGGGGGGGGGGGGAGGAGAGGGCGAAGCAGTGAATGCGATAAGTACACGCCGTAATGTTACATGAACGAGGGCTAGCAGCTAACTTTTTTTGCTCCGATCTCACTTAACTCTGCAAAACGCTGGTGTATGGCACTACGGCCACTCCGGCGAGAGAATGAATGAATGCAAAACTTTATTGGTGCAATGAAATTCTCCTGGCGAAGGTGGAGCCCTCAGTCCAGGGCCCCTGTGGCCTTTGTTATCTTGCGCGCTCTGTCGACCAGCTTGAGCTGTTCTTCAGGCTTCGAGCAGGACAGCGCAGCCTCCCACTGCTCCGGTGTTGGTGTGTTGTTTATTGGCACATCCTTTGAGTGTTGGCAGGCCCATGTAACATGATAAAGTGGTGGTTTTCGGTCAGTTTGTCGTACCAGTGGTCCGAGCGCGAAGCAGTGAGATCACAGCCCTCACAGCGCGTAGAAGGTGGACGAGCCGTTCGCTGGGGAAGTCTGCCGAAATAGCGCACGTGCCAGCACTCTCGACCGCGCCCTTATAGTCAGAGTTCACAGATGCTGCTCGAGTTACGCAGTCCATCTCTCCAGACATCCTTTCCTGCTCCTTCGGCCAGCAAATGACGGGAGGGGCGTTTCCTTCTGCTTGAGCAGCAATCGACGGCAGGCCTCGCACGCGGGTTGATGTTATTTCGTGTGACGGAGATGGCGCCAGCTTGTTTCATCTCTGCTTTAGCCATGTTCCTTGCCAACGCTCGCGAGCTTTCACTCGTGGGTAGAACATACAATATGCGGAGCGATGTTATCGATTTAGAGTTTCTACGAAACATGACGGCGACGGTGAAAACCTGTCCTGAGTGTCCATACAATTGCTAACGCAATAATAATATGCAAAAAAAAACCGTCGAAACGGGCTCGCCTTTTTCCTGGAAAGCTGCATCGTCTCCGCTGTAAAGAGTGCGTCCGTTGGAAGAATAATATAATCCGGCGCCTTTTTCATTGGTTTCGTTCTTGTATTCAGTACCCTTCTTACAGGGGACATCTCCTCCTCACTTATTTCTTCATAAAGCACGCGTACAATGTCCGCACTAAGCGTTGAACCTATCATGATTTCGCGCTTGTCGTCTACAGTCTCTTATCTCTGCATTCGCGGTCGCAAACGCACAAAATGGAGCGAAATCAGTTAATCGCGCACTATCGTCGTGCGTAAGAAGGAAGAGCGGGTGGGCGGCTGCATAGCAAAGAAGTATGGGAGACAATTCACAACTGTTATTTCTCGTATATGAACTAGTCGAAAATATGTACCCTGATAATGTGACGTGAATCACTGTTCTGGCATCACGAAGTGCACCAAAAGACAAGAAACGCCAAGAGAGAATAATGCACTCGTTGTTTTTGTTTTCTGTTGTATTTTTAGGCTGTTAGGGGCCCTTTATAAAAACAGGGCGTGCTAACACCGACACAGGAGTGTATACACGCCGCTAACAACTGGAAAATCACACAGCGGCGGAACCGAAGGTAGACACACATATTTATCTGCGCATTCCTACGTAAGAAGCCATACCTATAAATCAAGTGCGAGTAGTGGTCTACGTGAGAGATAGCTGTTCACTCTCTCGACTTTTCTGTTATGTCCATGTTCCACGTCATGTCTTCTTAACATGAATGCCTACCCATTGGCTCCGCTTTATTCTGGGTTTGCCATTCTCTTTATTTCTGCATTTATTTATCGATTTACTCGAGTAAGAATGAAAGGAAGAAGTGTACTAACGCACCGAGATATATATATATATATATATATATATATATATATATATATATATATATATATATATATATATATATATATATATATATATATATATATATATATATATGTCGAGAAAAGATGATTCTAGGTCCGGGTAAATATACGCAGTGAAACAGACGCGCGTACGAAGCGATTTATTGACGTTTCGGCCGCGGGTCCGGCCTTCATCAGAATGAAGGCCGGACCCGCGGCCGAAACGTCAATAAATCGCTTCGTACGCGCGTCTGTTTCACTGCGTGTATATATATATATATATATATATATATATATATATATATATATATATATATATTGTTACAACGAGTTGTGATGAGAGGGTTTTATTTACAGGAGATGGATGATGGTGGTAGCGCGCTGCGGCCTTGCAAAAACCCTTCGTTCTCCTCTTCTTCTCTTTCTCTTCTCTGTCTTTCGCATGACCGTTACATTCCCCCGCAAGCAGACGAAGCCCGTAGGGCGAGTCAAGATGGTCAAGGAGGGTAGAACCGTTTGAGGCGAACAATATGAGTGAGCTGCGTTCCGCTTGATCGTCGACCATTGCTCAGGAGACGAGCTATTACGTAAGTGAGTTGGCTGAGACGGTCCACGACTACAAATGGGCCCGAATATTGTGACAAAAGCTTTTGGCACAATCCACGCTTGCGTTGCGGTGTCCAAAGCAACACCAAATCGCCTTTTTCGAACGATACTTGTTCGTGACGGTCGTCGTACCGCTCCTTCGAACGACGTTGCGAGGCCAGTGTCCGAAGACGAGCTATTCGACGCGCTTCTTCCGCGAGGCACAAGGTCTGCGATACAGAATCGTCATTGTGCAGAATGAAGGGTAAGAAAGTGTCCAGAGGGCTTCGCGGTAACCTGGCGTACAGGAGATAAAATGGGCTAAAGTCCGTTGTTTCGTGTTTCGCCGTGTTGTACGCATAAGTGATAAAAGGCAGCACGTCATCCCAGTTCTTGTGATTGGCGGAAACGTACATGGCAAGCATGTTGGTCAGCGTTCTGTTTGTCCGTTCAACGAGACCATTTGTCTGCGGATGGTACGGTGTTGAATGACGGAACTGTGTAGTGCACATACGAAGTAATTCTTCAACAGCATCAGCAGTGAACTGGCGGCCACGGTCGCTGATAATGACACGCGGTGGGCCATGGCGAAGGACCACGGAGTGCAGCAAGAAGACCGCCACGGAAGCAGCGGTGGAAGAGGGTATGGCTGCTGTTTCCGCATACCGTGTAAGATGGTCCACGCAGACGATTATCCAGCGGTTCCTATTGTTAGATAAAGGAAATGGACCCAAAAGGTCAATTCCTACTTGTTCAAAAGGCGTACTGGGTGGTGTCAATGGCTGAAGGGGGCCTGGCGCTGCGGTGGCAGGTCGCTTGTGACGTTGGCACGTTTCGCAACTAGCGACATAGCGCTTGGTTGTTTCGTACATCTTCGGCCAATAAAAGCGTTCCCGCGTGCGGTGCAGCGTTCGCACGAAGCCGAAATGGCCGGATGTGGCATCGTCATGCATGGCACGTAAAACATCGGAGCGGAGGCTCTCGGGGACAACTAGCAGAAAACGCGCTCCAGGCTTAGAGTGGTTAGTCTTGTAGAGCAACTTGTCCCGAACAGTAAAGCGACCGCTGCCGTGGGACGTACGGGCGGCGACAAAAAGCGGATCGAGGGTGAGATCGTTGCGTTGTTCTCGCTGAAAGTCGGCCGCGTCGGGAAACGTGCTAGTAACTGCAGCGAGACAGTCATCAAAATTATCAGCATCGCAGTCGGTAGTGGCGAGAGGAATCTGAGAGAGGCAGTCCGCGTCAGCGTGACGACGGCCACTCTTGTATGACACCGTAAAGTCGTATTCCTGAAGGCGCAGCGCCCAACGTGCGAGGCGACCAGAGGGATCACGCAAACCGATCAGCCAGCATAAGGAATGGTGGTCGGTAATTATCTTGAATGGTCGCCCGTAAAGATAACAGCGGAACTTCTGGACGGCGAAAACAGCTGCCAGGCATTCCTGTTCCGTAACCGTATAATTGCGTTCAGATTTGCTCAGGCAACGGCTGGCGTATGCGACGACATGCTCTGCACCACTGTGACGTTGTACAAGCACTGCTCCTATGCCGATACCACTAGCGTCAGTGTGAACCTCGGGCGAGCAAGATGGATCGAAGTGACGTAAGAGGGGTGCTGACGTTAGTATAAACTTAAGTTGGGAGAATGAGGCGTCACAGTCTGGTGTCCAGTTGAAGGCTGCGTCCTGTCGCAGGATACTTGTGAGTGGGTAGACGATCTCGGCAAACCGGGGAACAAAACGACGAAAATACGAACATAGGCCGATGAATGAACGAAGTTCTCGTGCAGACTGCGGTGGTTTGAAGGAGCTCACTGCTTCAATCTTACGAGGATCGGGTCTGACGCCATCCTTGTCCACTAAGTGTCCTAGAACCAGTGTTTGACGTTCGCCAAACCGGCATTTCTTGGAATTCAGAACCAGCCCGGCTTTTTCGATGCAGTCGAGGACAAGGCTGAGACGGTTGTTATGTTCTTCAAACGTGCGGCCAAAGATTACAACGTCGTCAAGGTAACACATGCATATCTCCCACTTTAGACCGCGCAGTACTGTGTCCATAAATCTTTCAAAAGTGGCAGGAGCATTGCAAAAGCCAAAAGGCATAACATTAAATTCGAACAGGCCATCTGGAGTCACGAATGCAGTCTTCTCCTTGTCTTCAGGTTCCATAGGTATTTGCCAATAACCCGATCGCAAATCAAGTGTTGAAAAATAAGAAGCGGCGTGCAAGCAATCAATGACGTCGTCAATTCGTGGTAGGGGATAGACATCCTTCTTTGTCACTGCGTTTAGACGCCTGTAATCCACGCAGAATCGCCAGGAACCATCTTTTTTCCGGACAAGGATCACCGGGGCTGCCCACGGGCTGGACGACTCTTGAACGACACCTTTCTTCATCATGTCCTTTACTTGTTCGGCAATAACTTTGCGCTCGGAGGATGACACTCGGTAGGGCTTCTGGCGGATGGGGTGTGCTGAGCCGGTGTCTATTCCATGGCGAGTGCGGGATGACGGTAGCTGAAGTGGCGCATCTCCATGTTCAAAGTCGAATGCAGCAATATGCCGGGAAAGGACCTGTACCAGCGCTTGCCGTTCCGTTGTACTGAGAGCCTTACTGATCATACCGAGCATTAGATCGTGATGACGATTATCGCAAGGAGAGGAAGCTGTGGCGGGGTCCGCAGTTAGTGCTGCTATTGAGCTGCATGAGGCTTCATCGAAGAAAGCGATCTTCATACCGCGAGGAAGCACAACCGGCGTGGCGGAACAGTTCAGGGCCCACAATGTTGCGACTCCTTTCGCCATGCACACGACAGAACAGGGCACAAGTATATTCTTTTTAGCACAGTTTATGCTGAGAGGCCCAACTACAAAGTCAACACAAGCAGCATCAACGGCACTTGAAGAGACACGAACGGGTGTCAGGCACCAAGATGGTGCTATCACTTCATCGATCACACTGAGTGTGTTCCTGTCTTCGCCACGTGAACTTTGTTCAGAAAGTGCCGGTATAAATAACTGGTTTAACGATATTTCGCCACTGCCACAGTCGACGGAAGCGCCGCATTGCTCAAGAAAATCGATACCAAGAATCACATCGTGCGAACAACGAGGAAGAACCAGGAATTCCGACGCAAACACTTTTCCAGCCAACAAAACACTCACAGCACAAACACCGAGGGGATGAAGCCACTCGCCGCCTACTCCACGAAAGGTAATGGCGTCGGTCCAAGAAAACATAACTTTGTGGCCTAGCCGATTTTTGAAGGCGAGGCTCATCACAGACACAGTCGCCCCAGTATCAACTAAAGCCATCGTCGGTATTCCGTCAATCAACACATTCACTTTGTTTTTTAACATCACAACAGGCAGAGGTATATCTTGGAAAGACCGTCCGGCGACCTCACCTCCATCGGCCGCGGATGCTAGTTTCCCGGCGGCGGAGGGGACGTACGACGCCGAGGGGACGGCGAGCGACGGGGTCGGTTAGATGGTGGTGTCAAACTCCGCTCAGAGGCTGGGGAATCGCTGCGTCTGGTCTCGTGCGAAAAACGGTCCCTCGGATACAAGTCGGTCGTTCGCAGGTCATATGATGTACCGGTTCCTGGTGGCGAGAACATGGGTGGTGTCCTTCGTGATGGGCGGCGTTGACGACAATACCGAGCTATGTGTCCTGTGGAACCGCAGTTGTAGCACACGGGAGGGTCGCGGCTCATGCTGTGCTCGTCGAAACGAATCCTAGGCCGCTGCGGACGACGAGCAAGTTCGTTATCATGCGGGTAACGGGTCTCTGCAGCTCGCTGGAATCCGTCATATCGGTCGTAAGCCGCATCATGGTAATAGGGTCGGTGCTGTCCTTGTGTCAGCGGGACGTAGTCAGGCACAGGGTCTCGAGTATAAAAACGCGGCTGTTCTCGTTGTGCTCGAGCCTGATAGGAAGGGCCTCTATCGTAGAGACGTGGCTGTTGTCGAGGCGTGAGATCGTACTCCTCAATGCCCTTCGCCGCTTGATGCGAGGAGAAGGACGCCACGTGTGGCTCGAACTCTAGTGGCAGGTGGGAGTGATGACTGCTTGGTTGTGCCACTTGCGCGTACAGGCTGAGTTCCTCACGGACTATTTGCCGGATCGTTGATGCGAGATCGAGCGGCTGGTTGCTCTCTATGCTTGCAACTGTCGTCACATTGGCTAGCCTGCCAAACTTCGGCGTGATGCGCCTCGTCTTGAGTTGTTCGAAAGTGCGACAGTGCCGAATGACATCGGCGACGGAAGTCAGGGTGTCTTTCGCGATGAGGAAACTGTAAACGTCCTCGGCGATTCCTTTTAGAATGTGTCCAACTTTGTCTTCTTCACTCATTCCAGAGTCCACCATCCTACACAGTTTTATGACTTCCTCAATGTAAGTCGTGCAGGTTTCGCCTGGCACTTGTGCGCGTTGCATGAGCGTCTGTTCTGCTCTCTTCTTTTTCGTCGTGGAGTCACCGAAACGCTCTTTGATTTCAGAAACAAATCTGTCCCACGCCGTTACAATATATATATATATATATATATATATATATATATTACTTATCAATTTTATTTATGTATGCACGGGGTACTAGGTCCAAGACTACAAGAATATGCTATCCAGCGAGTTGGGTCGTCGCCCTTTAAGGCTGAAGGGCGCGGCAGCGTTAAGGTCAGGTAATACTCGTGATATTTCTGGAGAAGAAAAAGATGCTACAACTTCTGGGGAGCTATTCTCGATGCGTTCATCCAAAGGAGATGTCGACAGTCCATTTCGGCAGAGCGCATTCAGTGGTTCGAAAAAACGGTGAGCCGTGATGTCACGTCCCTCTTGACGACGTCGCCGCACCGAACCCGCCAGCACATTCCTAGTGTAAGAAGAGAGTGGACGAAATGCACAGAAAAAGGAACTTTTCAAGTCTGAATATGCATATGAATGTGTCCCAAATGTTTGAGAACGATGCAGGGAATGCGTACCGACCTTACAGCTGCGTTAGACGAGCGGCCACATTAAACCTAAGTCGATGGCTAACACGATCAAAAGACATGTGCACCGAAAATCGGATCTCCGAGGGCTGCGTTCGTTGCATTGAAGCGCATTCCGTCCCTATCATTTGTGTCGAGAGTGTTTGAAAGCTTCGTGATGTCATGATGGCGCTGCAGAACAAGAACGGGAAACAGGGGGCGCGCTTCTCGCCGAGCTCCCGCTATTCAGCGGCCGCTGAAATGGACAGTTCATTACATGGATACATCGAGAAGAGCTCCTCCGGCGAAGTGCTGTATCTTACTTCCAGATTCTCCACTTGGAATAAAAGACTAACGGCGGCGCGCCGCAATTATTGCGCGGCGGCGTTATCTCTCTTGGGACTTCGGCGGCGGCGCGAGCGGCGTGACCAAAAACAGACGGCGGCGGCGCACACCTCTAGTTCGATCCCAGCCACGCCGGTCGCGTTTCTCTGGAGGCGAAATGCTATGGAGGCTCGTGTACTGTGTGATATGAGCACATGGTAACGAACACTACATGGTAGAAACTTGTGGAGCCCTCTACTACGGCGTGCTTCGATGTTACGTCGTGATTTTGTCACGTAAAACCCCACAAATCGCTACTACTATAGTAAGTCCTACTGCTACTACTTAATACTGCTTATCGTTGAAAAATTCGCGGTGTGCTACGTCCACTTTGCACACTCACACATACAAACGCACGTACTGTCGGCGTCAGATACCACTGTGAATGCTTGCCGCTGTTCGCGTTGCATTTGACGCCACTAGTGCGAACATACATAAAGTATGATTGCACACCCCCTCCCTCCCTCCCTCCCTCCCTCCCTCCCTCCCTCCCTCCCTCCCTCCCTCCCTCCGAAAAAGTTTCTGTCTACTACATTGCACACAATGTAGGCAGGGGCCCACGGGCGGGGATTCAAGTTCTGCCCACCTGACACGCACAACATCCTGCGGCACTGGGGCGCAAGAACCCGGACGTAACAATATTGATATCATGGTGTTTTACGCGCCAAAACCACAATGTGATTATGAGGCACGTCGTACTGGAGGGCCCCGGAAGTTTCGACCACCTGGGGTTCCTTAACGTGCACTGACATCGAACAGTCCACGGGTCATTTCGCCTTCATCAAAATGCGAACGCCGCAGCCGGGATCGAACCCCCGGCTTTCTCGTCTGCAGCCGAACGCCGTAACCACTACGCCATACGGCACCCGCCACTGTTGTTTTGTGGTTATAGTGCTCGACTGCTGACACGAAGGTAACAGGATCGAATCCCGGCCGTGGCGACCGGAATTCGATGGAGGCGATATACTATAGGCCCGTGCACTGTGCGATGGCAGAGAACGTTGAAGAACCCCCGGTGGTCGAAACTTCCAGAGTTCTCTACTACGGCGTCTCTCATAATCATGTCGTGGTTTTGGGACGTTAAAGCCCTTCACTTATTGTTATTAGCGCCGCTATGGCGGACACACCCGTACGTACCACCGTCATCACCACACGAGGCGGTAACGAGCAGAAAGCAGCGTAACCGGTGGAGGAAATGGAAGACCGGTGGAAGGAGGCTCTGCTGGTGACGAAAGATCCTGAAAACCAGCTACGGTTGGAAAAAGGAGCTCAGGCGGCGGCAGCGACCCATGGCTATACCTGGACTGAGGAGGCCACCCACCTTAGGACTGAAGTCGAAGCCTGTTCAAATAATAAAGTTCTCTCTCTCTCGGGACCGTTCCAGTAGCAGGGACATGGTACCCTTTACAGAAAACTATAGGTTGAACTGGTCAAGAATCCTTTGCATTGACATTAGAGCTGTGCGAATAGCAAAATATTCGAAGCGAATTCGAATATTGAAGTGTGAGTGCGAATCGAATCGAATATTTCTAGAATGTTTCTTGAATACTTCGAAGCGAAATTGCAGAAAAAAAAAAGTTGGTGAGCATTCCTAAGCATGTTCTTATGAGATAGCAACATAAAAGTGTTTCTTTTTTCTACGTTGATGAAGCACTGGCGGGGTGGTGTTTCATAGTTGCCTTATCAAGAATGAGACAATGTAGAGGCTGAATTGTATTTATGTACATGATTTGGTGCAACCAAAGTGTTGCCGACAAGTTGCCGACAACACTTTGCACGTGATAGGCAAAGATGCCATTTCCTCAGCCTCTCCTCTTTCAACTTCCGTGGAAACCCAACTGATGTGGCAGACAAGGGTGTGCTCCCTTCAAGTCCGGAGTTCCAAATCTGCCTCGTAGACGGTAATATATAAGAACATCTGAAATTTTGGATGCTAGAAAGCTTCGGCGTCCGATCTTTCGGACTTCCTGCCCAAATTTCAGGTCAAAAACAGCATTAATTGAGCCCCCACCTCTTCTGCATCTTTCATCTCCATGTTGGAACCAGCGTTTTCTTGCGTTAATACATTTGCGACCGTAGCGGAGCTTGAAAGGCATCTTTGCCGCAGTACGGGGTTGTGATGAGGTGAAGCATATTGAAAATTTAGGGACCACTTCCAATTGGACGTTGACTGTGTCTTGGCTAAGTTCGACCATAACGGACCTTGAAAGGCAGCTCTGCCGCAATACGGGGGTGTGATGAGGTGAAGCATATTGGATATCTAGGGACCACTTTCAATCGGACGTTGACTGTCTGTTGGCTAAGTTAAACCGTAACGGAGCTTGAAAAGCAGCTCTGCCGCAATACGGGGGTGTGATGAGGTGAATCACATTGAACGTTTAGGTACCAGTTTCAATCGGACGTTGTCTTTTGGCTAAGTTCGACCGTAACGGAGCTTGAAAGGCAGCTTTGCCGCTATACGAGAGTGTGATGAGGTGAAGCATATCGAAAATGTGAAGGGGTCACTTTTAATGGGAAGTTTGTTTTTAGGAATTTCGAATAGTAAAATTCCAGTGCGAATCGAATAGCAAACGCTATTCGAAAAATATTCGAAATTTTGAATATCCACACATCCCTAATTGAAATAAAACACGTGCGTAAGACATTGCACCCTAAAACAGCATCTCAAATTGCTTTAGCTGGCACATGGGAATCTACGAGAAACCGGCAGGTGAAGCACGTGCCAAATGTTTCGAAGAGCTTCTTTGGCAGCTGTAAAGCACAGGTGGTGTCGTGACCAAAGGGTTAGGAACTCAGGCCTGTTGGGTTGGAAGACAGGTTCCCATGTCCAGGAATTCGGGACATCGACAACTAGCGCCATCTGTTGCGTTGGCTGCTGAGTGGCAGCGTCACTGAATGGGAAACGACCTTTAAACATTTATTGTAGTAAAACACCTCAATATACGCTTAAATCACTTCGTCCATATAATCTGGGAGTCATCATCTCACAGTGCGAGAAGTTTTGCTTTATTCCCATAAACTTCCTGGGTTCGAGAGCCACTTTTATGTGCTATGTGAAACTCCATAGGAGAGAATTTAAAAATTTGTATAAAAACAATGCGCCCTCACCTGCTTAAATCACTAAAGTGATCCAATCTCGATTATTCAATCTTCGCACCTGTGAAGTTTGGCTGATGTTGGCGAAGTTTCTGAGGTTCGACGGGAACTTTTGTAAGAAGGTGCATTGCAGCAAAACCACCTTATAGGGGTGCATGCGCTTCATAGTGTTTTCGGTGGCCCCAAAACACGTGAAAATGTCAGTGCTTTTATACAAGTTTGTTTTTAGTGAAGCTGCTCAAGATATGGATGGTATGAATACTGTGGAGTTCTTCAGTTGATAATTACAAATGAGAAATCGTAGGTTAATTAGAGCAGATGATCAAAAAGGCGAATAGTTCCTCGTAATTCAAAGCAAGTAAGAATTAACAAGAGACATTGATACGCATACGAATCTTCCTCTGTTGAGTATATGTAATCAAAGGTACTGATGAACTTAACAATTTATTTAAAAATTATTGGTGAAATCGGTCAGTACAGAAGGACATGTATCATATATATATATATTTATAGGTAGTATTGCAACGTACACCATTGATACTAGATTGCTATCGCATGTAACTAGCTGTAGCTACTGTTATAGCTAATTACTAATAAAAGGTATAGAGATATGGTAATCGTACTCTGTAATTATTAATACTTACACTACACTTACACAAGAGGGTAAATAAGAATCAACTAATCGGTGGATCGCGTTGTAATGTATCACATGGAGTGGAGACGAAGAGGATGAAATATATAAGAACCTTAAGTTGCTAGTTAGTGATTAGGGTACTTTAGCTTAATTAGATGTAAGAATATCAAGTTGCTAATTCGCGATTAGGGGTCTTTTAGCTTAATTATTATGGATAATTAACAAAATTGACAATGACGTACCCGCAAGTATTCACACTGACTGAGGTTTACTCAGCAACATTATGCACATTTGCACACTGACGATATAAGTCATCACTTGTAACGATGAAATCACAAATTTTAAGCTCATAATAGAAGGATTTCAGTATAGAAGCATACGTACTTACATGAAATGCATACGGCATTCAATGTATGAAATTACGATCAGCGATAGATAATAACACGCAACTACTTTTAGTGGTAGTGATCGATGGTTAGTAGTCAGGGATGATTTTGGGGGAAGATCTATGGAACCGAATGATTAAAGGTGACAATGAAATTTTATGCAAGAGAAACATATATTGTAGTTTATTGGTGATCGTTGTAGGCAATTAGCAAGTGTGGGTAGATGGTCAATAAATTAATAGGACGATATTATTGTAATGCATCAAATGAAACTATAGAGGGAGAGGCTGAATACATTTAGAGTGTTTCGCTAATTGGCAATTAAGGGCTCTGCAGCACAATTACAATATTTATTTTTACAGCAAAGCTGTTATGCCCAACCGTTGTCCGACTCGCGATGTAGACAATGATCATTATGTCGGCGTGTTCACCATAACTGTGCCTAGTTAAGCCAAGTGAATCATAGCCAATGCTAATTAAGCGTAGCTGAGCAGGGCAAAGCCTAATTAGCCAGGCATCATTAACTCAGTGGCTAATTAGCGATTATTAATCCGAGTTGAAATTCTTGTTGCATAGTCGTGCCGCGCTCAGCAAGATGTGCCGAGCAAATGCTAATTAAGACTAGGTAATGCTGCGATAATTAGGGTTAATTATGCTAAATAGTTCATTAGGCTTAGATTGACTTCGAATGCAAGCTAGTCGAGGCCGAGCCTCGAATGTGCGAGTTAGGCTAATTAAGCTCATTAAGTTATAATTAAGGCTTGTCTGATTGGGATGCAAGCTAATCGGGACCAAGTCTCCAATGTGCCACTAAGACATATTAAGCTACTGCATGTCGGTGGGCTCGTTGGTTTGGTAGCATTGTAACGAAAAAACAGCACATGAAACAGGGACGGAAAGGGTACACACACGAGCGTTGTGTGTGTGCCCCTTTCGTCCCTGTCTTCTCGTGCTGTTTTAGATGTGAAGCACCTTATAGCGGAGTTCAATCCGGTGGTGGTGGTGTGTGGCGAGACCACCCTTACTGCGCATGCGCAAGCCATCTCCACACACCTCCTCTCCCTCTCCAAACCCCCTATCCACTTCCCCTCCCCCTCTCCACTCCCCCTCTCCTCTTTCCCTCTCTCCCCTCCCCTCCCCTCTCTACTCCCCCTCTGAAACGCGGGCTCTACATGCCGAAACGCTGCTTCGCATCGCCTCATTATCCCCTTTAGCGGGAGATGGTGTGATTTTTTCGTTACAGTGCTATTAAGCTAATTATTCTAATTAATCTGCTTTAGCAGATTCATATGGCGTTGTAATTTATTTGTGATTGGTACTTGTGATTAACTTGGTGTTGTGATTTACTGGTGTTGTGACCTACTTGGTGCTGTGATTGCCAAGCGATACCCGAACGAACCCTATCAACGCCTAGTCTATACTCGTAGTTTACAATGTGATCTCGTGAACACTTCCTGCATCGGCGTGTGAATGCATGTGTCGACACTTGGCTGGTAAAGCCAAGACCAGCCAAGTGTCGACCAGCTCCCCTCTAGCCCAGCTTTGCGCGACTCAGTGCAAGCTGCGCGAATTTTTAAAATGAGGTTAGCCCAGAATTCACATTAAGAATGACTTACTATATGTTGATCTACATTCGCACCTTGGCATGAAGTGCATTACTAATGAATGGCGACGATGAATTCAACATTTTAAATGTAGGGGTGAAAGCTGTCAGTGTAGGACATAATTAAGATAGACAGCTAGTATATCAATCTATGCAGTTATAGTACGATGGCGGGAAATAATAGAATATAGTTAATTATTTATTATTATAATATTATGGCGGGAAATAATAGAATATCGATTTAAAGGAGTACTGCGTTGAAAACAGCGCGAAAACTGGATGAAGGCTAAGGAAAAAAATTCGGCAGATCTCACGCGTTGTGGAAATCGGTTTCGTGCGAAGCAGTCATTGCGTACTTTTGTGCTGTATTTTATGGCTTTGAGCCAAGCGTTACGAGGTGGATCGACGTGATTTTGTAAGTGTAGTAGCTGTGTGCACATCGCGGGCTTACCAGGCACGTCGACAATACTGGCGTATAAAGGGTAACTTATGGTGCGACGTAACGTCAGCCATCACGTTAGAGCACATACGTCAGTATTATACAAAGTAAGTGCACTTTATGGCACAATCATGTGAACATCATACGTAACTTTCGTTAATGTCGGGGTCGAGCAATGCTTCAACTTCAATGTAGCTTGCTGAATCATAGGAATACAAATGCAATGCTTATTAGACTGCTGTAAAAGCGGAGCCAGCAACCGCAGACGTTAACCTGATATAACGCCTGTATCGCAAGAGTACATATGTAGTGTTTATTGCTTTCTTGTAAAATTAGATAGCCAGCACCACAACCACTACTGACGTTGCACCAACATTACGCCTGCACAGACTGTTTTCCAAACCAGTTTATAGACCTGGCGCGGCTCTGTTGTAAAATAGCCGATTGCCGCGCAGAATGCTTGGGTTCGATTCCTGCTGGGGTCCTAAATTTTATTCTTTACGTTCGTCGGGTCCACGCTGCCGATGTCGGTTTCTCTTAACGCTCTCGCATTTAAATTACCAATATCTGTTCTCGCTGTACCTGGGTAGATATAAACTCTCTATCCCCTGTGGCGCATACCCGTACACCGCCGCCCGTGGTACACGGGTATGTGCCACACGTGTCTGGAGGAAAGTGTTTGACGACGTACGCGACAGGATTTTCACATTATTCAAGTCAAGACCCGACAGTCATATTCGTCAAATCCTCTTACCCTCCCCTGCCAATGTTGGTCTACACCAAGTTAAGGAGGCGATCAAGCGAGCACCCAGACGTAGGCGGCTAGATGATAGATAGATAGATAGATAGATAGATAGATAGATAGATAGATAGATAGATAGATAGATAGATAGATAGATAGATAGATAGATAGATAGATAGATAGATAGATAGATATAGATAGATAGATAGATAGATAAGATAGATAGATAGATAGATAGATAGATAGATAGATAGATAGATAGATAGATAGATAGATAGATAGATAGATAGATAGATAGATAGATAGATAGATAGATAGATAGATAGATAGATAGATAGATAGATAGATAGATAGATAGATAGATAGATAGATAGATAGATAGATAGATAGATAGATAGATAGATAGATAGATAGATAGATAGATAGATAGATAGATAGATAGATAGATAGATAGATAGATAGATAGATAGATAGATAGATAGATAGATAGATAGATAGATAGATAGATAGATAGATAGATAGATAGATAGATAGATAGATAGATAGATAGATAGATAGATAGATAGATAGATAGATAGATAGATAGATAGATAGATAGATAGATAGATAGATAGATAGATAGATAGATAGATAGATAGATAGATAGATAGATAGATAGATAGATAGATAGATAGATAGATAGATAGATAGATAGATAGATAGATAGATAGATAGATAGATAGATAGATAGATAGATAGATAGATAGATAGATAGAAATGTTCAAATGTCAAATGTTCGCTAAGAAATGCTTCGCATTTAAAACAACGCAAGCACTGGTACATTGATGAGTTATGCAAAACCCTGAGTGCGAAAGAGCCTGATGTAAGAGAAACGAAGTGCAGAAGGCTGTGTTGAAGGGCTAGTTGCTACATGTTACTGCGTTGAAAACAGCGCGAAAACGACCCGAATGCTAAAAAACATAAGAACACGCTTAATTTTTTTTTAATATCTGGGGTTTAACGTCCCAAAACCACGATATGATTATGAGAGACGCCGTAGTGGAGGGCTCCGGAAATTTCGACCACCTGGGGTTCTTTAACGTGCACCTAAATCTAAGTACACGGGCCTCAAACATTTTCGCCTCCATCGAAAATGCAGCCGCCGCGGCCGGGATTCGATCCCGCGACCTTCGGGTCAGCAGCCGAGCGCCATAACCACTAGACCACCGTGGCGGGGCATAAGAACACGCTTGTGTTGTTTGTTACCCTTCGTCCCGTTTTCGCGCTGTTTTCAACGCAGTAAAAGGTATACCAACTGGCCCTTCAAGAGACCCTTTTGCAAATTAAAGGAGTAATTATTTGAATTGATAGTTACAGGCAAATAATAATTAAGTGTAGAGATGTAGTGAAAATTAATTGAGGGATATGATTACAAAGCATCAGTTGATAGCCCAAAGAGAGAGGGTGAATGCCCCCCCCCCCCCCCCCATTGGGAAATTCTTGCTAATAAACCTTTTTCAAGCAATCCCAGAACACCCCGCGGGAGCGTGAAGCACTATAGGAAAAGTGTGTACATGCAGCGAGCCAGCCGTTCGGTCGCCCGCTGCTCGTTGGCGCAGTGGGAGCACGAAACGAAAATAACACGTTGATATTCTTACATCATAAAACAATTCACATATCCGAACGCATCTGCATGTATCTCTACGCATGAAATGTGAAAAGAATAACACAGTCATTGTAGGTGTTGCCGAGCGTATGTATGTATATCGGACGTAGCACTTAAACGGCATGTGCATTATCGCGTGCCGATGCCGTCAAGACGTTCTGTTGTCATCAATATGAGCCAAACACCGAATTAATGTTTAGTGTACGAATACTTGTAATGCCCTAATGTAAATGTGACGTATCTGAATCGCCATAGACACATTTCCGTTTGAGCATTTGGTGTAGCCAACACTTTTGCGCTTGCTCGCTGCGTTTAGCCGCTATGGCCTATTTAAAAGGTAATTTCAGAGTTGCAGGTCATCTTGCTCACGACTATACATATCTGCGGCATACATTCACCTGCTAGCCAACATACGAAAACACAACCAGCGTTTCTAAAATGCAACAACTGCAGTTAGTATCAACGAAGGGTGGTAAAAGCTTATCGTTTGATGCATATATGGGGCCAGCGACGCGCACGTGGTTTATCTATACTTTATTCAGTATACTTTATACTTCAATGTATACTTTATTTTAGTAAACTCCGACTATACTCTCTGGAGTACTCTTTGAATATCACAACCTCACCTTGAGCTGGTCGAGAGTGTCGATGGACGTTGATTCCAAATGGATCCGCGAATAGCATAGACCGCTCCTGAACTTCATCTAGGAAGCCGAATTGTATCGTTTTAATTAATTTATGCTCTAGGGGCAGGGGACACGGCCCGGATCGCACGTGACTAACTTCGTCCCATGTTTCTATTAGTCATCTCTAGAACGGACAAAGCCTCAAAGCGGTGAAGAGAAAACTTGGTACAGGCAAAAACCAGATGTATGCACTAAGGGACGAGGAAGACAAAAGCACTAACACTATGGGGAGGAGAGCTTGAATAGCTGATGAGTTTAACGGAGATCTGTACAGTAGCCGGGGCAACAAGGAAGATAATGTAAGAAGTAGGAGTAGCCCAGGGAAATCGGACATCCCACCGGTAAAGGCAGGGGAAATAAAGAAAGCCTTGGAGGGAAAAAGAGGCAAAGCCCCTGGTGAGGATCATGTAACATCAGATCTGTTGAAAGACAGTGGACACACTGTGTTATAAAAACTGGCCACCCTGCATACGAAATGTCACTTAACCGTGAGGGTACCAAAATTTTGGAAGCATAGGCGGAGAGTTTTCATGTTACCGGAGGGGGCGGGGGCCTGACTTGCTCTTCCACATTTCTCTCTCACTCTCCCTATATATATGTGTGTGTGTATATATATATATATATATACATATATATATATATATATATATATATATATATATATATATATATATATATATATATATATATATATATATATATATATAGAGAGAGAGAGAGAGAGAGAGAGAGAGAGAGAGAGGGAGAGAGAGAGGAGTCCAACTTCCAAATTAAAGAATTTATTGTTGTAACTTTAGCCTCTTAGGTGCCCGCGATATCATAATCAAGATCTGTAAATGGAAGACTCTAGATAGATTTATTTTTCAATTTACACAAAGACATCGATCCACCTCGTAACTCTTGGCTCGAAGCGAAAAAGGTCGCGTAGGCGACCTTTTACGTTGAATCGTTGACTGCGTCGAGTAAAATCGATTCACATGCGCCTCACAGGAGACAGTAGGCTAACGCTATCACGGGAAGCTTTACTTATATGCCAGTGAGTTCAATTCAAGATGGCCTAACGTAATTCTGAGATGGTAGCAAATACCATTTGCTACCACTACACCTTGTGCGAAGCTGCGGTTATGAATCTGGACGAGTAATGGAGTTGCTCATTGGTGGCTGTTGGTGGCCGAACTTTTAGTAAAACCGTTCACTGCTAAATCAAAACTGCGTACAATCTTTTCTCGGCACTTTTGTCGAAGGGTATCAATATGTAGGCAACCAAGAAATCACCCTTTTTTTTATTGGCGAGTAAGTTTGTGCCAACAAAAAACGTTGGTTTGTGCGAAAGCGTTCACTGACTGACTGTGTCGGGATTTCTTTGTATTCTCAGTATCATTTTTGAGTTCGAACTGGCTTGGTGATGGCGATATCAGCGGCAGCTGATAAAGAATGCGGCTTGTTATGAGCGCAGCGTTCAATTTAAGCATGGACATAGGATTGTTGACCCAACGTACCCCTGCCATGCGACGAAGAGCGTTGATCCTTTGCACTGTTGCAGTGACTATACCATCAACCGCACGTCGCAATAGTAGCTTGTTGTCGAGAGGCAGTGCACAGAAAAGGTCTCCGCTTGGCGATGGGAGTTCCTCAGGCGGCTTCAAACAAGAAGGTCACCAATGAAGCCGAGTCTCTTCCGCTCCGCCTTTTGGCGTTACAGGCCTTATTGACGCAGCTGTCAAGACTGGGAGAGTCCTTCGCAGGCACGGCGCTTCTCCGGCGGCTAAGAGCAAGAACTGGCTCACATTTCAACGCGGCGCTGAACACGTTTCGATATTTAGGCTTGAAATTGCCTAAACGGCGCCCTATGGACCCGCCATGGTCTTTTGTGGATGTTGCCTGTAACTTCAGCGTACCCAAGCTACCAGCGAAACGCACCATTCCAGCCGCGGAAGCAAAGTTTCTTGTGCTGGACCACTTGAGTACCATGTACCACGGCCACCTACAAGTGTACACCGACGGATCAGTGTGCAAACAAACGGATAGCTGCGCAGCGGCTTTCTGCATACCCTGCCTTGGCGTGTCATGGTCGGGCCGCCTGGATCGCGTGGTTTCGACCACAACGGTAGAAAGCGCTGCAATCACCGCGGCTTTGCGAAAATTGCGATCCTTTTCTGCACGAGATGTTGTAGTGCTGACGGACTCCAAGTCGGCGCTACAAAGACTGCATCGTGGCCTACCTCAAGAAAAATTCACCAGGCAATCTCTGGCGCTCATAAAACACCTTATTGGCAAGAGCTTTAATATAAAGTTTCAGTAGATCCCATCCGACGTTGGCATTGAAGGCAATGAAAAGGCTGATGCCCTTGCATGCCAAGCGCGGACATCTGTTCCAAAAGTAAGAACTCCTAAAACTTACCAGAACAAAGATGCGATACGCAATCATTTCAAGGCGATCTACAAGTTTCCACACCAAGCATGTGTAATCCACGGACTTTCTCGTGGACAAGCGACGCTGTTGTACCGCGTAAGAACCGGCTCCGCATACACCGCGGCTTGGTCATTCAAGACTGGGCGATACGATTCCCCGTTTTGTGCCTTCTGCGGTGACATCCGGGGCATTGAACATTTTAGTTGGCTTTGCCCACAGTTTGAAGTGAAAAGAGCATTTATGGTCCACACCTTGCAAAAAGGTTGTCATAGGCACCGGACATTTGAAGACGTCATTTTTCCTGCAGTGCCCGCGGCAACGAGGAGGACCGTGCAACGAATTTTGCTGGTTTTCCTGCGAGACACTGGGCTGTTCAACACTTGGTGACATACCCCTACAATTCAGGAGATGCTCAGGAGGAACAATTGCCGGCCATGCAGGCCAGGCTAACCCCGCCTGCTGCAACATCACCACCACCACCACCACCCATCATTTTTGTGTTCTGAAAACGATTCACTACGGGGTCCAAGACAATTAGAGCGCAGCTCTTAGGCGTCCGTTCCTGCGTTGAGCGGCATCGCCGTTGGCGTCGGCGGCGTAACCGATAGCGCGAACGAGGACGAAAGAGAGCGAACGCGGAGTCTGTCGATATCACGAGATACTGGCCTCTAACCTCGCTTTCTTCCTCTGTCGCGCGCGCTGGCACCTCGGTCGGAGCTCGTGCGCATGCAGGGCTGGCACGTGCACTGCGGCTGGCTTCGCTTGTCGTAACGGGGCTGTGGGCGTTTCACTTAATTGGTTCGCGACAGCTGCAATGCACAGAGTATATAGTGTGCGTAGCACTCGAGCGCTGGCAGTTTCTGTGGCAATATGTAACGAATGTTACATTGCTACAACTGCGGATAGTCAAAACTTCAAACACAGCTGGCGTTGCCCGAACACGAGGCTGCGCTCAGCGAATTAGGCAGTATCGTAATCGCCGGTGAATTTTTTAATTTGTCATAGCTTAAGTCGTCGCTTGAGTTGTTCATCAGCACAACATATTCTGCACGTAAAAATCCGTTTGAGGGGCACTTTTTCATTGAATGTTTGACTTGTCACTGGCCCATGTGCCGAACTTTAAATGGCTAAAATGAAAAAGAAGCGGGCATAAACAGCCTCCTGTGAAATAGCTGCCAGACAGGACGACCCGGGGACCTAAGCCAAGCTCCTAAAAAATACCCTCGGCCGGCGCCAGGGGGGAGGGGGGGGGCTCTGCCCCCCCTTGAGGCAGTCCGGGGGGGGGGGCAAGCCCCCCAGCCCCCCGTACTCTCCGCCTATGCTTGCAAGAATACTAAGATCATCGTAATCCATAAGAAAGGGGACGTCAAGGACTTGAAAAATTGCAGACCGATCAGCTTACTGTCCGTTGTATACAAGCTGTTTACAAAGATAGTAGCTAATACAAATAGGACAACATTAGAATTCAGTCAACCAAAGTACCAAGCAGGATTCCATACAGGCTACTCGACAATAGACCACATTGACACTGTCAGTGAGGCGATAGAGAAATGCGCGGAATATAACCAAACCCTATATATATCCTTCATAGATTACGAGAAGGCATTTGATTCGGTCGAGTATCAGCAGTTACGCAGGCGCTACGGAATCAGCGCTCGATGAACCATAATTAAAAATACTGGAATAAATCCGAGGTTTAGGTGCACCTTAAACAACCTCAGGTGGTCAATAATTCCGGAGCCCTCCCCGACGGCGTCCCTCATAATCATATCGCGGTTTTGGGACGCTAAACCCAACAATTATTATTATTATTATTATTATTATTATTATTATTATTATTATTATTATTATTATTATTACAACACTTGATACTGGTAGAGTGTTGGTTTATTTAAATTTCATTACCAAAAATGAAAGCTCGAAGCCTTTATATTCAACCTGGTTGAATGTTTTCTCCTCAGTGCATTGGTTTAAACCGCACTTGTCTTAGGCGTCAAGTCATGTTACGGATTTCTAATCTTGCATTATGACGGAAAAAAAAATACAATGACCAGGAGAAGCCATTTCTTGACTTGTACCCCGCGAAAATGCACACTGCAGTGTAGCTTTTAGCATGCGACAGCAGCGCCAGAAGACAGCCTAGCGAGCAAAGCAAGCAAAGCTAGAGGAATATCATGACCTTGTCCCTTTATATATGTTTTTTTGTAATTCTGCAACAAGAGCATCTGTAATTCCGAAGTATCCACGTGCGCGTTCACGTGGTTACTTGCGCATTTTTAAAATAAGCAGATGATAGAACATGCACAACATTAATTTAGGCAAAACTCGGTATGTGACACTATCGCGTTAATGATGAAGCGTGTGTACGGGGTTGTTTTTCACGTATTATTTCTGTTGTCCCCTAGCGGCTTATGCAAATAATAATAATTTAAGGGATTTTACGTGCTATAACCACATTGTCAAGGCAAGCCACAGTGGGGAATTCTGCAATAGGTTTAAACACCTGGGGTTCTTGAACGTGCACCTACATCAAAGCAAGATGGCGTCCTACGTCAAAGCAATACGGCCGCCATGGCAGGCAATCGAATCCGCTACCTCGCGCTTAACGGCGCCACACTTTATCTGCCAATCGCTCCTACGGCGGATACACATTATGTCGGTGGCGCTGTAATAAAATTTAACCCCTTTAGCTGACGCTAAGGAGACCACAGTTGCCTATGCTCTGGAGAGACATTCATTAATTAAACTATTTTAACGTCCTCCTTAGCCCATTCCATTGGTCGTCCCACCCTCACCCTGAAGCATTTTCCACCTCACCCGTTGTTGCACAGCCTCCGGGTATCGGCCCACTCGAGGTTCGGTACCAATGGTGTTCGCGCCGCCGAAAGCCGGATTTTCAAAATCACGAGCCATACAACGCTCTCGCCTTAATGAATGATAGTTACTTAGCACCCTCTGACTGTGCTAAGTGTTTATTGACATTATTGTATGATTGAGACGATGACAATGAGGGATACGAGGAAACCGAAGAATTTCACCATCTAAGATTTCTGACCAATTAGGTCAGTAGATTGGTAGGTAAACATAGTGTCTACCAAGTATGAAAATAATAAAAGGTAGTCCGTGCATCTCAGAGGGCGCCACACTTCCTGCGAGATGTGAGTCGCGCACTGCAGCACACTGCTTTTAGCGTCATTGGTTACAGCACGTGACTTCAGTTAACCTGCCATTGCGAGACGCTCAATGCGGTCACTCTAAAGGCGCCGCGAAGAAAAACAGAAAGAAGGTGGGGCTCGTCACGTAAGCAAAACAGGGTACATTGCCTACGATACGTAAGGGACGGCAGGGAAAGAGCTCCGCTTGCAGATTTATTTCCCTGCATCGCCTTGGCAAAGGTAAGGCCAGCGTTAATAATAACATCTGGGGTTTTACGTCCCGAAACCCCGATATGATTATGAGAGACGCCGTAGTGAAGGGCTCCGGAAATTTCGACCATCTGGTGTTCTTTCAGTGCACTGATATCACACAATACACGGGCCTCTAGCATTTCGCCTCCATCGAAATGCGACGGCCGCGGCCGGGATCGAAGCCGCGACCTTCGGGTCAGCGGCCGAGCACAATAATCATTGCTCCACCGCGGCGGACAATGCCTGCGTTTACAACAATGTTTACCTTCTGGTGGCACGGTAACAGGGCAGTTCAATGCCTTCCTACTCTTGCAATAGTGAACGGCGAACTTATTGACAGAAAAAATAAAAGACATTCGTGAAAGGTTGCTGAGCTTGCCCCAAACATCGCCCGGTGAGGTGCTATACGTTGTCTTACGGTAAACAAACACACGACACAGAGAATAAAAATAAAACGGCTTTTCGAGACCTTTCCACGTCCCTTGCTCAAATAAATGAAATATTTCAGCTCGTAATCAATATATTAAACGGGTCCTGAAGAGGGGCCTTTTAGCGAACTTTACCATGTAAAAATAGAAACGCGCTATTCTGTCCCGAATAAAGCTGGCCGCAAGAGCGGGGTTTCAATCCGCGACGTCCTACAATTCTGCAGACCAGCATAGGCAGTCAAACCAGAAGGCGGGTTTCTCGATACGTTATAGGAATCTAATCTGTCTCATTACTCTTTCACCAACACTTAGCAGAGAGAGAAACGCCGCCTGTGTAGCATGTCATGCGTAAATGTGCACTTTCGACGTATAGGTATGTTATTTAGAAACAAAAAGCGCGTTGTTAAAGCTAAAGCGACTTTATTAAAACCATTATTTCTAAGAAGATCATCAAACAATATTCTGCTTGCAGAAGTATTCTTCCGTTACTTCTGTTGCTTATTGAGCTTTAAAGAAAAATGTCTGTGGCAGCGAGTAGAAGACGGCCAAGCGTCTTCACATAATAGCGCAAAATGTTGATTTTATAAATTGAGGCCAACAAAAATTAGGGACGTCAAGACTCTGCACATTCGGAAACCCGCGATCGTCATCACCGCCTCGCAAGCTTGCATTATTTTCTGGAAGTTAGGTTTTTCACTTCACAAAAACAGCAGCGCTAAAGGACGCGTTCTCGGTCTCTTTTAAGAAACCCGTCGGAGCCAACAATAATATCATCGGACGAAATATATTAAGAGGCAGGGGATGAGAAGAAGGGCAGCACGCTCTTTCGAGAGTTCGTAGTTATCAAGCACAGCCAAGCGACTTGTATGTGTGCACCCTTTCAGTGCAACAGAACTGCTGACTCACAGTCGAACAGCCCAACCGGCCGCTCATCGCATGCGTTGCGGTTATCACTCGGCGACTGATCTTCGCGCTCGCTGGTTGCAGTGGATATCGCCGTCGTGCTTTTTTTTATGTATTGTGGTTTTCTCAATCCGCACGATTACGGCAAGCGTCATCGCGCGAATTTTGAACGTTGAAGGTCCGTACGCCACGTGGTGTGAAAAACGGTGAACTAGAAGCGATGTCCCGAATTCCTGGGTATGATCTCGCCATCATCTGTACATTTCCTAATTTCGGAATTGCCTACCTCCCCTTCCACGTTCGAAGTATCCATCAGAAATGAGGTGAGTCAAGCGAGTGCGTCCCAGTGTGCGCTAAATTGGAAGAGTGTAAATGATGTGCAAGGTTGCGCGCGACGTGGTACGTGCCAGCTGTATAGACATCACAAGCGTGTATGCTATCGGAAGAGAGTCGGCGCTTCGGAGTTCTAGCATAGACTTTCTTGTTACCTCTCACGTACTATATACCAGCAGTGATGTAACCGCCATGATAGCATTGCTTATATCATGCAATAAAACCACAGCACTATGGGCGCCGCCTTTCTTTTCTTTTTCGTTTCTAGTCCACTGCTTATAGAGCAGCATTTGTACGCACCAGTGTTGCGGAATGGGCGCCTCCATTGCATTCCAATTCCTCGGAATGAAAAACTTAGCCCGTTTCCACTCCGGGATTGGCAGTTCAATTCCATTCCTGTAATTCCTCAACGTCGGAAAGGCATCTCGGTAGTTTTATCGAGTGAACAAAGCTGATGGCATCAGATGCATTAAGAACTGCAAAGATGCGCAAAACACGTTGCCAAGGTCGAGGGATTGTAGCTTGGTGACATATCTCCTGCAGTACAACTACCCTACTAATTGGCGTAGGGGCAGTTCTCCGGCTACCTATAGTATTTATATGGTCAGCATGTTTGAACGAATGGTGATGTTTTAATATTGTTTAAGCTTAAATGTGCTAATCATAAAATGACGACATGGCGCATTTTTATGCTGTCAAAAGTAGTGTTCAAGAAGACTAAGCAGTCTTGTCACGCCTCTGGAGCGGTCGTGAATATCGAGAAAACCAAGATTTGGTTAATGGGGAACAAAACCCTCTAGATCTGCTGGTATTAGTTGAAACAGTGTACCGCTTGGGCACTTTGTGCCTTTGCATCGAATACGGAACATTGGGCTGCATGCACTGCTCGTCAGCACTCACGCTTGTCAAGCGCGCCTCGCAGGCATAGATGGGGTGAGGATAACCTTCCTTGTTTGCCTGTGCGCAGTTATGCAATGTCTTCCATGTCGCAAAGGTTATTTACGTGTGTGAGGTGCTAAACTGCTCGTGAGGTAAAGATCAGGCTGTGCATAGAGTATTCGCCATTTTCGTGTGGTGGTATCAATGGGAGGCAACGCACAGGATAATTGCGCAGTGAAAATACTGCTTTACTGTTAAATTCGAGGCTCTGACTAACTAACGTTTGAAGTTTGTAAAACAGCGCGTAGACGAAAACGTGCTCTATTTTCGGTAAAATACGTAAATCCATTCCTATTCCCTTCCGTGCAAAAGGCGCTTAATTCTATTCCCATTCCATCCCTCCAAGCGCTTCCCCATTCCATTCCGGGGTCGCGAAAATGCGGAATGGTTCCGGAGTCATTCCAATTCCGGAGTGGCAACTCCGCAACACTGTACTACACACATACGAAGGCTTTTCGTACACATTAAGACTATTCTTAAGGACATGGACAGAGGGCCTCCACTCGTGATGGTAGACATGTCATTGGTGCAAAAGTCGTCGTACAGTGGTAACACATGCGAACATGGAAGAGTCGTGAATGCAGTCGCCATTTTTTAGCACCACGCAGCGTGCCCGTTTAGGGCGAGCGGACCTAATCTCGACACCATTCGCCGTCTGCCGGTACACAGGAACCGCGAGGCTGACCATGTAGCAGCTGCCCACGTCAAGGGCACGATGTGGTAAACGCCGAAGGCCATAGGCGTGCGCTGGGTTCTCCATTAGGGGGTGGAGGGGCAATGTTTTTTCCTCCTCTTATTGGTCGTCCGAAGAGAACAAGCTGCGCATTGGATGCTAAAGTGAAAATGAAGCGATGACGTGCTTTTCATAGTGACCTGGCTTTGATCCCCGCCTTCGCGAGGACATGTAAAAAGTTTTTGTAATGCAACATCGGGGGTCCTCGGTCGTCGCTATCGTCAAAAACCTTCATGGCCATGGACGACGTTAGTCGGCGTTTGTGGTGTCTTGCCTTCTCTCTTGTGTCAAGTGTTTGCACGCCCTGGCCTTTAACGTGTCTATCTGTCTAGTTTGTACCGCCAGTTTCTGCTGTCTCCCTCAACGGGTAGACGAGCACGAAACGGACGCGTGGGAGTCAGAGACGTAATGTTGTGTAGACCAGTTTTATTCGTCCACCTTAGTCGTCCATGCTCGAAGCTGGCGCAGTACAGAGGTGGCTGGCGATAACTCGCCTGCTTGTCTTTCTTGAAATAAGTTACGCTTGGATGGTCTCTGGAAAGATCGAAAAAAGAATAATGTCACTTTAGTCGCAGACACTGGACACGCGACAGGAATGTTTTTTTTGGGGTGTCTACTATCGCGAAATGAAGGAAAGGCTATGCGAACTAGTATTTTATTCGCAGGGAACCACTAGGTGTTTCACGTCTATTCGCACATTTGACTAAGGTAAATGAAAAAAAAAAACAACGTAGCAGTGAAGTGAAGGCTAACGATGATATTCAAGCGTACAGCATGCGCATTACGAGGGGTCAAAAACTGTTTTTAGTCTTATGAACGAAATACTTCTAGTGCTACCGTTCGTTTCAAAGTTTTTAGCTCTTCAGTTGAGCGAGGTGTATATTGGTTTTTCTTTCTTAGCCAGCAGCAACTTCCTGCTGCATGTTTTCCAATTCCGGCTACATGGGCCATGCTGCTAGGCGGATTTGTATTTTGCCTTTAGGCGAGTTTGACAAGACCTGGCAGGCCTTGGTCACTGTAGCGGCGGAACTAAACGTTGTGCTACGTTACATCAGTGTAAAAATCCCGCCGGGGTTGAAACAAAGGGCATACTCACACTTCCTCTTGCGGAGGAGAGCGCCGTAGTGGTAGGGAGAGCCAAGACCGTAGCCGTAGTTCAGGCCGTAGCCGAGGAGACCGTGACCGAAGCCGTAGTGGCCAACGCCGTAGCCGAGGGTGCCGACACCGTAGCCGTAGACTGGGGCGGCGTGGTAGGCTGCGACGGCTGGGGCAGCGTGGGCAACAGTGGCGACGGCTGGGGCAGCGTGGTGCACGGTGGTGGTGGCAACAGCTGGGGCAGCGGCGTAGGTGGCGACTGGAGCGGCGACAGCGGTGGCCACTGGAGCGTGGGCAACAGTGGCAACGGCTGGGGCAGCGGCGTAGGTGGCGACAGCTGGGGCGTGGTAGGTGGTGGCAACCTTGGTCACGGCTGGGGCAGCAGCGTAGGTGGCGACTGGGGCAGCAGCGTAGGTGGCGACTGGGGCAGCGGCGTAGGTGGCCACTGGGGCGTGGGAAACGGTGGCGACAGCTGGTGCGTGGTAGGTGGTGGCAACCTTGGTCACGGCTGGGGCAGCAGCGTAGGTGGCGACTGGTGCAGCAGCGTAGGTGGCGACTGGGGCAGCGGCGTAGGTGGCCACTGGGGCGTGGGAAACGGTGGCGACAGCTGGTGCGTGGTAGGTGGTGGCAACCTTGGTCACGGCTGGGGCAGCGGCGTAGGTGGCCACTGGGGCGGCAGCGTAGGTGGCGACTGGAGCAGCGTGGTAGGTGGCAACCTTGGCGACGGCTGGAGCAGCAGCGTAGGTGGCAACTGGGGCAGCGGCGTAGGTGGCGACTGGGGCAGCGTGGTAGGTGGTGGTGGCGACGGCTGGGGCAGCGTGGGCAACGGTGGCGACAGCTGGAGCGTGGGCGACGGTGGCGACAGCTGGGGCGTGGTGGACGGTGGAGACAGCTGGAGCGTAGCCGGCGTAGCCGAGGCCGTAGCCGAGTCCGAGTCCGTAGCCGTAGCCGAGGCCGTAGCCGTAGCCGGTGTAGCCAGCGAAAGCGCTGGTGGCGAGAGCCAGGAGGACGCAGGCACGGATCTGCGTAGTCAAATGCACATGCACGTTCACACTCTGCCTTTTAGCCATATTGAGAAAGCAAAGGAGTAGCCGCACCCTTATTTTTGTGGACAATGCGAAGGCTTACGAGCAGACCGCGCATCGGTGTGTACATGAAGGCATATTTATTGCGTGGACCAGATCGTACGTAGTCACCGTTAGCTTTGTGCCTAGACTTATTCTTGACCAAGGTGATCACTGACCTCTAATCTAGCCAATTTCGCTCATTTCTATTTAGCTATGTTCTCTGGCGTTGTAATCTTCATGTGTAACGCTACAGCTCTGCAACGCCATCCCGATGCGTTAACCTCGGACATTTGCTTCTTCACCGACTTCCGTAGCCCGGAACAGTTTTCCGGGAATCATTTAACAGTCCGCAATCTTTTACCAAACGCGTACCAGTTTTAGTGTCGCGAATATATTGTATTGGTCGAAGACGCGATAGGTCCCTGCGTTCTATTAATTTCTCGGTCCTTGGGAAATCCTGCATCGGGAACCTTCCTTGACTTGGCACTCTTGAACAGGATAGATTTGGCACATTCAGCGACCCTGGCTCGAGTTGTCTTTAATCCTTCCTGTAGTGGCGATCATCTGATAGCCATCTGTTTAGATCATATAATTACTGCCCCGGAGAGACGTTGGTCCTGTATTCGAATCTGGGAACGGGATGAACTTTTTGTTAACTCTCCTTCCGAAGAACCCATACGAGTTTCCTTCGTGGATCCACGCTGCAAAACGGTCTGGTGACTGTTCTTCGCTTCTAGTGAACTTTCCCTCCGGCCTGCAGACTTCAGCAGTACTGGTTTACGAAAACTGATGCCCGTGCACATGTTGGGAGTTACGTGAATGTATAGTATTGTATCGTGTTACTTCCGTCAAGTCTGGCACATATCCTTCTCTGAGCTGCTTATTTGAAGCTGTGTCACTATATACCGAAGGGAACTAGAGGACTGGATTGGATGTGGCTTACCATGGTGGACTTCGGAGCTGCTGTTGAGCCAACTGCTGATCGATCTCGGATCGGCGGGCTCCTTTTATACGGAAAAAGCGTCCTTCAATCCGCGTACACGTGATGTAGGGTGGGCAGTAAAATTTCAGCGAAACAAGGGCGTGTCAACAATTTCAGTGATTTTTGTTATTCCGAGCCTCGCTCCAGTAAAACGAGTGAGGAAAAAAAAAACTCACAAGAAAACGGGATCATTGTGAGAATTCATGTTGTAGCCTTTGGAGCGCTCCGTGCCCCTTAACCTTGACGAGGACGCCCGTGAAAGACTCCAGCCAAGAATCGAAGAAACTAAAAAAGAAACGATGAAACCCTGAGAATAAAGTGGTCTATACTGCCACGAGTATTACGCAACAGTGGTCTGGTCGTGCCAGTGGAATAATGAGAGTGTGCCGATGAGGTGAACGACGCGCATTGTGCCGTGCAAGATAAAATAAGTAGATAAATGACGTGATTTCGGTACAGTGGACGCGGATAGCAGTACCGTATTTTGTCTAGCGTAGCGAGCCTGCCATTCTGTCGGAACAACTTTGCGTCGTC
Organism: Rhipicephalus sanguineus; assembly: GCF_013339695.2. Taxonomy (NCBI): domain Eukaryota; kingdom Metazoa; phylum Arthropoda; class Arachnida; order Ixodida; family Ixodidae; genus Rhipicephalus; species Rhipicephalus sanguineus. Next base: position 61,317,900 of record NC_051184.2, on the reverse strand, counting down.
ACCCACCTTGCCCGCTTCATGCATTCCCTCCTTCGTAAAGGACGCCAACGAGTAGTACTGTATCATTTTCAGACTGATGGATCGTCAGCGTCGTTATTCTCTCGGACCCGAAAGTCGCGGGTTCGATCCCAGCCGCGCCTGTCGCGTTTCTCTGGAGGCGAAATTCTATAGAGGCCCGTGTACTGTGCTATATCAGCGCATGGTAAAAACACTACATGGCAGAAATTTCTGGAGCCTTCTACGACGGCGTGCTTCGTTATTACGTCGTGGTTTTGTCCCGTAAAACCCCACAAATTGCTACTGCTATACTACTACTACTACTACTACTACTACTACTACTACTACTACTACTACTACTACTACTACTACTACTACTACTACTACTACTTATCGTTGAAAAATTCGCAGTGTGCTTCGTTGATTTCTTGGGAGGTTTTTTTTTTTTTCGCTTGTAAGTGTCGCGCGATATCCGTCGGCAAGAGTAAATTGCATTCTGAATTTACATGAAGCAGGAGAAGGAAATGACTTCTATTTCAATAAAAAGTTCATGGGTCTTCCTGCCTGCGCCAGAGGTCCTGTAGTCCAGGACTGCTTCGGCTTTGATTGCCTGTCGAGCAATTGGTGCACGTAGCTGTCGCTTAAACTTCGGGTCCACCCTGACAGCACTGACTTCGAATTTTCTAGTAAAAGAGAGGGAGGGGGGACCGTAGAGTTTCCTAAAATTAACTAGAGGGGACTCTGACGCTGCGATCGTTCAGCCACCATGGGAATGATGGGAAGTACAGAAATTTGCCTTGTCTTCGTGCTTGCGGCTTGAAGCGTACTTGTGGCTTTGTTTATTGCTGTGTTTTGGCGTTTGTTTCGGATAAATGAATAGACCGTTGTGAACTTCGTGACCAGGTTTGAATCGCTGAGCCTAAAGAAGTTAAAGTGGCGAAGTGAAACTGCTGACTTTTGCTGAACTTCGTTTTGCGACAAAGCGGATGCAGCCGACGCGGAGCCAAACGGAGCCGAAAGTACGAAGTTTAGACAAATTTGTGTACTACCCATCATTCCCATGCTGGCTGAAGCGTCATGCGTTGCAGCTCCCATAGACACTAGCGCCAGAGTTCCCTCTAGTAAGTATTGTAGGAAACTCTATGGGAGGGGACATCCTCGGCCCAGGTAGAATGCACGGTGCTTATTTAGCGCAAAACGACAACACAAGACAGACGACAGAACAAAGGGCTTTGTTTTGTCGTCTGTCTTGTGTTGTCGTTTTGCGCTAAAAAAAAAGCACTAAGCATTCGCACCAACCAGCCCGCGGCAACGCATTGCGTTGAACCAAGCAGAATGATGCAGTTATGCTTATTGTATTGAAAAAGAAACGTGATAAGGCATGTAATGCGTAATAAGGACTCGGGCGTGGAAGGGTGTTTGTAGTTGGCGCCGTGCCACGACTTCTTGCCTCGTGAAGTACTTGTGACGAATAGCTTGCGAAAGCTATGAGATCTTATCCAGTACTAGAACAGAGATGGGATGTTCATGACGTCGCCTGGACGCGCGGTCGCTGCTCTTCGAACGGGAAACGTCTGTGAACGCAATCTTTGCGTTCGCTGATGTTCGTTTAAGCTATTTTAAACCGGATTAAGGAAAGTCGAGCTAAATAATGATCTGCCAATTTGCATTAGCTTGCTGTTTCGACTTAGTGCCCAATTGAAATTCGGTGACACTGATGCGTGGCTTCGGTGATCAGTGTCTTGTTTTCCCACTTTGGTGTGGTTGAAATGGTTGATGACGGGGCGCAAATGACTGACGTCATAGCGGGCAGACGGGTGTATGTGCACTGGAAACTCAGCTTTGAACTTGTTTAGCAGCGTTATGTCTTCAGAAAGCGGAATAAATGTAGGTGTCATCGCAGAACTTTCCTGGTAGAGCGAGTCCCGCCCCGGAAAGGCGTTGGTCCTGTGTTCGTACCCCGGAACAAGGTTAACTTTCTTGTCAACTTGGAGGACTTCTATTTTTATTTCTGAGAAATCTGGGCGGATTTCCTTGTAGTTTTGTGCTACAATCGGTTGGATGGCGATGTTCCATTTCCCTGCCTCCACCTTGCGGGATTCCGCAGAACTTATTTGCCGTTAACTTTCGTGGACTTCTTGCAGGCTGCATTCATATATGCGTGTTTCTTTCTTTACTACGCCGTAAGGCTGTTCTCGTTTAGGAAAATTAAGGAAACTGCTGTCGCTGTAAGGTGGTGGTTGTGATCGAGAAAATGCGGTGATTGCGTATATGGAAAGCCGTGCCGGCGTATATAGCCTCGAGGTGTCATTGTTGCCACATATAGCGTATTTTCGAAGTCCGGAACAAGGACCGTATGTGGGGTGATCTGATTACGCAAAGAGAGAGAGATATAGAAAAAATGCACGCAGGGCACCATTTGGCCGACGCTCATTTGTACGCGAACTGTATCTCGCGTCGATGCCTGTAGCCATACGCCTCTGTGAGAAATTGCGGATATTTAATGGAGCAGCGGTTACCCGCTTCCAAGTCGTCGCATCCCCTCATGAAAATTTCGAGTCGCACCCGTCCTGTGACGACACCTTTAGCAACCGGACAAGCGCTCACCTTAACTGATCTCGATGGGTGGGGTTTCGGAGGAGGGGGGTGTAGGAGTACTTGGGAAGGGGAGTCGCCTCTGCGTGTCGGAGCTGTACGCATACGGCACGGAAGCGATGTACAAACTACGTTGCATTGTGGACGACTCAACATTAAATATTTCACTCGACCACGTGGTGTTCCGAGCACTATTTAAGATAGTCCTCTTTTCAACGTGAGAGTGCAAGCTAGTGTCCACTCCATGCTCAATTATACTAAGCGCAAAACTTATTGACAAGACAGGGCAACAAACACGGACGAGCGCTTTTCTTTCGCCTTAACATATAGCCATCCCCCTTCCTCTTTTTGTAGGGTACAAACCCGCGACTTTACAACTCGGCATCTGGAGACGCAGTATCCGCCGTGGCTGAACACGCGTGCTAGTACGGCAAGGTTTGTGCGCCAGAGCTTGTGGATGTCTCTCTAGGAGAGCGTTCTTTGTCTTGAGCTCCTTTGTACACGCGTGCAGGAAAAGTCGGTAGCGAGTTGAACTTCCTTTCTCGGCACTCCCTTTCTTGGGTAGCAAACACATCGAAAGTACTCGAACGAGACAGATTCGTTTGAAACGGATTCGTAGGAAGCTGGACTCATGAACTCGGTTTTAAATATACGTTACGATGCATTCCAAAAAGTATATGCTATATAAGCCATTGAGTTTTCTACAATATTTACTAGAGGAAACTGGAGCGTTGCGATCGTCCAGTTACCATGGAAGTACATGGATTTGCCTAGTCTTCATGCTTGCGGCTTCGAATGCACTTGTGGCTTTGTTTATTGTTGTGTTTCGGCTTTTGTTTTGGATGAAAGAATGGCTCGTTGTGAACCTCGTAAGCCCAAAAGGTTCAAGGTGGTAAAAGACTGCTGAGTGTTTGCTGAACATTCTCTTGCGACAAAGCGGCTGCAGGCCATGCGAAGCCATACGGAGCCGAAAGAACGAAGCTTAGGCAAATCCATGGACGACCCATAGTTCCCATGCTGGCTGACGCGTCATGCGCTGCTGCTCCCATAGACACTAGCGCCAGATTTCCCTCTAGTGTATACTTGTATCAAACCATATGATGTATAGGCTATGCCTCGTGTGCATGTCATGTTGTAATGTTGTATCTTTTTCTTTCTTTCTTTCTTTCTTTCTTTCTTTCTTTCTTTCTTTCTTTCTTTCTTTCTTTCTTTCTTCTTTCTTTCTTTCTTTCTTTCTTTCTTTCTTTCTCTTGCTTACTTGTTTGTTGCTATCTTTATTCCTTTCTGTGATAGGCTTCGAGGACGAATTCACCCTCTCATTTCTGTGTGTTTGTGTGTGTGTCTGTGTGTAATAGACACAATATTAATGAGAACTAACAGACAATAATGCCAAGCCTGTCACAGAAAGGGATAAAGATAGAAATAAACAAGCAAGCAAGAGAAAGAACGAAAGAAAGAAAGGAAGAAAGAAGGAAAGAAAGAAAGAAGGAAATAAAGAAAGAAGGAAAGAAACAAAGAAAGAAAGAAAGAAAGAAAGGAAGAGTAAGACCGCAGTACAACGCATGCCTCACGGCTCCACCCCTCCACCTTGAACTTTCCCCGGTGCTTTCTTTATTCTTCGTATTTGCATAGACCCGTTTGACAGAACGGACGCGTGAATTTCATTTTGACAGTATCGACGATTTCCATTGTCACGATGTGGGAACGTACGTCTATACCTGATTTGCCTACTTACCAAGTCACAGGCGTTATATATATATATATATATATATATATATATATATATATATATATATATATATATATATATATATATATATATATATATATAGTCCCGTTGCCGTTGTTGCCATGGGAACGCTCTTGCAATTGGTGTGACCTTGTGATCGCTGGCTCGCGAAGATGCATGGTCTCTCAGCGAAAGTTTTACCACGCCCTGCAGCACTCCTTCAGATTGCAATCGTCAGCACCATTTACGTGTGATTTATACCTGGCTCGTTTAAATGCGTAAGCATTTCTCTGGCGACACAACGATGCAAAGTCCTAGGACCCTTATAAGGGTCGTCAGGCGAATGCATAAATGCATCCGCCTAAGACCACTCGAAGGCGAAAGCCGTCTTCTTATTTTTCACCTAAATCGATCCTGTGATCCTTATCATGTGCCCTGTATGTGTGCATATACACGCACGCATAATTTAGAGAAATCTGGAAGGGGGTTTAAAAAGTTTTCGCGTTACTTAACGATTGCGGTGCTGCCAGTAACCTAAGGCGGCAACGAAGTAGTATACTCTTGGTTGCGGTAATAATAGTTCGATGTTTGGTCGGGGTGACCTCCGCGCCGCTGGATGTATCCGCTGGTCCGGCCGCTCACGTTTGTTGCTCCGGTAACCCGGAAATCCGCAAACGCTGAGCTTGCGGGCAAACTAAGACTTAATAACATTTTTTGTCTACTTGCCCTCGCTGATTTAGTGTTTACCACGCTGGATTTCAGGCACTGTCGACTTTAAGTCCCGTCTCTTCATTATTTGTAGGTTAGGACATTGGAAATCTAATTCTCTGTTTCTTTTTTTTTTCTCTTTGCCAGATCATCTCCTCTACTGACGAGAGTGCCGACGTGGACATCGATGTTGATGACGCGCGTGCGCGACACCTGAGTGAGTGGCCTCCGGTATTCCGGGCACTGTAACGCCGGATAGAGATTACTGTCAATCTTGCAAGTCAGCGGCCAGATTAAGGAAACTCTTCGTTCGTTTTTCGTTGTCCTTACTCTTTCCGTGCACTGTGTGATAGTGGAATCTTTTGCTGGAAGTATAGTAAACTGCACATCCGCTGCATTATTTTCTGAAAACTTTGTCCGAGTTTATTTTTTCCTAACTTAGCGGTTCCCAACTTATAGCGTACATTGTTCCTTATGATGTCTATGTAGTGCCTATTGTGAATGGCATTTTCTGATTATTTCCGAGCACTTATTTCTTGTACTGAATTTACAATCCCGCCACTGCCTCAAAGTGAGCTTAGCATTGTAAATAAGTAAACAAATAAATGTTTTTTGTTGTCGGCCGACCGTGTTCGCTAATGATATAATAATAATAATAATAATAATAATAATAATAATAATAATAATAATAATAATAATAATAATAATAATAATAATAATAATAATAATAATAATATCTAGAATTTTACGTGCCAGAACCTCATATGATTATGATGCAGGCAGTTGTGGTGTGTTCCCGCAATTTCGACCACGTGGGCTTCTTTTATGTGTACCTATGGGCCTCTAACATTTCGCATCCTTCGAAATGCGACTGCCGCGGCTGGGATCGAACCCGCGACTCTTGGGCCAGCCGCTAAAGGCTCAGTAGTGTGTCTAGCACAACGATTGTCTGAAATTCCCTCGCACGACCAATTTCGTAACGTGAGAGGTTTTAGTGAGCACGCTTCTGCGGCCTTCCCCGAGCGGGATAAGTCAAATCAAGGCCGCACTGTCATCTACAAGACAGCGTATAGCTCATTCCTTCCTATGCATTTTTATTGTCCCTGTCATTTCAGCGCTTGTGCCTGACTTACCGCAAAGAACCAGCTAAACCACAAATATGTGCTCCCGAAGAAAGCCCGTACAGCTTTCTGCAGCTCCGTTTTGGTTATTAAGCCTCGCGATATAACGAAGTCTCCGAAATCATCAATTTACTTCGTTATATCGAGACTTTCGTTAAATAGAAAATGTACCTTTCAATGTAAGTACAGTCGCCGAACGCTTTTTGCGCGGGAATGTCGGAACATTGTTTGAATAATACGGCGGCTCAAAGCTTAATTTCAATAACGCGAAACAAAAAATAAACTTTTTTGAACCCGTGGTCTGGCGACCGCAGCTTGACGCCACGCCGGCGACGAAGTCCTCTTCACAGCGGCCACACGTCACGCGTGAACCCGAAAGAAATAAACGTCCAACGTAGTGTGATAACATAGAATAAGCGTTTGCAAAAATCACGTGCAGCTCGACCATATATGACTACTGGCCCCAGCAGAATTTTCACTTTATTGCTTCGGTCTTCCTCTGGGTCAGCAGTGAAACTTGGTTGTATTGAAATCGTGGTCAAACACGCTTCGCTATATTGAAGTTCAAAATACGGAGATGAAGTTGTGAAAGCGGAAATGCTTCGTTATATCGAGAATTTCATTGTATTAAAGTTCGTTATATCTAGGTTTAACTCTATTTCATTTCGGGAAGCTGCGAATGAAACCCGTGTTTAGTGGCGCCATCTGTCCTTAATTATTTAAGAGACTTGCGCCAAGCGGACTCTTGCTCAGCATTTGCTTAATGCTCAGTAGTCGTTTTCTTTGTTTTGTTTTTTTATTTTTTTTTCATTTTTTTTTTGAAGCTCGGGTATTCACTCGCCTTGCTCGTCGCGTGGTGTAATATGAATCAACGACTCAAACGCACCGTTAAAGAGAAAACACTATACGCGCGCTTAACTAGGGTGCTGTGGTTTGTCGCATGGCTATAGCATTTTGGCCGTTAACCCATATATGCCCAGTGTCCTACGTATAGGACGCTTCTTCGATGCACTCTAACATCGCTATTTCTTTAGCTGATGACTAGCGCCACCTACAGCACATCAATCAGGCCTCATTCTCAACGTGTGCAAGGCTACACATTGCTTGCTTTTCATGCTGCCACGTGCCGACCGCTTTCTCCGGGCGAACGCGTGCTTTGTATGAAAGACGTCATGCAGAGGAAGAAGTGCAATGTCGGCGTGCACGTGAAATGTCTGAAGGCTTACCACACCCGCACATAGCACCCCTAATGCCCAGTGTCCTATACGTATAGGACGGCTTGAAAAACAGTGTTGCGTTTACCTGGCAGTAATTAAAGAACGCGCGCTTTCTTTTGAGGGCAGAAGTACACTTCTTGTGAAAAAAAAAATTGTTTTGTCATTTTTTCTGAGTCTGGGCATATATGTGTTTTAAAGGGACTGAAAACCTGCCAGGACAGGTCACATGGCACTTTTGTAAGTGGTAAGACTGTGAATTATGGTGACGTTATCGAGCACTGCACTTGCGATTGGAATAGGATTTGTGTTATTAAGTTGCGTTTGAAAGTCGCAAAGGCTAGAGTGCCTCGATGCGCTCGTTCGCCTCCGCTCCGTTCAGGGTGGAGACAAGCGCGTCGTCTGCTACAGCGGTCGCCATTACTGAGCCCAATCGTCAAGGCGCGCACTGCCGGCGCGCGGATTCGCAGCCTTTTGCTCTCGAGTAAAAACACTTTGTGCCAGATTTGCCCTCGCAAACCCAAAATCGTTCACGGAAGTCGCTAGTTAAAAGTTTCCAGGCATGCATCAGAACAAGTAATCGAATACTTTGCGCCTAAAGGTGTCGCAGAACGCAGTGATACTCCCTGCCAGCGCGGCCGCTGGGCTGTGGCTGAGCGGCGCACAGCTGCTTTGGATCCCTGAGAGCTGCAGGCATCACTATTTACTTTTATACTTTGCGGGTATATATGTTCGTGCGGTGTCTTTTTGAAGGCATGACAGTTTAGCTTTATTCAGGAAAGTTGAAGATGCGGAATACTGTCTATTAGAAAGCAATGATTGAAAAGTATCATTCCCGGGACTGCCGAAACGAAAAGCGTGCAATAATGCGCTTTACATAAAGGCGCAGAATGTATGCTTTCATGTACGTCTGAAATTATTCCAGCTCGAATTCTCGAAATGAGACACGCAGTATTGAGACGCGCAATGCAATTTGCGCGTCTTTCTTAAGCAATCTTTCTTAATTTGAGCGAGAAACGCACCTAGTGAAGCGAACGAATTAGCGAAATATAAAAATTTGAAGACAGCGCGCGCAGATTTGACGGCTACATTAGAGATATGGAGTGAAAATAAACTGAAATGGAATATACCGGAGCGCAACGTTTCCGTCCCATTCATCATTACGGGCTCGCTCAGGCAGGTCCTGGCTCTACGCCTGCTAACTCCGCTATTAGCCAACTGGTCCGCATGCACTAATGACATTGAAGCACATGTTAAGTCCGCGTGAATATAGGTATGCATATATAAATTAGGCTTTGCACAGCTGTAGACAGGCGATCGTATGTTCTAATAGCCGCAATTGCACGGCAGCACGCGCTGCACCGTAAGTCTATTTGTTAAGGAGAACCACCATCATGCGAATATTTTTGGTTAGTGTTTGCATGAATGTGCGCGAAAAGTCATTGTGGTTGCCTGTGTGCTGCTTGGCAATGAAATTTTAATCTAGCTGAGAGCAGTGAGAGCTCACTTAATTAATCGCAGCGGAAACGACTATACTTATGTAATGTTTCAATGTTTTTCAGCGCTGTGAATGCCGCGTTGAAACTAATGACCGCGTATGGTAATGTACACAAGAAAGCGTTTGTTCAGAGAAAGCAATTCTGGCAAATTATTCCACCGGATAACGAAAAATAACATTCTCGATTTCTAGTTCCTGCTAGGAAAGAAAACACAACTCGTACGAAATACTTGCAGTTCACTATAGACGCGACAATATTCATTATCACACCTTCGTGCATAAAAAAACAAAACAAAAGGAGATGCTCGCGACAATGAAAGCACGTTTTCCAAGCACACCCCGAAAACAGCGCCAAATTTATGCGAATGGTTCAAACGCGATAAAACCATTTGGCATTACCAGTTCGCTCAACGTTCGATCGTGTTCAAGTGCGACAATGCGCGCTGAAGAGGCACCAACTCGCACTCAAAACCACGGCACACACATAACTTACAATAGTCTATTCTGTGACTGCGTTACTAGTAACATATACGCCGTTTCAGAAATCGTCCCAAAAGCACCCGACGTAGCAAAGGAAAGGTGATGGGAAACAGCAACAAAGCTTGCAATACTCACGCTGCACACACGGGAGGCATTCGTCGGCTGCCACTTGTCACGCTTTATCCTCACTGTCCATAAAAGTCTTCTTTTAGGATCCCTTAATTGGGAAAGAAAACATCTTCCAGCCATTCCTAGAATGGTTCGTGCACTGTGGCACGCAACATCCAGTCATCCTGCGGGACTCGCGGCGGAGCAGACGGGCGACAAGGCGGTAGGCGCAGCATGCACGTTTAACCAAAGCGCGGCGTGGGCTAAAACATGGCGGACGCGCGAGTCGAGGCGGCGTCGACCCTTTCAAAGAATGACCGCACTCTAAGCGGGGGCGCGCGCATCGAGGCACTCTAGCAAAGGCCGGAACGCCGCGTCACCTGGGGACAAGCTTCGGTACTTTACGGATGAGTCGTTCGGATTGCTGTACGTATAGCGTGCTTTTGTTTAGGGTCACCACAGTTCGAGCTAAAGATTACTGTCTGCACATTATTAGTCGTCCCCGCTTTATTATATGCTTATAACGAAGCAAAAGAAATTGACGAAGCGGCGCCGCCTTCGCGGCAATAGTGGGAACATCCCGGGCCGCGGCGCATGCGCAGTGAACCGCAGCGCATGAACGCGAACCGCGGTCACTCACACCTTTCACCGTCCGCAGCGTGTGTTGCGTGTACGACTTCGTGGGCGCTGCAGATCGAAAAGTTAAGATGAAAAAAAAAATGTTTCCCGGCGTTTTTCGCGTTACCACTCCGTGATTAGACACTCTGACCGGTAAGCGTTCTGTTGCACTAAAGGAAACGGGGACCATACAGATCGGTTGTCAGTATCTTTAATGGGTGTTAAGGTTTCGTGCCTCTCAGCCAGCCTGCTGCCACTTCTGCGCCGAACTGATCGATGAAGCAGTGATGGCGTTTGTGAGAGAACGAAACATTTTACTGCGCTGACTTAGTCGACCCTTTGCCGGCGTTGCCGTTCGCTGGTCACGTGACCCGAGGGACGAGAGTGAGGCTAAGGTTAACGGGGCCGCACTGAAAAGCGCGGGGATGACCCGGGAGGACGTATATTTTCGCTCGCCCGGGAATCCATTGCAAGTAGCCAGCAGATCGAAGATTCCAATCAGGAAACGCCGCTGGTTTACTGTTCGAGTTAGATTAATGGGCTCGGGGGCTTGGCGTCGGTTGCGTCAGAAAATCTGCAAGCTCGCCCTCCGCTGCATCGGACAATCCGCAGGCGTGCACTCGGTTGCATCAGACAACCGGTAGGCCTGTTGCATCAGACAATCCGCCGGTTGAGGACAGTGGCATCATCAGCTTGGCGCCGGGTTTCAGCGCAGTACAGCATTTTACACTTCTCTTCTGAAAATTTGAGAATAGTCTCTTCTTGCGTATTCTTCCATGCACCCTTTTGTATTAACAGCGGAGCTATATAAGACTAGCGTTAGTCCGTCCGTCGTGGACAAAAATACTGACGGAGCGATGACGTCACCTCGCGTTGCCTAGCAAACCCTGGCGCATCTGTGCATAGCTTCGCTATCTGGCTACCTAGCCCTTGCCTGGCAAGGCCGGCTGCTCGTCTCGTAAAAAGCTGGGCGTAGCTTGCACTAGTGGCGCAAGGCTTGAGGCACAGTGGACGTGATCGGCACCTATAGCTGGTCCTGGCCCGAAGCTGAGCACCAGTGGCTACCACCCGCCAACGCTGCACTCGTCTGTGATGCGGGAGCACGTACCGGGACTGAAGGCTGGCTTAGACTGATAGAGTGGAACATGGCGAGTCTGGGCATCGCCTCGCAACACTTAGCATGGGCTAGCAAAACTTAGCATAACCTCGCAGAACTTAGCAAAACCTAGCAATATAACCTTGCAAAACAGAAAAACTTAGCAAAACCTCTAAAGGCCAGGACTATAGCTACAGGTGCCGATCAGCTCCGCTGGCTCCCTTGCGCCATTGTAGTGCAAGCTACGCCCAGCTTTTTGTTCCTGGCTCCATGCTGTATGGTTGATGATATGAAAGGGATCGCACTGCTGCGGCTGCTGTCTGGATGAATGAATGAATGAATGAATGAATGAATGAATGAATGAATGAATGAATGAATGAATGAAGCCAGCGTAACGAACTTTTGTGGACAGCTCTGGCACAACAGGGGTAAGATAAAATCTTGATGGGAACGCGTATAAACCGTTCTTACTACCTAGGTTTCTTTTTTTTACTTTTTTTTGGGGGGGAGGGGGGGGGGGGAGGCGCATAAACGATACGGCGGACGTGAAAACTGCCTGATATAAACTTTCATGTAGCTGTTAGGCTCACTCTTGTGTCAAATATTTCGCTGTCAATCGGGTCGTCAGAATAGTAGTACCGCCAGCTTTCAATGCTAGCTCTCGCCGTCGACGAACATCAGCACGTGATCTGGCCTCCTCACTTGACACTTACGCGTCCAAACGCGCACGTCTTTCTTTTTTTTACACCACTAAGCACGTTGGGCTATCTCTAACGTAAAATTCTCGTGATACCGACACCATGCCCGCGGGGATTAGTTATCGTAGTCTTGCACCACTTTAATGTTTATTCGGGAGCAGTTTACGTTTTGAAACATTCGTTAACTATTCGAAAAATATTCTCATTTACGAGCACCGACTGTTACATTCCATATTCAGTAATGTGGAGTATTGGTGTCACCCCTAAAAAGTATTTTAAAAAACAAACACTCAAATACTATAGCTCTGGAAAGCAAGCTTCTCTGCTTTCTGTGTAGGAGTAGCGATTTTTCGCACGCTGCATGGTTAAATTCCTCTCTTTATTTTATGCAGTTCTAAAATTGTCTGAAAATTTACCGTATTTTTTCACAGCTCTTAGCGTTTATATCAGCCGTTGTAGAAAAAAAGCACAGTTCTGGTAACTCCGGATGCCCTACATTGCGTCACCCTAATTTCAAATTTCTTCCCTCTTCAGACGCTGCCATTACGCTGAAAAGTGGCTTTGCTGGCCTTCGCCTAATTAACTCATTTTCATTCGCGTTACGTGCATATAGAAAAAAAGGGTTCTGCGCGAAAAACTCCTTGTTACGGTTCTGCTCACACTACAGTTGCACAGAGCATCGCTACGTGCCTGACAAACAAGCCGAACGCCGCGCATTCGTGCACTGCATTGAAATGCAATGTACGACCTTGTACGCATTACCGGCCGTTGGTGGCGTATGCAGGCTTCGGCATTGACGCACTTTTCCCGAAGACTCCCGGGCTTTTAAAGATTTTTTTTCTCGGGTCTTTTTTTTTGCCCAGAAGAGCCATGTTTCCGCGAACCCCAAGAACTCTATGAAATACATACTAAGTTATTAAGAACGTGCAGGGTCTGTCCGTATAGTAATGAGACTTGATTTGGCAGAAATAATTTATTGATCCTGTCGGTGCATATTATTTAAATTCTTCGAAATATTTTTCTCGGGGCGTCAATACACCGATTCCAAGGCTATACCCACGCTGCAGGGGCTCCCTGAAAGTTAGCTGCTTAGATCTCCTTCAGAGATTCTGTGACGGCCCGTTCGACACGGCGGGAACACCGTCGAAACGGTGACCTTTATGGCTTCACTTGAGCTTTGGGAACAGTAAGAAATCTGCCGGACTCGCATCAGGGCTGTACTGTAGGGCCGGATCAACCAGCTTGTATGTCGTCGCAAGATTACGTCGTCAGAGCTCCACTTACTGCCACAGTTGCTCGGAAGCTGCTATTCAACGCGTTGTAGTGGAATGCCAGTGTTTTCGCCCATCAAAACCCGTAGAAGACGTCCAGGCATCATAAGCTCTGGTATACTAAAAGTGGATGGAAGTAGTAAGTTCTCAGCGGTTTAGGGCAGATACGGAAAATTTTTTAAAGGATTGGTAAAACCGGAGTCGTTGCAGACGTGGCATTATAGCATTATAGAGACAGAGCCTTGCGCGAAGAAGGAAAAAATAAAAACAAATAGTCGGAACGATAAAGCCGGAATGCTAGGTTGCAATAGATGGCTTGCATGTGACGTCATGGACGCAGCTTCTGAAAGGAACTGGTACTCCACGATGGCGACTTTGGTGACAAACAAGTTGCGTCTATGTGAAAACGACGCGGCAGCAACGTCCCTGTGCGCGAATAATGAAAGAACCTGCGTGTGATATTTTGATAAACATTAGTGTGACATCGGAAGCGTCGCGTCCCCACATGCTGGTGCTCCAACAGGGCGCTTTCAGTGACGTCAGTGCAAGCCATCTGTAGACGAAATGACATCTGGTTGTGGCTACTGGTCGCCGCTCGTTTCAAAGGTAGTGTCACTAAAGACCATTACTTACTCTCAGGCCCGTAGCCGGGAATTTTTTTCGGGGGGGGGGGGGGGAGGGGCACTTGCCGAAAACAGACTATTTGAGCAAACACCTTGTTTCATTATTTATTTTTCGTAAAAACACCTACTTCACCAAAATTTCGGGGGGAAGGGGGCGAGCCCCCCCCCTTCCCCCCGGCTACGTGCCTGCTTACGCTATCATCAGCGCGATTAGAAGCATATAGAAGCAAAACTTCTTCGAAGTGGAACATACGGCGTAAAGTCGTACCGTTTCAAAGGAGGTTCTAATGCGAATACCCTGCCCGCCGTGGCAGCTTAGTAGGTAAGGTGTTGCGCTGCTCAGCTCGGGGACGCGGGTTTGATTCCCGAGCTCGGTGCTGCATAGTGAAGTGGGCGAAATGTGAAGGCACCGGGGTGCTTAAAACCAGAAGATGTCAAAACGGTATTCACCGGGAGCTAGTTGGTTCATATCTAACACTGGTCTGAGCAGCGGCCTGAGCAGCAGAGGGACAAAAAAATTTTGTAGTGGCTTAGCTCGGCTATGCCAGAATATACGTAGCGTTAGCAAAGGTTCAGATGAATATTCTTAGCCTTCCAGATTGTCTAGGATTATTAGCCTCCTTCTGTTCATTCTTCGTACGCTGAACCGCTAATTGCCAGGCAACTACTTCGGGATCCGATGAGATAAGCTTCTCGGCTCTTCTGCGCCGTCGAGCAGCATTTGCGCTCTCCTTCTCCATGGCGTTACTCACCTGCAAACGCCAGTCAGAGGCGCTATCAAGCGGCCCCAGCGCAGTGTCAGACGGCGACTGCACAGCGAAGGCGAATAGCTGCGCGCGCGCCGGTGCCAGTGTGTCTGCCGCGGCTACGACGCCACTCCTCCCGAACGCGCAGACCTGCAGCGGAGAGTCGCGCGCGGCGGTGGCGGAGAGCGCGTGAGATGCCGGCTCCGGTGAGCCAGCTATGTGACATCACTGATCCTCGCGCATGCGCAGCACGGCTCATGAGGATCCACGCGAAATCGGCTCCGGCTAGCCAAGTGTAGCTAACGCCACAAAAAGACAGACAAGGACGTCGCTGTTCCTTGCCGCAGACAAGGTACAGCGACGTGTGAGAACAGTGTGAGAAGTATACGGTGTTTAATGAAGATAAAATAAGAATGGTCGGCCTGGAGAGCATGTACAGCCTGGTTAACTGTTACCGGACTAAAGGAAAGTGGATGAGAGAGCGAGACGTACGTGCGGGTAAGTGTGATTTAGTACAACGAGAATGAAGTGAGACAAGTCCAGACGCTCGTCTTTGCAGTGCTGAAACATATGCCATGTGAAGACCCCTACCCGTTAATGCACGTCCGCGCAATGGGCAGCGTGACGTGTTTAATTACTCGTCGTGTGCACGCTAATGAGCCCCACTTGGTCAGAATTGATGCTCAGGCCCCATTTAGTCATGTAGTCATGTAGCCTGGTAGTCATGTCGTTGTCTTGGAGCGTCAGACCACGAAATGTAACTGCAATAATGCGCATCAATGTCATCGTCACCATCATAGAGGATTCGAGGGACTCGATTTTTTCTTTTCGTTAAGTGTGCAGCCACGCGAAGCAAACGTCGATGTTAAAGAAAATCCTGGGACACATTGACGACAGCCATGCGTGTACGTGTCTTGCCCCGTTAGCCAATCGCACGGCAGCGAGGTTCAGGTAATAAGAGCCTGCAATTTACTGCGGGGCTGCTCTGCTTTTTGTTATGCCGTTACGCGTTCGCATAAACTGTCGTCGTGAATGGCCTCCGCCTTTCGAGCGCGTGCAAGACAATAGCTCGGCCGGCGCGCGCTGTCTTCGTCCTCTTCGTCCCCTGCATGCTTTGCTCCCCGAACATGTGCGCCCGGCGCGCGCTCTCCCGCTGCGCCGATTTGTCCGGCGTGAGGTGCAATAACTCGGATGGGCGAGAGAAAGAGTACAGAGAGAGAGAGAAACATAGATTGCAAAAAAAAAAGACGAAGCGGAACATTCTTGGTGATAGAAGCATTGCATAGAAAGAAAGACAAAAAAAAAAGACAGAAAAATAGAGAGAATAAAGAAATGGAAAGAGAGAGATGAAGAAAGAGAAAAGTAAAGAGAAACAAAGACGGCCGCCTAGCTCCCCACTTCCTTCAGGCTTGGCACCACTAGTGCAATGCTCCCTTTATTTATTTATTTATTTATTTATTTATTTATTTATTTATTTATTTGTGTTAGTGGCGCGATCACCGAGTGACACTCTCGTTTCTCCTCTAAGCACGTCCGGTCGGGCTCCTATACTTCTAGTATTCCGAATATTCACAAAAAGTATTCTAAAAAATGACGCTGGTACAAAATCGATGGTTCTCATTCAGGTTAAGAGTTTTATATTGGATGCATACAATATCGGAACATAAGTTTACTAAAGATAAAAGTAAATTAACTGTCAGGATAATTAATGAAATCTAATTGAACAAGTTCTTCGAAAAAGCAGACTGCTTTACTTTTTAGCGGCTGGAATCGTTGCGGCGCCTGGCGGAGCAGATCTCAACCGCGCGCTTCTGTCTACGTGGCCTCCGAGATCTGCTTCGGTCTATAGCGCGACGAAACGCCAAGTTAAACCGAGGGATAGACCAAGGCCGACGAACGCTGACGTGCGAACGCCACTGTACCAGACACTTAAGTCGAGGGTCGCCTCAATTTTTTTTAATTCTTTTTTTTTTCCGGCTTGCCCACAACTGCGCAGGGCCCAAGCGTCGCAGCCTCCCCGCGGCCACCTTCGGCTGTCCCGTGTGCGGCGTCACGCTCCGGCAGCAAGAGCTGCAGCAGCATTGGCAGCTAGAAGTGGACAGGCTGCAAGGAATCGCCAGGTACCACACACATTGGTCTATTCACGTACCACATGCACATTTTGCGCTGACATCTAACCCCGGTCGCTGGAACGGATGTAGCGCATGCGCGACAGATGACTGCGCTTGCGAGGAACTGCTTTTATTCAGCTGAGCTCGAGTTAAGAGACACTGATGACGATATATACAGACGAAGATGTACAGGTAATGGTGATTTGTAATGATAATTAAGAGTAATTCGTTTGTCGCGCCCACAATCGAACCATAATCAGAGGGCCGAGAGGTCGGTGCGCTAGCCGACAAGCCGCTACATGAGCGGTGGCGACAGCCCTCTCTGGATAACAGAAACAGATCTTGGTGGCTATGGTGCTGCCTGATTGCATGCATGCGTCAGAAGCAATTCGGGAGCCTGAAATATGCTACAGATGGCGTGTTATGGACACCCAGTGGGGCACACGAGATTCTTCGAATAGGCACGGAGCTTCCTTAAAGGCCAACTCCGGCGATTTTTTGGCCATGTCAAAGTAATGGTGCTTTTATGTTCCTGAGACGCTCCTGTTACGGGCCCGATAGCAGAAATACTCGGTAAATTGGAAAATAATTTTAAATAAGCAAAAAAGCGCAACACCGAAACCGAAACCCAACCGAGTGTACTGTCTACGTATGACGTAGACGTTGTTACGAACGAACCGGAAGTCGGGCAAGGCATGCCGGTCACGCCGGCGCGGAGTATGAAAACTGTGACAGCCTGGACGACCAGCGAAGCGCCGGTCAAACCAACGCTGTCTGTCGCCTTGTGCACAGCAGACGCTCGCTGTAGCGGCCGAAGCGCCGAAGTTAGCGGTGCCCTCGCGTCACTTCCGCCGCCTTCCCAACATTGACGTCACAGACGCAACGTTGCCAATAATTGTGGGAAGCCAGGAGGGCGTTTGCAGACAATCTTTAAAATTCATTTGCAAACAATCTGTGCATGTCTCAAGCCTGTAATTTGGCATAAATGACGGAAACGTGCAAGGGAACGTACCCAGCGAATTTCATTGAGATCCATCAACCTCGAAAAATCGCCGGAGTTGGCCTTTAAGAACGTGTTTTATGACTGTGGCAGTTAGCCGGGCCAGTTTTAATACTGAACTTTGATGAATTTCTATTCAGACACGCAAAGAAAAGGGGATGGTAAGAACGCAGTAAGAACCAGCGTTCAGTTTTTCTTTCCTTGTCTGCATGTTGTTGTTTTTCTATTTGATGCTGGTAATGCATCAACGTTGTGAGCACAGGAACGCACAGGAAAGGCGGCCAGGGCTCCTGCTTAGCAGTTCATTGTTTGTCGAGTGCACAAAGCGAAACCCTTTGCTTTCGCAAAATAGTCGTTAAATGTAAAGGCGGAGGACAGCTGGGCGAGTCGCTTAGAGGGCCCCTCGCTAAGCTCCTTTGCAAAGTTTCATTATGCTTCGGAAGTGGTAAGGCGCCTTCTACGGGGATGGTTTTACCGAAAGATTTTTTTTTCACTCCTGTTCATTGTCGTGCGTCTTAGAAGTAATTAAAACATGCTCTGTTACGGTGCCTCCAGCGCACGAGCTTCACTGCCGAAACCGGAAACATTCCATTTGGCTTGGCTATAGCGGCCGCAAGTACAGAGGGAATCAAACTTGTCAAGAACGCCCAGCCGGCCGCTTCGGCTGCGGTTTTCTGCAGAAATATTGAAAGACCGACGCCGTAATGATACCTAACATAGTCGCACCGCACACTAGGTCCTTGTGCCATAGTTAAAGCATGAACTGCAGCTTGCAGCTAACGTGTGCTAGCAGCTGCAAACAACAGCGTCCACAGCCACTCGCTCCACCGCTCTAGACAAGTGTGATTCCTTCTGTACTGCGTAGCGTGTTTCCATAGCCTAAACATCGCAGTAGCGGAACTTCCTGTCGCCGTCACATACGGGAGAGTCACGTGACTTTAGCGCGAACATCACGCATGACGTCTCTGGTATATGGCGGCACGTCGCTGTGGACTCAGGTTCTGGGAGTAGTAGTGATGCCGGCACAATGGTGAGAACCGCCAAGCTACACGGCGTATGTTACCGTGTTAGACACAACTATTGAAGCAGCTTAGAATAACAGAGAGCGGAGCTAGTTGGTAAGTATTCATTCTAAAAAGACAGGGCGTGCAAACACGGACACAACAAAGAAGTCAGGACACCACAAACTCCGACTAACAACTGAATAGATGCACAACGGCGGAAAAGAAAAAAAGGCACGAAAACTTATCTGCGCATGCGCATGCCCATGCAATAGGCGAACCTACCAATCCGGAACGCGTGGGGGCCTACGCGAAAGATAACTGTTAAGGCATTTGATTTCATCTTTATGATGAAATTCAGTGAATGCGCAGTTTTGTACCGACATAGGCATGAAGAAACGCGTCTGATGATTGAGGCATGGCATATCGAGAATAGTGGTAGCGCATGCGTGAGCCAGCTGTCGATTAACTTGCATAAAGATGAAATCAAATGCCTTAACAGTTATCTTTCGCGTAGGCCCCTACGCGTGCCGGATTGATAGGTTCGCCTATTGCATGGGCATGCGCATGCGCAGATAAGTTTTCGTGCCTTTTTTTCTTTTCCGCCGTTGTGCATCTATTCAGTTGTTAGTCGGAGTTTGTGGTGTCCTGACTTCTTTGTTGTGTCCGTGTTTGCACGCCCTGTCCTTTTAGAATGTATTAAAGCAGACAGGCAATTAAGGCGGGGAAAGCATACGGGACATTGTTTCTTGTATCTTTAGCTGTATTGCATGACACAACCTTAACGAAAACCAGCAGATAATAAAGCCAATAAAGCCATTTCGGGGGGGGGGGGGGGAGCCCCCCCCCTCCCCCCGCAATTCGTCCAGCCTTCTATATTCTTGGGCAACTTTTTTTTTTTTTTGCCATGCAAATACTTTCTTTCGAACAAATAGGCCTTGCCCTCCGCCCCCCCCCCCCCCCCCCCCGAAAAAAAATCCTGGCTACTTGCATGAAGGAAGGTATAGGCGACGTTAATTGTACTGTTTTAAGTGTAGGGTAGTAATTGCGATGTAGATGTGAAGAAAGTGAAGTGGACGAAAAAACAACTTGCCGCCGGCAGGGACCGAATCCGCGACCTTCGGAACTGTGGTGTAATGATTTCGACCTGAATTGAAAGCGATCCCTTTCAGTTTAGGCCGAAATCATCAGATTACAGTTGACGAAACAAGAAATGATGTGCCTAATGCTTTTGTTGCCTTAATTGTCTATTTGCTTCATTAGTCGTGCCATAATTTACGTGGAGCGCTCAAATCAGTTTGTCAACGATGGGAACGAATTGCGCTACATGTTGTGTTGTGTTTTCTTGTGTTGTGTTGTGTATAGGGTTCGTAGGCAATCGCCAAACCAGTCTCAGGGTCCCTTTAATCCAATCAGACATTGGCACGTACATTGGAACAACCGATCTGGGCGGTAAATTCAAACTTGAAGAACGTGGTGGTGTTCCTTCTTCTGCAGGAATGTGGCGAGGAGGCACCGGTCCGACTCGACGCCAGCAGGCAGCTCCAACAGGACCAACCCTCGTCGGGAGGTGTGCACCACCGTGTGTATTATACTCGACGTGTGACTTGCTCTCAAGACTATTCTTCCTTTGTATACAGTACAACGCTAGCGCTAGGGTGGTCTTGGCCTCTGCTGAGAGTGTCCTTAATTTTGCGCTATTGCTGTGTCGTCATGTACAGGGTCGGCCACATTGAAGGTGAACACCAGGGGCGTAGCCAGGGGGGGGGGGGGGGGTTGGGGGGTTCAAACCCCCCCGAAAATTTTCAAATTTGCTTGCGTATATATGCACGCACACATACAAACGCACGCACGAACATACATAAAGTATGGTTGAACCCCCCCCCCCCCGAAAAAAATTTTTGGCTACGCCCCTGGTGAACACCTCATTAGCATTCAAGACGTCATAGAAGCTTATGTTTAATACGTAATTCTCAAAATTAGTATTGTGTTAATAGACACCGTGACCACACGTCAAAGAGCGGACATTTCCCTCGTGAAGTAGAGTCAACGTTTCTAGTTTTACCGGCATTAATACTAACGAGGTGTCCTCAGATGTGGTCGACCCCGTACATAACAACAACAGTGATGGAAATGCTGCTCCAATCGCTTCAAACTGCTCCAAAATAGAAATGCTGCTCCATGCTGCTCCTCACTGTGATTTTCGTCAGTGACTGCTCCGAACGTGCTCCAAAACGGCTCTAAGAAGATGAAGACAGGGAACTTGAACCGTGTGACGAACCCGCAAGCCTTAAAGGAACCGCAAACAGTCTGTTTACTATCATCCTAGTATGCTGCTAGTATGCAACTTTATCGCCTCTGATTTAATTTATGCAACAAGTAGTGGCATATCAATCATATAGCTCATTTAGCTTTTTTTTTGCAACTTGATGTGCAGGTTATCTTTGCGAAATGCGAAAATGACCGAGATTGCTTTGATCTAACACCGATTATCAACTAGTGCTTTGGCAGCAGTTATATGTGACTGTGGTTACTTCTATAATGTGGTACTCAGCTTTATCGGTTTGATCTCATTTCTGCTACAACTTTAAATATATAGCTTATTTCACGGCACATTCTATAACCTACCATCTTTTTAATTGTTCGTTTTCTTACAGTTTGCGTTGATTGTTCCCTGTGAAATGTCTTTCATAGTAAATAACAATATTTATGAGACACTTCGGTGATGCTTTGAACTGCAGGAGTTGTATGAATGATTTTGTCATCTGCTCCTAAAACAGCAATAGCTGCTTCAAATTAGCATTTTTTTTTCTGCTCCGAAAACACTTATGGCTGCTCCAAAGCGGCACTTTTCCTGCTCCGAAATCTGCTCCAAAAAGTGGAAAGTCACTTCCATCCCTGCAGCTAGCACAAGCTGCTGCCGCGTTCTTACAGCAGCCTTTATTTAAGCCGCGTTCTTCGGCAGGTAGCCTTTATCCTCGGCCAGAAAGTTCTCTGATCGCGTCAATCCGCATAACCTTCGGCGGTATACTCCCGGCTGTTCTCTCGTTACTCCAGCATGCATTCCATTTCCACAGCTGACAACGAGTCATTCAGGGGCGGCGCCAGTGGGGGGTTCGGGGGGGCTCCAGCCCCCCCAAAATTTCCGCCAGCCCCCCCTTTGCCCCCCCAAGAGCAAGCATAGTCAAAATACAATGCATATGTTCCCAGCCTCTCTGCCCCCCTGAAGGAACCCACTTGTCGTGGGTGCCCCCCCAGTAAAAAAAATCCTGGCGCCGCCCCTGGTGTCATTACTGCATGACCTGCCCAAAAACTCCTTTTCTCCATCTCAACTCCTTGAACCCCATTGCAATAATGCGGCATATGCTTTAAATCGGCGCGAACAAAGAATATAACACGAAGAAAGCATAGGAAGGGCGCTGAGACTTGGCGCCCGTTCAGTTGCACTCTTGGAAGTGTTGCCGTGTGTGTAAGAAAACGGATGCTTTCTACCTTGTCCAACTTTTCATCTTACTGCACTAACACGGCTAGCGGTCGTAGGGCGCTTCGACGTCGTTGTCGGCCTAAAAAAAAAAGAGAAAGAAAGAAAGAAAGAAAGAAAGAGATCAAGAGATAGAGAGAAAAGAACTAACCATGTTTGAGTACTGTTGACATTAACTAACGCGAAGCGTTGTAGAACTCGTTACAGTACCAGGCGCCGACGCACTCCGAGAAAGTGGGGACCTAGCGGACCGAGACTAGCTTTACAGTTTTTTTACTGCGTTGTTTCTTGAGACTCCCAATTAGCACGGGTGAATCGGAAACTATCAAGTAGAGCAATCGGCCACAAAGACAACAAAAAAAAAGGAAGGTGTTTATATATAGAGCCCAGATCTCAAGTGGGTTCTCTTGTATTTTTTTTTTCTTTCTTCTGCTTCGATGCCGTTTTCGAAGCAGTCCCTGGAGCAGGTGCGCGCCAACCGCGACCAGAGGCGCCAGGGCACCGAGGTTCACTGTCCCGTGTGCCACATCGCTCTTCGAGGGCTGCCAGAACGTCTCGCCGAGCATGTCAATCGTTGCCTCGCCAGGGTAAGTGTAATCCAAGAGAACGGACTTTTGCGCTATAGTTCGTTTGTTACGTTCATTGAAGCCGTAGCGCTGATAAGACAGGAACCACAGAAAGAGGACAGGACGTGCGTATGGTATGAATAATTTATCCTGAAAGATAGAAAAAATAAAATACAAGTTAATCTTAGTGCCAAGCCTCAAGCGCGTGCGAAGTAGAGCAAATATTTTTGACATTTCAGTTGTGAGTACAGCGCACGTCCTGTCCGCTTCCTCGGTCCCTGTCTATTCAGCGCTATCGCTTCATCGAGGGTAAGCTGTATCCCTTGTGCGCTTCTTCCGGGCTTAGTATTGTGACGTACGTAAAACCCGCTTACCCGTAACCGAAACCCGGGTATCCGCACCGGAGAAACATGGTATACACGAAGCTGGGTACCCATACCGCAAACCCACGAACCCGCCTTACGTAATCATCTAACGGGGGAGCCTGCCTCATACCTTTATTCATTCGGACCTGTCCCGTCATGACCTTAATGTGCAGGGTTATGGCCCTGAAAGAACCTTTCACTTGCCGCCTTTACCCCGGAAAGCTGAGGACCAAAGGCAGGCCGTTCTTAGAACCACGTCATCGCTTCGTTTTCATTTTTTTTTTCATCCATTACGAAGCTTGTGTTATTTCGGACTCGAGTAATAAGGCGGGGGGCGGGGGGGGGGGGTAGGGTGGTAGTGTTCTGCTGCAGTGAAACTTGGCTCCCCCTAATAAAGAACCCTGCGCGTGCCTGTGTATTCATATGATTGACAGCAAAAGGCCTTCGCTGCCGCTTTGTCTCTCCATTCCACGCGTGTGTTTGTGTGCTTGCGCGAGTGTTTTGTACCGCTTGTGCGCGTGCGTATGTTGTCGCACCACGTGACGTGTGTGATCGCCGTTGCCGGCCGGCAGCAGGAAGACGGCGACCTGATGGACGAGGACGTCGACGTTGACGGCGTGGGCGAGTCCTTCGACGAGTACGAGTGGGCCGGCCAGAGTCGCCTCAGGGCCACGGCGCTCCTGGAGGGCGGGTTCCGCGCCGCCGGCTGGACCACGGCGAGCACCAGCGCCGGCGGCGGCAGCAGTAGCAGCAGTGGTGCCGCCACCGCCGCCGGCCGCGCGGCGAACGACGATGACGACGTCGACCTGGACGTGGACGGTGACGCCTACGGCAGGGCGCAGTATCCTTGTCGTGAATGAACACTGTAAGAAAAAAAAAAAAAAACACGAGCACCCGTTACTCGTCTTAATGAGTCCTAGCTTACTTGCCACATATATAACTCTCTTTAAAGATATACGTCAACTCTCTTTGGAGAGTCTCGCCTCCCACGACTCGCCGAAGACGGTATAATGACCTCAGAGAGTTGACGTGTATCTTTAGAGAGAGTTATATATGTGACACGTCATGACTCACCAAAAAGAGTAAAAGGACTCCCTTTTTTCTGATGTGTTAACATCAGCCTCAATGGCCGATGAGAGATAAGATCTGGAGATAAGCAACATTCTAGTGTTTCGTTCTATTGGGGGAGGAAGGGGATTAAAAAAGATGCCTCAAGAAACTAGGATGTTAGAACAGCACAACAACACCAGGACACCACAAAATAGAGCACAAGAATGCAAAACTTATTGAGTTACCGAGGCTGCATTTTGTCTTCTTAGGGAGTAGTTGAAAATAATGTGAGCAACTAGTTGTAAAAGTTGTTGGCTGGTATCTACCGTTATACTTGTTGCTTACTCGTGTCTGAGAGGTGCCGAGGGTTTTGGTCACATTCGCGGATGTGTCCGTTGCAGCAACCTTTAGTTTTCCTTGCGCAATGTTTCCGGAAGGAGCTCCTCGTTTTACATAGTCAAGAAACAGGTTGTCCTCTTGTTATCGCATATTCCTTACTGCGATGGAAAACTTTTTTTTTTCTTCTATCATACGCTCGATTGACCCTTGACTTTGACCAAGGTTCTCGGAGGCAGACCTTATTCCCCTGGCGAGCAGCGAGCCCACCGAAGAGCGTGAGAGGAGGCTACTGCGGCAGGCCGTGGTCTCGTGAGTACTGCCTCTTTCGTTTTCCTTTCTTAAGTCTCTCGTTGCCCGGTGACCGTGAGCAAAACTCGGCAGGCGAAAAGAAAGTGGTACAAAAATCCGTGTGACTTCCACCGACCTAAAGTCCCTAGATTTTTCCTTTTTACTTCAGTACCGACAACTAGCCTCCTTTCACGGCCCTCTCTCACGCGCAGCTCCATGGCGTCCGACGCCATTTTCTTCCTAACTTGGAAGATTTACAAAGCCATGTGCGTCTAAGTACATTAGCCACGCATCTTTCAGCGGACAGTATGCTACCGCGACGCGCCTTTCTCCTCCCGTCAATCCCCTGTCATTAGTGAATGGGGGACGCGTTTCACCAGGTGCTGGAAAAGAGTTAGGAAGAACATGGCTACCGAAAACGAGCGTTAGCCCCAATGAGATTCGTCGCCGGCGCTTCAATGGTTGTCGGTACTTAAGAAAGAACAGGGGAAAAGCTAGGGACTTTAGACCGACCGAGCGGCGTGTGGAGAGGGAATGTCATGGTGTGACGTCATGATGGCGTTGCTAAGCAGCGAAATTTGACGTCATTGGGACTTTACAACATGCGATCACGCGTCATCGTCGCTCGTTGCAAGGTAGGCTGATCCCCGAGGTAGCGCAGCACCATGCGAGGTGCGTAAAGCTTGAGGTCAATATGGGGGATAATACAATCGACTGAGAATGTCAAGGCACTTTAATGTGCGCGCCTCACACTGCGGCTCGTTATGCCTTGCAAGAAGTGCGATAACCGATGGTGTCACTTAATAGCGTTGTCAAGTATGCATCAGGCTTTCACCTTCGAGTGTTACAGAGAAAGTAACATGCTGCAGAACATTTTAGCAGCGGAGGTGATTTATGCTCGGAGGAATTCCGTTAGTCGCGAACAAACAAAAAAACTATCATCATCACGAACGCAGTATCTCGGCCGGCACGCGCTCTCTTCTCCATCATCTGCTTCGCTCCCAGAACTCGTTCGCCGATTGGTCCGGCGTGGGATGGAATAACTCTGATGAGCAAGAGAACGAGTACGGAGAGAGAGAGAGAGAAAGAAAGAGATAGAAGAAAAAGGAAAGGGAAGTAGAGCGAATGAAAAGGACGAAAGACAGAGAAAAAAAGTAGACGTAGATAGAAAGAGATAGAAAAAAACAGAGCAAGACAGAAAGACAAAGGAAGAGAGAGAATCAAAGTAAAACAGAAAGAAATAGATAGTGAGAGAGAAAATGAGATAGAAAGAAAGAGGAAACGCGAAATAGAGAGAAAGAAGAAAAGGATAGAAAGAGAAAGAAAGGGAGGAAGGAAGAAAAACGGAAACCAGGAAGGCCGCCCAGCTTCGAATTTCCTTCAGGCGCGGCATAACTAGTACGAAGCTGCCGTAAATTTTTCTTTTATTCAAGTTCTCCGTTTGCCCCTTTTTTGAAATAAGTAAACAAATAAACAAGCACTGGCATTTCAACTTTCAGTGCTATAGTGAAGCAATCGTTGCTTGAATCTCGACGAAAGTGTTCTCTCACGTTGGCGCCGACCCCGTGCACGCTGCAAATATGTACTTGGAAGCGTCAGCGAAACGCGCACCCTGTCTTCATATATATCTCTTTGCTTCGTTAAGTGGGGGCACGGGGAGAGTCATACGCAACTCTCGATGCAAGTATGCGGCCGTCACTTGTCGAGCGGCATCCCGAAGGAAGTGGCCGCGGGCGACCGCGACCGAAGCGTCCTTCCGGCCTCCTCCGCAGCTTGGGCAAATGTTTGGCGAATCTGTCGTTTGTATACTCCGGGTCGCGTCCGTGTACGCACACAACCAGACGTTGTGTGCTTGCCTCTCCTTGCCTTTTATACATGTTGTGGGAGCAGCGGTGACAAAACCACGTCGTCGTCCGGAGGCAGCCGTGTACGACAGCCAACAGGGCCTCTCCTGTGCGCCGTGTTTGTGTGTGTGTGTGTGTGTGTGTGTGTGTGTGTGTGTGTGTGTGTGTGTGTGTGTGTGTGTGTGTGTGTGTGTGTGTGTGTGTGTGTGTGTGTGTTATTATTAGTGGCACTTGCACCAAGTGGCACTTTTGTTTCTCTTCCAAGCGCTACCGGACTTCCGGTTTTTCGAACATTCAAAAAAGTCTTGTAAAAAATAAAACTGATACGAAACCGATGGTTTAAATAAGTTAAGAGTTATAATGGACACATAAGATAACAGGGCATACGTTTACTTAAGGTAAGGGTCAATCAACTGTCAGGATAATTAACGAAAATTAATTGAATGAGCTCATTGAAAGAGCACACGGTTTTCTTGTGAGCATCTGGTATCGTTGCGGCACCTGCCGGAGCACACCTCAACCACGCGCTTCGTTCTACGTTGACTCTGGGATCCCCTTCGGCAGCGCGACGAAACACCGAGTTCATTCAAGGATGAAGGAGTTCAACCAGGGCGTACGAACGCCGACGATGCGGATGCGACTACCAGACACCTAAATCAAAGAATTGGGTCGCCTCCGAAATATTGGTTCCTTTGTCTCTTTGGGACATTGACGTAAAGGCAAGCTCGTTATAAGCCTACAGGTTAAGAAGCAAGAAAAAGTGAAGCAATTACAGCAGCAGTTGACTGGTCTTAATTACCGAGTAGCACAACGGACGTCGGCGTTGTGAAAACGCGCGTGCTTGTACGCGAGGCAATCTGAAAAGATTTCTGTTCGTTCCGATCAGGCATGCGCGTGTGGGTAGTGGTACAGTGTCGCGTTACTGCCACCGTGTCGGGGCAGACGCGCAGAAGAAAAAGACAAGACATGGACAAGAGACGAGCGTTCAAGCCCCAAACCAAGAAAAGCCCCCCGTTTATTGTCTGTCCTGCTTTTATAGCCTCAGTGGGCGGAGCAGTCACCGGTGTGTTCAGACGCCGCAGCCGTCCAGGAACGCGGGCGTCGCATGGTCGTATGGCGTAGCACGTCGATGCGTTCTCAACGCGTTCCTCGAAGCGCTGGTCGCGTTCGATGCAACGCCACATCTTCCTTTTTTTTTTTTTTTGAGTCACTGTACTGTATCACTGCACAAGTGGAAAAAGAGTCTCACTGAAAACACAATACATTTCAGGCACTGGATACGCTAGAACCACTCACGAATAACGACGCCAAGAATTTTCACTACTAGTAACCGTAACGTTTCGGTGCGATCACTTTTCTTCCCGAGCGTGTCACGTAATCGCTTGGTTCTTCCGCTGGCAACGAAACAGTTTGTCTGTCATCAGCGACATTTGACTCAGCAGTCTCCTCACTTGGCGGATGGAGCAAATTTTTGGCTGTGCTTGGCGAGCTTACACCCTGTGGGAAGTCATAACTTCCGGTCTCGTCATCAGCCTTCGGCTCGAGCCGCACGAGAGCCCTCCGATTTCTCTCGATTTGTGCGCCAGAGTCCATCCTGACAACGTAAGACCTTGGTCTCCCGGCGTTCCGTATGACTACGCCTGCAGCTTTACAGTCGTTGACCCCCACGCTGGTTCCCGCCAGCAGGGGTGGAATATTACGAGCAGCATGCCGGCGATTGAAATTCCTCCTCTGCTTCTCCCTCACAGCACGATCTTTGTCACGAACTCTTTTCATGTTGCTGGCCTTGGGCGAAAGCTTTTTGGGGTGCAGGGGGATCGTAGTACGCAGCCGCCTGCCCATCAAGAGCTCAGCTGGAGTTTTCCCCAAAGGTCCAGGGGTATCCCTGTACCCTAGTAAGGCGAGATATGGGTCACGGGATTTCTGAATGAGACCTTTTATCGTCTTAACCATCCTCTCTACCTCTCCGTTGGCCTGTGGATATCTCGGGCTCGGTGTGACATGCCTGAACCCGTATTCTTGAGAGAAGGAGTGGAAAGCTGATGAGGTAAATTGTGTTCCATTGTCTGAGAACACCATTTCAGGAATACCGTGCCGTGCAAAGATGCTTTTAAGATGGTTTACGACGTCATCGCTAGTAGTTGATGCCAGACGGGCCACTTCTGGATATCGAGACAGGTAATCGACAACGACCAGATAATCTGCACCCTTGATTTGGCAAAGATCAATGCCAACTTTCTGCCAAGGCAGCATCGGGGTATCGGACGGAATCATTGGTTGCGCAGCCTGTTCGCGCGACATACTGCACTCTCGGCAGTTCGTTACTAGCTTTGCTAGTTCTGAGCTTAGTCCCGGCCACCACACCGACTCGCGCGCACGCGCCCGACATTTAGTGATGCCCTGGTGACCATCATGTAGGTGACTCAAGACTTCGGCCCTTTGACGCTGCGGTATGACGAGGCGCATGCCTTTCATCAAAACTCCATTACAAACTGAGATTGCCGCCCTGGATTGCCAGTACGGTTGCATGCAGACTTGAAGGGAACGATATCGTGGCCACCCGTTTCGACAGAAACGAACCAAGGTTTGGCACACGGTATCTTCTGCCTGGCCCTGCTTAACTTTCTCAAAGCCGCTAACTTCAGCCACGGTATCCATGCAACCTTGGGCAAAGCGCTCAATCTCGGACACAGACAGAGCTTGAGGATCTTTCTGACTTGATTGGAGCGGAGCCCTTGACAAAGTATCTGCCAAGACCAGATTTTTCCCGGGCACGTACTCCACCTTGAACGTGAAGCGCATTAGCCTCATTCTGAAGCGCTGAATTCGCGGAGGGAGCAAATCAAGCGGCGCTTTGCCCAGCAACGTTACGAGTGGTTTGTGGTCAGTCTCGAACTTTACTTCGAGTCCTCTGATGTACCCTTCAAACCTCTCCGCAGCCCATGTTAAGGCTAAAGCTTCCTTCTCGATCTGTGCGTACCGAGACTCCGTTGGCGACAATGACCTGGAGGCAAACGCCACTGGACGGCGTTCTCCATCCCCTTGCTCTTGGAATAATACTGCGCCGAGCCCGAATGAAGAGGCATCAGCGGAAACTATTGACGGATGCTTTGGGTCATACTTTGCCATGCAACGATCAGAACATATCTGTTCTTTGATGCTAATCAGAGCATTTTCCTGAGGTTTACCCCATGTCCACTCGCGACCCTTTTGCAAAAGTTCACGCAGTGGTGCGCTTATCTGTGACAAATTTGGAATAAACCTGGCGAGGTGATTAGCCATTCCAAGAAGTCTACGCACACCGCTTACGTCACGAGGTGGATCTAAATTTCTAAGAGCATCCACTTTCTTCGGGTCCGCTTTTATGCCTTCTTTATTGATAAGGCATCCTAGAAACGCCACTTCTCTGACGCCGAAGCAACACTTCGCTTTGTTAAGCGTTATGCCTTCTATTTCCAGCTTTTTCAATGTTTTCTCGAGACGCTGATCATGCTCTGCCTTCGTGCTCCCAAAAATTAATATATCATCAATCAAATTGACAACGCCAGGCATGCCAGTCAAGATTTCTGACATCCTCTTCTGAAAGTACTCTGGCGCCGATGTGATACCAAAGGGCAGCCTTTGAAAGCAGTACCTTCCGTACGGCGTTATAAAAGTGGTCAACAGCTGACTCTCTCTTGACAGCTTAATCTGGTAAAAACCAGAATTCGCGTCTAACTTTGAAAACACTGTTGCTCCACCCAATAACCCTAGCGTCTCATCCACGGTGGGCAGAACATACCGTTCTCTAAGTATATTTTTGTTTAGGTGCGTTAAGTCGACGCAAATTCGTATTGCTCCTGATGGTTTCCACACCGGAACCATTCCAGCGCACCACTCTGAAGGCCCTTCTACTTTCCTTATTACGCCCTGTCTTTCCATGTCGTCCAACTCGTGCTTTACAGCATCTCTCATGGGAAGAGGAACGCGGCGCGCCACGTGAACTGCATAGGGCACAGAGTTCGGCTTCAAGCGGATCGTATACTCTCCTGATAGCGTACCTAATCCCTGAAACAGCTGAGGGTACCGGTGCTCCCACGATCCTGAAGACGTTACGCCGTCAACAAATTTAACAACCCCTAGCCGTTCTGAGGCCTCTATACCGAGGAGAACGGATCGCAACGAAGCAACGACAAATACTGTTTGTTTGATAGCTGCCTGCTTCCAACTAATAACCGCGGTGAATTTTCCCAAAACCTTTAGTCGATTACCGCTCGGTCCCGTTAGAACTATACCAGTTCTCTCTAACTTTGATGGGATGCCAGGGAATGTTGGAGGAACTACTGATACCTCAGCGCCCGTGTCTACCTTCGCGGAAGCTGGCGTTCCGTTAATACGCACTTCAATAAACTTGGCACTCGCGGCGCAATTATCAACAGTACCGAGAAAGTACAATGCATTGTCTCTCTGAAGGGAAGACAGTCCTACCTTGCTCGTTGCGAAGCCCTTCTTGCGACCGACCGCACTGAAGTGTCCCTTCACGCTGCAATGGTAACACTTCGCTGCCTTCGCCGGGCACATCGGCCTCAGGGACGCGAAGCTCTCCGAAACGCTGCAAATGGTCCACGAATGTGGGCGTGGGTTCGGATCCCACTTCTGACACCATGTCGCGTTACTGCCACCGTGTCGGGGCAGACGCGCAGAAGAAAAAGACAAGAGACGAGCGTTCAAGCCCCAAACCAAGAAAAGCCCCCCGTTTATTGTCTGTCCTGCTTTTATAGCCTCAGTGGGCGGAGCAGTCACCGGTGTGTTCAGACGCCGCAGCCGTCCAGGAACGCGGGCGTCGCATGGTCGTATGGCGTAGCACGTCGATGCGTTCTCAACGCGTTCCTCGAAGCGCTGGTCGCGTTCGATGCAACGCCACATACAGTAAGGGGTAGCGGTGTAGTGGGCTCGCTGTGCGGCAACGGAGGAGGTGAAGCCGCTGATGTTACACGTGGTCACAGACGCTGTGCAGTGACCTCGAACTTCTCGACACCTGGTGCTCATCAGTGCTGGATGAAGACGCGACGCGAAAGGACGAAGGGTATCTCACACTGCCGCGCACCACGTTTCACGACCGTCGAATACGGAAAACAAAAGAAAGAAAAGAAACCTTGAAATCCGCGAGGTCACGCCAGTAATGAGAACTAACAGACATAAGTCACGCTGACATTCGTGTACAAAGATTTCGGCGCGAAATTTAAAAATGAAACTTTGAGCTTCATTTTCTCTTAATAAGCAAGCATACGATGGTGAAATTAACGGCAGTAGAGTTTTCAGAGAATAATTTATTACTCTAAACCGATTCATTGTTTCGCGTTAGTGTACATTTAAGCGCCGCAGCACCACAGCCGCTAGGTGTCGCCATTACATTTCATTCTGTGTTAAGAGCAGAGTAGTCAGCGCCGCAGTGGAGTTCGGCTGTGTTTGTTTTTAGATGAGAGAGGGACGGGGTGGGAAGGTAAGGAAAAGCCAACGGCGTCACGAACATTACGCCACGACAGCGCAAAATACGGGACAATAAACCACACAGGACACAGCGCTGACTGACTGAACCGACGAGTTCGGCACGATGCGTTCACAAGAAGCGTAGTGCACATAGACGTATTCTGGAGGGTTTGAGAGATGAAAGGTGCAAGAGGGCCCTACGTAGCGGCGCGTTCGTTGTCCACTTCGTGTCGCTCACCTTCAAGGTGGGGGGGGGGCGCATTTTCTTCCGGGAGTGGCTGGTCTCGCGACACGGCTCGAGGCTTCCGGTTCCGGCGTGTCCCGACAATCGAAGTGTGCGTCTTAAGCTTCGCGTATTGGCAGTTCTTTTTCGTATCACCATACCAGCTTTCCGTTTTACCTTTGGCACGTTGTGAGCGGCCGCTACAGACAAAACTGCGTCGGCCTGTGCTTTTTTTTTTTTTTTTACGTCCAGTTGTGCTTGTGTGTGAGTGGGCGCGTCCGCGGAGAGAGGCGTTTTGGAGAGTTCCGTGTCCAAACTTGCTGCTATTCGACACTTGTTGAAATCTCTTTTACGCAAGTGTCGACTGCTGTAGGCCGAGTGCCCTCATAACAGTGTCAAGAAAGGCAAAACTGGAATCCGCCTGTTTGTAGCACGAATAATAATATTAATGATATGTGTGGTTTTACGCGCCAAAACCACGATATGATTATGAGGTGCGCCGTAGTGGAGGGCTTTGGAAATTTTGACCATGTGTTGTTCTTTAGCGTGGACTGACATCGCACAGTACACGGTGCCTCTAGCATTTTGCCTACATCCAAATGCGACCGCCGCGGCCGGAATTGAACCCGCGACCTTCGAGTCGGCAGCCGCGCGCCGCAAAGCACTGTACCGTCGCGACCGACCGACGGCACGAAGCTTTGAGGGGTTCCTCAGAGCTGAGTTGTAATAATCAGTCGTCATGTGCTTCGAGTTGTCGATTCATTCGCCCTCGCGTTGCCAATTGCTAGTAGCCTCCCGGTTACCTCAACTCGTAGAATGACCGCCCCGGGTGCGCTTCGGTCCCGGGTTCGATCACCGTATTTGGACAAGTTTCTCGTCAACTTGGAAGCTATTCTCTTCTGAGAAATTCGTATGGATTACCTTGTATCCTTCCTTGCGCTGCACATGGGTTGATGCCAGTTTTATTTTTCTGAACCGTTCCTGAACTGATTTATGCATATCATCGACATTTTCTTTGCCAATCATGCCCTCGCACATGCATAAACAACTTGAGCTTGTTCCGCCTGAAAAAAAAAAATATATATATATATATACATATATATATATATATATATATATATATATATATATATATATATATATATATATATATATATATATATATACCGGGTGTCCCAGCTATCTTTAACCAAGGCTTAAAAAATACAATATTGAAGGCAGGCGAGTGAAATCAGTTGCAAATTACTGACAGTCACCTTGCGCGCCACAGCCAATCTTTTCTTTCGTAGTTGATTAAATAGTTAATTAGGATTATTCAATTAAATTGCTAAATATTGACTTTAGGCAAGAAATGCGACTTGCAAAGTTCGCGAGCGTCTTCAGAAACCCCAATTGCATTATTTGCAATAAAGTCTCACGTATACCATTCTTTTTTTCAAGCTGTAAAGAAGCCCGCGAAATACAAAAATAACCACGTGACTAGCGCATTCGCGCGCAGCGAACATGCTGCTGTCAGCATAGGCGTGCGCACAGGGAGGGCAGGGGGGTCGGCCGCCCCCCCTCCCCCTAATCACCTAAGAAGGGGGGCGCAAAATCTGCCCCATACATAGACTTAGTACGGTGGGGGGGGGGGGGCGCTGCGATGAACCTCCCCCCCCCTGATGGGGAACCCTGCGCACGCCTATGGCTGTCAGCCGTGGTTTGAGCGAACGAAATCAGCTGCGGCCGCGACTCGCAGGCTCCGCTACAGCGGTAGGCCGATAAGTTAACGGTGGTTTCTCGGCCCGCGCTCGCTACATCTTGCACTGTCACGCGCGCCAACTGGCTAACGCGGGCCAAGAAACCACCGCCAACTTATCAGCCTACCGCTGCAACGGAGCCGGCGAGTCGCGGCCGCAGCTGATTTCGTTCGCTCAAACTACGACTGAGAACAGCACATTCGCTGCCGCGCGAATGCGCTAGTCACGTGGTTGTTTTTGTATTTCGCGGGCTTTCTTTGCAGCTTCGAAAAATTGGCATACGTGAGACTTTCTTTATCGCAAATAATGCAGTTGGGGTTTCTGAAGACGCTCTCGAACTTTGCAAGTCGCATTTCTTGCGTGAAGTCAATATTTAGCACTTTAATTGAATAATCCTAATTAACAATTTAATCAACTACGAAACAAAAGATTGTCTGTGGCGCGCAAGGTGACTGTCAGTAATTTGCAAGATTTCACTCGCCTGCCTCTAATATTGTATTTTTTAACCATTCGCCAAAGATATATATAGTATAGTAAACATATAGCCTTCCCGCTTTCAGCTCTGCTGACGCCGTCAACCGGTCGAACACCTCGCCGCGGCGGGACGAAGACTACATTGTGCCAGTCGAAAGACCGGAATCCCCGGGTAAGCACGTGGTTGTGACGTATGAACGACGCTTAGCCGGAACACTGGTTTCCCCGAGTGTTTTGTTAAAGAGGAGTGTTTCAGATAAGGTTTACTTACTCTGATATGAGGGGGGCCGACTTCTCTTTCGTAGCTCTCTGGCACGTGAAGCAGAATTGATAGAACCGCTCAACGAATTTGAATGAATATTTTCGCATTCTGGAACAAAAGCGAAATCCTAACTGTCATAGCAAGCATCAATTTGATTCAGTTCCTGCAGTCTTACATATTTTGTTTCTTTCTCTCTTTCTTTTTTTTTTTTTCGCGGCAGCTGCCAAGACTGTGCGCGAGTTATTGGTATATATTGTGTCCCAACAGATACTGTTTACGGTATTTTTCCGACCCTAGTGTTTAGCGAATGAGATTGTCCTTAATTTTAATTCAAGTTTGTTAGTGCTCGAGGAGCTTTTGTATCGCTTTACCACACAGCTAGGGTGCGCGAGGTGAAGCAAGCTTTGAAGGGGCAGCGACGACCTTTTGGTGTTATTTTGTTTATCTTTTAATCTTTTTTGCTTGGTTCGTTCTTTTTATGTTTTGCGCGGGCCGTTGCGTGCACGCCTTCAAGTGAGGTCGTCCACATTTAACGCCGGATTTCTTATACATCTGCGTCGAATGTTCTGGCGGTGGTGGGAAAACATCATTAAAGATAGAAAAATGATAGAAGGCTGTATAATGGTGGGGCAAGAAAAGCAGTGACAGTTGATCAGCTCTGTCGTTCCATCCGTCGTATAAACTAGAAACGTACCATAAAGTTTAGTGTAACCAACTTCCAGGTAGATTTTGTAGCCAGTCTACAAAGATTTGCAGCACACACAACACATTTCAGGCACGGCGCACAAAGTAAGCATAAAGTATGCACACCAGTGTGACCGACTTCCAGCTTTATTGGTTGGTGCATTGCGATTGTGAACTGAGCCGTGAGTAATTATTCTGACGAAAAATAACTGCTCCGTGACACCAAACTGTTCCTTTCCTGGCTACACCATTTATTGCCTCGTACCGATCTCGCTTTTCATTATTTCTTTTTCATGGCTGACTGACAGAGGACAAGCCTGCATCAGATGGGTGAGTGGGCCATTCATTAACGAAACACACTAAAGCGGGGTCGTCATTTTTTGTTGGTGAATTATTATTCTCGGACTTCTAGTCATTGATTAACTAAGTTGCATCTGTGGTAACTCTACTCTCTGCATAATAATTTAAAAGAAACCTTCCACCTTTCAGTGCCCACTTTCATTTTTTTTTATTTGGGATCTTCATCACTTATTGTTGTGCACGTCCAGAGCATTACAATATTGTGCAGAGAGCAAGGTGAAAAAACTAATGCAGCACTCCAATCAACAGGCGAATGAAACTAGTACTGATAATGCGCTCATTCGAGTAATAATGCAAGCAATAAGTTTTTAAAAAATGCAATGATAAACAAGCAACAAAAGGGAAGTCACAACATTTAAATACAGATGCTGCTGCATTTCATCTGTTTGAATGTGATGGAACCACATGTGCAGTATCGAAAACCACCATGCAACTGACTCCCTTGGAATTGAGTATGGTAGCTTCAGGCACAGGGAAGGATTGGCTGCATTGATATTTTGTCACAAAAAGAAAGCTGTAAAATATATTTTCCCTGCATACTATCTATTTAGAATTGCATGCACACTCTAGCTAATGCGAGAGAGATCTGTTGGTGACATCAACATATTTTCAAAGAAAAAAAAAACAAGAAAGCTGGAGTAAATATCTTGCCCCACAGTATTTGGTTTCTGTAAATAGTAACATGCAGCATCTGCTTGCGTGCATGCTGGAATCACTGTAGTAGTAAGCTCGTTTCACGTTTCTACGCAGTGCTGAAGAGGCTAAAAGTACCGAACCGGACCTGCCCAAGGGGGCAATGTCTCAAGTGGTGCAGTCGCTGCGGGAGCGACTACGAAAGCTGGAGAGCGACAACCAAGCCGTGTCCAAGTGCCTCATTTGTATGGTGAGTATCGCAGTGAAGTCTGATCAAGTCATGGGTGGTTTACCTTACCTTTTTATGCCATTTTTTCTTGCAGGATTAAACTTTCCCAGATTTTCGCATGACTTGCATGATTTATTGCTAGAGGTGGTCACTATTGAAATATCATTGGCGAAGTTGTTATTTCCCATTATCCTTTACTTACTTTAAATTTCTTTTCTTTTCTTAAGAAAATCAGACTTTGGAACATCTTCAACGATTTTTCTTATAAACCCACTCTGGCGTTAGCGTACGTGCTGATAGTCATTAACAGACTGATTTAAGTTCTCTGAGTAAAATGTGCAATTTATTATAAGGTTTGAAGCATGCACACTGCTACAGATCACAGTGGCACGGCCAAGCAAAGTTTTCAGCCATCCCTGCGCTTGGCATGCGGCATGTTTTGCGACGTCACTCATGCAAGCGATCTGATTTAGCCCCTTAGCAGTCGTACTTGAAGGGAAAACGTGATTGGTTAGATTTGTGGTGGCACCTCATGGCGCAGAAATAAACTAGATGACCATGGAGCGTCATCACCTACACGCAGATGGTTACAGAAGGCACAGCTTAGCCCCCAACTGCTTGGCAAATAACTTGAGGAAAGCATGACTCGGGAGGAGGGAAATCGTTAATTCCTTGCAGCTCTGTTGATCATAAGGTGCTTTGCTTAAGCTACAGTGCAAAGTATTTACTTTAGTTGTAGCCTAACTGCTTACATAATTTCAAAAAGCCGTTTTCAGGGACCCTTTATTAGGCAGGCAAGCTGAAACTGAAATACTGCAATGTTGAAGGCAGTAGATTTCACTGCTTTGGTTAACTCACAACCTTGACTTGGCCGCATCAGTCTAGCTAGGCGAAGCTTTGAACTGATGCTAGGCTTCCGGATGAAAACAAACATATTTCAGACAGGGGCCCGCAGCCGTGTGTTTTCTGTGGCTTTGCTAGTACGCACATCAGGAAGTTGATCTGGTTGCGTTTGAAACATGCATGCGCATTCACTTGACATTTACTGTTATGCCAAACCTGCCAGTTTGCAAATATAATTTACCACAGCAACTTTTACAAATTTTGCTTTGTAGAAAGATTACATGTAACCCACATGATGCCATGATGGCACATGTGAAATTTGTCACTAAAATATGCGCGAGACATTAAAAAGGTGCAGGTAGTGGTTTGGAGAGCATAGGAGCGTGGAAGATTGTAATCTTTCTTAAATGTGTGCTGCCAAGGCCAGATGTTAGAATAAGTGTGGTAATGGAAGGAGCCTGAAGCATGGCTCAGTATTCAGCATTGTAATGTGCAGTTAGCAAAAGCTTCCCTTGTAGAGAACTGAAACTTGAGTGAGTTTGCAAGGCTCCAAGGTGGCACTTTTTTGTGCATCAAGAACCATCATCAAAGCTTTCCTGTAAAACTTGTCCCACATTAGGAAGTAATGATGTTTCATAGTTATGCTATCAGTGCTCTAAACATCCACGTGTGGGTTTAATGACCTGCGAAGCATGCTAAAACACTACTGGCTGTACTAATGCCTATTGAAACCATTCGCATGTACTCAGGAACCTTATGAAAAGCCCGTGGTGTCTGTTGTCTGCTGGCATGTTCACTGCCAAGAATGCTGGCTCAAGACTTTGGTAAGCCACCCTGCCGCTCTACAGAATTTTTAATGTAGGAACAACTACTACACTCTTCTAATGCAGCACTTACATGTAAGATTTTCAAATATGATACTAAATTCGACCTCAAAATGACGCACTTTATTTTTGGCGCCATTGGCATCACTGTGATGTCGCAACAAAGCAAAACTTGCTGATAACGTGAAATCTAATGAAATGAACTTGTTGTCTAGTTGAATGGCGCCGTATGTAGTAGTAGGCCTAGTGCTCGTAAAGAAATAAAGAAGAATGCTGTCTACACATCATGATGCATTATTACCGAAGTACCAAAACTAATTGTGATTCATGGAAAATAGTCAAGTTAAACTTCGGTATAACCATAAAGTAGTTAGTGTGTGAGAGAGCTTGACCATGCTTGAGTCATGTCACAATGATTACAACAGCTGAGCGCTTAGCCAAAAGGCACACCCTATATTGGAAATAATCTAAATGATCAATTCAATTTGTAAGAGCGAGAAATTTTGTTCGAGGCAACAGTTGAATGGTGTTTAGAGTTTAAATTTGCAGGGAGCTTTTTTTTTTTCCTATTTAAATCTACAAATCTGCCGGGACTAGCCATGCAGTTCGAATTATACATTGATTTGAATGACCAGGATTCTGTCGTGCTACAGTGCAACAGATGTGCATTTACAATTAATATTGAATATAAGTAAGCTATTTTTATGTTAGGTAGCCTGCATAATTCAGGTTTCTCTCGTGCTTGCCAATGTTTGTTCTTAGATTCAGATGGTTCTGTCATATAGTAAAAAAAAAAAGTGCAATGGCAGTGCTACCCCCTCAGGTCAAGGTTGTGAGAAATGCATGTGGACAAATAAAGTTTCTCAAAAGATCCAAGCAAATTTATCAAACAGGAATTGTACAAAGCAAGCACGGCACAAGTCAAATCGCATATAGTTTTTTTTTTTTGCATATTCCTGTTTCCTGCACACAACGTGCTCTTTTGTGGTTATTAGTGCACAAGAAGTGCTGTCGGCAGCTGCTCACAGAAGCGTGCCATTCTGCTCAGCTCAGGTCTTATATTGACTTTGGTCGGCAAAGGTTACTGTCTTGTAACGACTTCGTATTTTGCGATGCAAAGGTATGCAACTTAACGTTACATTCAGTCATGTGATGTGCGCTTACATCTTTCGTTCATTTGCAGCTTACCGTCTTTGGCTGTGAATGTGAATGGGGACAATTCCCCGCAGCCCTTGCAGTGCTGCCTATAGTGTGGAATTGTATTTTCAATCATTGTTCCTTGCAGCGTATTGAAAATTGTTACAAAGAACCATCAGAGCATAACTTTCTTTGGTGTCACCGTCAATAACAGAGGGCATTTTTCTGAATAGCATCCCGTTATAAATGAGAGTTGTGGCAAAAATATTACTACTGTTAACAGTCACACTAACACCCGTGTCAAGCAGGCAAGTTGAGTGTACTTACGGGGAGTACAATTTGGTTAAAGGGTGCTTTGCCAAATCTACTGAACAACACAAGCAGAGTGTCACTCATGGAAAAGTATGCTCCAGTTGGAGCGCGTTCCGTGAACGCACTTCGCTGCATCGCGGCTACATGCGTCTCATCCGGTATTGGCTTGCAACGCTTGTATAAAAGACGGCTGCGTTTGTTTTTGGTGAGAAGAACACACTTGACTCTGTTTTTATTTATGATTCAATGTAAAACAATCATATTTCTTAGTTTCTTTTCTTTTTCATATACATCTAAAATTCATTCGCAGTTTATCGCGATTTCTTCTTTGCTACAAGTGCGCTCTGTTTTCCCGTTTAGCACCGCGTATCAAAGTGTCACGCAAGGTTCCGACGCGTACTCTCCCCATAAGTGCACTTAAATTGCCTAAATGCTTGAGGCCCAGGTACTTTGATTTAGGTGCTCGTTAAAGAACCTCAGGTGGTCGAAATTTCCGGAGCCCTCCACTACGGCGTCTCTCATAATCATATCGTGGTTTTGGGACGTTAAACGCCAGATAATATTATTATTATTATTACTTGACACGGGTATGAAATTCTACCTTCACAGATATCTATTTCTATTTAATTTCTTACTATACTCTTACGAATGCTTACCCTCCGATTGCAGGGTGCAAAGAAGCTCTGCCCTCAGTGTAATTCCATCACAAGCGCCAGCGACCTGCGAAGGATCTACCTGTGATGTGTGATAAACCGAACGTTTGCAGCTTTAGGAATATTTTTTACTCAACCTACAATGTCTACCTGGCTTTTGACGTGACTGTTGACAACCCCTTACCCACCTCCCTTCAAGAAAAAGCTGCACTTGTGCACTTGTGAAAGGAAGCAATTTTTATTCAAAATACTAGTTCCGCCTTGTTGCTGTGTAAGGCACTACTCTGTAAATAGAAGCAGCTCATTTACTAGCTGTTTAATTTTTATTATTTTTTCTCAACTTTTTAGCAGAAAGCAACTACTCTGTTCTTCACTCATGTTTATGCATAAAGGTGCATTGCTTGTAAGGGGAAAGAACAAACCCTTACGTCACCATTTTGGCAGTTATACTATTCATGTTTGTATAGTTCATATGTTGTGTCTTCATGTCTGTTTGGTCACTTTATGCTGGTTTGAACTGAGCTGGCAGTGATGGTTGAGTGTGTGAAGCAAGCAAGGCTGTCAGAATCAGCCTCGCAACGTTTGCACTGAATGATCTTTTTCTTGTACGTCATATTGAAAGCACGATATCTGCAAACGCACAGAGTAGGTACATTGTCAATTTTAAGGCGCTCTCAGGTATGAGCAAGTGTAAATAAAAGTGCACATATATGTTTGACATATTTCTGTGTTGTGTTTTATGTCCCGCGACAGATCCGGCACACGCGTAAGAGGCTCTTGACTTAACGGCATTGATGAGCAATTCGCTTCAAACATAATGCTGCTGTGGTGAGAACTTGAGTTTGCAAATGCGCACTCTTGTTTTTAAGCGAACCTTTTATAACTCACAGATTTCAGTGGCAGTAGAGTACGCGAAAAACCTGGTGCCGGCGAGCACACAGAAGTGCGATCCTCAACGGCACGCCGGTCACATGCGTATCTGTATGCACCGTTTTCCAATAATTGCTCTCTCGATTGTGGGTTTGTTGGCAGTCAGCTGTTTCTGATACGGCAATCTGATTTTTCATTGAGGTCGCCTGTCATGGCATGTTGCCACATTTCATTGTTGCCTGGATATGAACGCATGGCCATCATTGTTGCCTGTAGCGACTGAAGTGTTGCTCTGCTAATCATGTGGATGAAGGTTCGATCCCCGGCATGAAGGAACAGGGAGCATTGTGCAAGGTGATGGAAAGAAATGAGAAGAAGTGCTAGCACGTCGGGCACGCAGACGCAATGCTTCGCTTGCCCCCATCTTCCTGATAGAGTAAGGGCTCCTCAGTTTTTTTTTGTTTAGTGGAATAGAAACCTTGTGTGAAACCACGAATTCTGAAGGCAGTATCTATGAATTCCTGGAATCGAATGGTTCCAGAGGAAACAGTTTAACGGCTCTGAAGAGCTCAGAAATCTCGAAAATCTAGTTTGCAGGTAACATGAGTCATGCTTGTAGAAAATAGAATGTTTAGAGAATAAAAAAACCTAAATAATGTTTGTAAGGAAGTCAATAGGAAAAGTGATGTAAGCTCAAACATCAATTTAACGAACTCTCATCTGACACAAAAATAACTTTGTTACTGTATATCCAAAAATTCGTATAAACGTACATTCCTAACACTGTATCTATGACAGAACTGTTCTTCATTTACTTTGTCAAACTGATAATTCGTTATATGCGTGTCCGTTATATTGAGGTTTGAGTGTAAATGCCAAAGATGACATTGTTGGAACCATTTGAATATTATCGTGCAGTTGTCACAAGAAAACACGTATGGACATAAGGTTCAGAGCGAGAAGAGCTGGATTTGGTATGCAGTAGGGATGTGCGAATAGTAAGTTCTAGGTTCAAAGCGAATAGTGATTTGGTCGAATAATTTCTAATTGAGTAGTTCGAATAGTATATAGCGCATATTATAAAGAAAAATGAGCATATTTGTCGTAACCCAACTAACCTGCACAATATTTTTTTTAAATTGGAATAAGGCATGTGCAAATGTCACTCTTTTTGGTTCTAAGTGAAGTGGAAGCAACTTTGAATAGTAGCAGGATATGAATTTCAGTAGGATGCACGTGATAACTGGTAAAATATGTTAAGTTTTAAAATTTGCTGTACTTAGAGCACGTGAGCCGTATAACAAGCTTTTAAACTTAAAAAATGATCATTCGATCACATATGTTGTTTGGAGATGACGTGTTCAGCTTCCAGCAGTAGCGAGTACTTCTCGTGATTTTTGGCCTTCTCCATATTTTCCTACATTTCAGTTAAACGCAGGCAGTTTGTTTCAGTTGTAGCTTTGAAAACACTGTGGTTTATGTGCATCTTCTGTGTTGTACGAGTTGATATGCTTGGCCTTTAATATTAAACAATCGCGTATCAAGAAATAGCGTTGAAGAGATATCGCGCAGCTTGCGCGCGTGTTCTTAGAGTCACTGCGGAAGAACTGGCTTGGTCGGCCGTTCTGTCGAGAGAATCCGCTCGATGGCTTCCATCAGGTTTTTGACAATAGCGTCTGGCCTGATGTTGGCGTGATTTTCATTCTCGGGCCTGCAACGGAAACAAACGTGGCAATTTGAGCACACGATGTGGCAATCGCTCTACATACGTGTGCAAACTGTATCGCCAATGCACGAGATGGCCGATCGGGAAATTCTTAGGCTACAGAGAACTGTCCATTTCAGTGTGCTTAAATGACTTTACAAATAAAATGACTTTACACTATTTTAAATGACTTCACAAATGCGATGTTAATGTTCTCTCTGTCCCAGCTTTAAATGAACACTGCACGCATATTTGCATGCACTTTGCCGCTACCACTTTTATTTCAATGCCGCAGAAACTATTCCATGACTGTGGGAGCCATTTGCTAAGGGAAATTGATGGCTTCATAAAGCAGGCATTACTTCGAGGCTCGCAGGGTGCCTATTTTTGTGCAACTCTATGCCTAATCAAAATGCGATCAGGGACACAGAGATGTTTCATTCAACAGGCATGTAAACTAAAATTTTAGTGTTTTATATAGTGTTGCATAAGATAAAAAGTTTGAAAAGTCATACTGTCATCTATATTATATTCTCTTAGTAAATGCATTAGTTATATTTAGGTTTAACTGTATGCAACTTTAAGTTGCACTATTTTCTGCATATGATCAGTGCATCCTAAAGAATGTCAGATGCAAAATGCGCGAAAAAATCGATGCAGTTGCCATAAAGGAACATTTTTTTTTTCTGCCTTGTTTAGTGACAAACCATTTAAAATGAACATTAAGCCAAGAAGTCGCACACACAAATGAGAATGGAGAATAGCAAATGATTATGAGGCTTGTGTAATCTCTTGCACTTGTTCTCTGCTATACAGTACGTTACAGAATTTCCACGCTGCTTTTCTCACATCCAGAGGAAATCTCTGCAAGCAACCAACCAGTTGCTGGGTGTGGTTTTGACTTTTGAAACGGTAAGAGTAAGACGTACCGGAACTTGCCGGTGCGCACGAGCACGCCGCGCATCCCGGCACTCTGGGCGCCACCGACGTCACAGACGATGTCGTCGCCAATCATGACGACGTCTTCCGGCCGCAGTTTCATGTCTTCTAGTGCCATGCGGAAGAACTCTTCACCGGGCTTGCCA
Organism: Rhipicephalus sanguineus; assembly: GCF_013339695.2. NCBI lineage: Eukaryota > Metazoa > Arthropoda > Arachnida > Ixodida > Ixodidae > Rhipicephalus > Rhipicephalus sanguineus. Next base: position 61,273,851 of record NC_051184.2, on the reverse strand, counting down.
ATCACAATGGCCTGTCGATCAGCTGCATACTGCAAAGAAACACGTGGAGATTTTTACAACGGCACTAGGATTAGTTGTAACATCCATGTGGCATGGCAAGATGCCGTGACCAGTGTGTCGGAATGGAATGAAAACCAAAAATGAAAAATGAAAAAAAAAAAAGGATATTTTTGACCGGAACAAAAACGTAACTAAAACGCTATCTATTACTTTGCTCCAGTGTGAATCTGGAATATTTTTTATCAGTTCTCGGTTCAGGGGAAAAGCTGGCAATCTGAAACAACTGAGGTCATGTAATGTGAGCGTTAATGCACATCAGGCATGTATTCCAAAGTAAAGATGTGTTGAAATTTTGTGAAAAATGAAAAGAGTGGCAACCGGAGCTGTTTATATTAACACAAGCAGACCTTGGTGCGCCAGTCACACAGGCCAGCATAGAGAGGGCATTCTCGTTGCTGAAGTTTGTTTTATCGCAACGGCAGTTTCGCATATCACTCGGTGGCGTGCTGCTTCTGAGATCATGCTCACTTCCTTGATGCAAAGCATTTAGCCTACTCAGAGAATCTGTAATTCACTCGTGAGAAAATTAACTACTATGTTTTTATCGTTACTTTACTTTCAAAATTTTGCCTTCAGATAAGTAATGGGCAAAAACAGCGCGCAGACAGATGGGACAAAGAAAAGGATACACAGGACAAGCGCTGACTCTCAACTGTGATTTATTGGCATATGCAGATTACTTAATACTATACACAAACGATAAGCATAAAGTCCGTCTGTCTGCACGCTGTTTTTGCCCGTTATGTATCACTAACTAGCCCACCTTTCAGTCTTGCTTCAGATAAGAACTGTTACAAGCCGTTACGGAACATCTTGTTTTCATTCTATAACTGAAACGGAACGGAACATTTTTCGGTAGGACAAAACTAAAACCAAAATGAAAAACATTTCGTTTCGACACCCTGGCCATGACAATCACAGCGATTCCTGTACCATACCATGTGAAGGACCTTTTCACCAGGCTTGCCAATCGCAATGTTGTATTCACTTGTGTAATACGGGGAATGCTTGAATGTTCCACATGGATGGCTTGTAGACATGAGTGTGTACTGTATGTGTGACCAAATGCTGACACAATTGCCGCATGAAAAACTACAAAGTGAGCTACGAGGAACACTGCGACAGAGGGCTCCAGATTTATTTTAACCATCTGTCTTTCTATGACGTGCTCCCAAATGTAAGTACTAAAGGGTCAACCACATTTAAGGGAAACACCTCACTAGCATCCAAGCTGATATAACTAAATTTCTTATACATGCAAAAGTTACATAATGATGTCAAGAAATGGAAGTATAGTTTTCTGAGTTTTATACCAAATATTAGCAGCTATAAGCTCTCAAACACCAATGACATGCTTTTTTTGGTAAATATTGCTGACCCTGTACACAGTCATGTTAAATAACATTGTGTCTATTCAAATGTTGCTGCCGCAGGTATAACTGGATCTTGTATCAAAACTCTTTCTGCTACAATTGGTATCTTATCTCACACCCAGTACCACAACACTAGCACAGCCATTGAAGTCTGTCCTCGCATGTCACTGCCAAACGTAATTTGTGCAGGTACGGTACTCACGGAGTCAAGCGCGACATCAAAGTTTTCACTATAACGACTGGTATGCGCAATTGCTTGAAATAACTACGTCATGTTGTGACGAGTCTGGTCTCTAATGATAACGTTGGCTCTGATCTACGTGTTCGAGTCAAAATTACACTAATACGACCCGAACTGAAGACGGTGGAAAAGAAAGCATGGGCATTGCTTAACCCTAAATTGTGCCGTTTCGATCCATGAGTACTGTACTGTCTATTCGACAGCATATTTTCATTGGAAATGTAGCAGCTCAGCCTCTTATTGGTGGTTTCGATGATACAACTGCACACAATGAATGATGGGCATTTGAAGTGCACTTGCCTCTAGAGCAGCTGTGAAGGGGCCAACGTCCATGGTCAATTTGTCATGTTCCTTGTAGTACTTTCTGCATGGTCAAAAAAAAGAAAGAAAAAAGCCTTAGAAGAGCGCTCCAGCAGCAGCATGTAAGACAGCAACTGTGCCTGCTAAGTGCATGAGCCAACTCCAGATGAAATCTGATTATATCACTCTACTTGAACTGCCGATTCATGATGTGCCCTGCATTTTCTTTCGCGCAACCTTTTTGACATTGCCAGAATGCGAAGAGTGTCAAAGCAAGGTGTGACACTAGGCTAGTCAAGTGTTCATTATGACGAACAATGGTGAACAGACAAAGGACTAACCAAAGAGGCAACGAAGAGTGGCACCAGTCTTCATTGCGTTTTTTTCTCTGTCCCTTTTGTGTTTGTTGTGCCGTGTGCATTGTTTCGCATGCAACTTATTGGCAAGAAGACTGTGTGAAAGAGAGGTCGTACCATTGAGAGAAAGGGGAGTTTTGCGAGTGCACAGAGGTTACAGCTTGTACATTCTTCACAAAATGACAGCCTGATGCTCTAGGTTCATGTATTTGTACAGAGCTGGGCATTTTTATTGAAATACACTGAAACCTCGTTATAACTAACGCGGATATAACGAAATATCGGTTATAAAGAAGTAAACAAAAAATAGTCTTGCAATACATACAGAGTTAGGAATATACGTTTATAACGAATTTTCGGATATAACGAAGTTATTTTCGTGTAAGATGTAACTTCGTTATAATGAGATTTGAGTGTATGTAGGTGTTAATGGCTTTGTTTTTGGGATGATAGGTATCCCCCTAATTGAATGAGTGCGGAGCACTACAGTCAGCGGGAATGATGAGCCTTAGTCATCGGTGCTTTCATTGTACCTCAACAGTGTTCATTCTAAAAAGACAGGGCGTGCAAACACGGACACAAGAAAGAAGTCAGGACACCACAAACGCCGACACGGACACAAGAAAGAAGTAGGGACACCACAAACGCCGCCACAAACACCACAACTAGCTCAGCTCTCTGTTATTCTAAGCTCAACAGTGTGTTCATGCTGATCAATGACGTCAAATGCAAACTAAACTAGCCCACTTTGACAGCATTTTACAAATGGCATGTGCTCAGTCACTGCTGACTAGGCTGTGTGCACTGCACATTACCTTTTCCTTTCCGAAGCAAGCTAGAATCCCAATGTGTGATCTTATTTCTACCTGTACAAGGGTGGTGAATGCATGGAGTGTTGGAGAAACAGTTTAAATGTCACTGTATACATCACATTTAGGTTTTAAAAGTCATGGCTGAGTAAATACTCGGAATTTCTAGACATAGTGCGCTGTGGAAAATTTTTTAATGCACACACGTTTTTATTGCAACCAATTTAGTGCTTGAGCCAGATTGGCTCCCACCCGGTGCTCTAGTCGTTTCGGCGCTCAACTGCTGACTCGAAGGTCACGGGATCGAATCCCAGTCACGGCGGCTGCATTTTTGATGGAACCGAAAATGTTTGAGGCCGGTGTACTTAGATTTAGGTGCACATTAAAGAAGCCTAGGTGGTCGAAATTTCTGGAGCCCTCCACTACGGCGTCTCTCATAATCATATCGTGGTTTTGGGATGTTAAACACCAGATATTAGTCAGAGATTGGCTTATTGATTACACTTGAAAGTGAAAAGCAACCTCTCCAACACATTTAATAATGCGCTTGTTCACTTGTGATTGCGAAGCTGCTTTTGTATTTTGCCCCCATCGGATGACAGCTGCCAACTGCCTCCTTTAATATGCCTTATGTGGTGGCACTTATATCGAAATTAATCGAGCATACTGGTTACAAAGGCGTCCAATACATTTTTCTTTCATTAATGGTAGTGTTCCCGAGGCATACACACCCTTTGCCGAGGGTGATGAGGACCGAGTCGTCATTGTCGACGAGAACGTGGAACGCTCGGTTCATGTTCTCGTACGAGAAGTTGTTGGCCGCATCGCCCACGACGACGCAGTTGGGCTCATTCAGGTCACACTCGGCGAACTCGGCTTCGACATCTTCATTCCATGCAAATGAGCAAGTGACAGGGTTAAGTCCCTTAAGCTAAAATTATAACAAATCAACAGATAGTGAAGCCAAGAAAAGCGTGGGGGATGTCATTTCAGGAACGTTGAATGTTGGGTCAGCTGGTGCATCATTGTGAAGTCATTGAGCGAAATACAGGACAGAGTGCTTGTCCTGTCCAAAATGTTTCCTTCCTCTGCTGTTTTTCACTCAACGACTTCACATTGATGGTATTTGTAGTCTTTAACTGAAGCTTATGTGTAGCAGCTAGCAAAAAACATGCACAAGGAAACTGATGACGGGTTTACGTGTTGCTACTTACGTAGCGACCACTTTGGTTGACTCTATTGAACCAACATTCCTACATGTTTGTCTGAAGCCATTCTCTGTTGCCAAACAGAGCTGGGCCCTTCAATTACAATTGCTAAACCTCGACCCTACTCATCTTTGCCCCATCTGGTGAACCTTGGCCTCATTGCCTTGTGACCAGCAATGCATGCACACATACATTCGACATCTCCCTCACCTCAGACAGCACATATACAAGGTGCCCATTTGGATTGGGATGGCAGCGGCCCTCCTTGAGTGAAGAAAGGCTTTAAATATTGTCTGTCACCTACAATGAAGTGTGCTCTTTCTATTAAGAAGGCCTTGTTCTTTACATATATTGTAGACCATTTTATGGACGAGTTCAAGTGCCACCATCTTGGGCTGATAACTTTGCCATTTTGTACCCTTATCAAGTAAGCAAACACTGCTTAGGTAAGCATATGCGCATGGAAACGGCTGGGCCAGTGCATTCAATGTTTTGTGACCTCGTTTATTTCATGTCACAACAATGAAAACTGAGAAAACGTTCTTTTATCTGCCCAAGATGGCAACAACCATTAATCGAAAATAAGATTGTGCATAGCGACACGCGTAAACATATAGATGACATGTGTCCTTGTGATGTTCACTTTGTTCGGTGGTGTAACACATTTACGTATCTTGCAAGTGAATATCTGTGAAGAAACCTCTGGCGAGGCTCTTACTGGGATGGACGAGTAGGAACGGCCTGTAGTTGAGGTCGTGGATGAACTTCTTGGCGGCAGGCACGCACATGAAGATCTCCTTCTCGTAGATGTCGAAGCCCAGCCGGTGCAGCGATGAGTCCAGCTGCTCCTTCGTCTTCTGCGTCTCGTTTGTGATGAAGCGGAACGGTATGTCGGCCGTGCGAAGCCTGTGTGCACGTACAGGTGTACACTCAAACCTCGTTATAACGAACACGGATATAACGAATTATTGGTTATAACAAAGTAAATGAAGAACAGTGTTACAAATAAGCATCTATAACGAATTTTCGGATATAACGAAGTTATTTTCGTGGCAGATGCAACTTTGTTATAATGAGGTTTGAGTGTAGTCTATACTCAAGCAGTTGAGGTTAAACATTTCTGCGCATATGGTTTCCCTTTAGAGGTACATTCACTGTGATAGTACGTGTTGGCTGGGCTTAGATTGTGTTTACTTCTTCAGAATAAAGATATGTGGTGGTTTAACAACAGTCCCGTTGCATTGTTTGTCCTTGTATATAATCACGCTGCGAAATGTGGCCTGCACATGACTTGTGGTTCCTGAAATTCTTTACGCTGTTTTTTTAGGGGCGAAGCTCCTTAAGGCGGCACCCGTTCGTCCCTCGTAGTCGTAGTCGTAGTGCGTAACCAGTCTTACGCTTTGACCCCCAAGGTGGTGCTGGTGGGAGATTTTTCCTGTGCGTTGTTGAACAATAAAAAATTCGCAGCGTTAGCTAAAAGCCGACTTCTTCTGTCTCTCATTCCCATTAGCAGCCATTCTTTACCTCCAAGGTAGTGCCTGGTGAGATTTCTCCTGTGCGTGCTTAAACAATAAAAATTTTGTTCAAAATGCCGTTGATTGATGAAATAAACCAACGAAAGACGCCAGATGTTTTGTAAAAGCAAAACGAAAGAACACCAGATGTTTCTAAAGCAAAACGAAAAGACGCCAGCTGCTTAACGAAAGACGCCAGATGTTTTCTAAAGCAATGGTTTTCTAAACAATGAAAATTCACTGCGTACATGTAAAATTAAAGTGAGCTGCAAGTCGTCATAACTCATCGAACCTTTAGTATAAACGCGCCCGATCTCACGTCGGTGATGATGTACTGGGCAGAATTCACGGAAGATTCACGGTTTACCGATGAACCTCCGCAGCTTCGCCCTCTCATCATCATTCACTCCGTGGATATTCTGTTTTTTTTTTTTAAATGTTGAGTGATGCTACGCAACGCAACAACATGCCTTAGTTGTACAATTCGCAGCTTTCCACTGTGCTGTCTTTACAACAAAAATGGCAACCTCGATGACATCATACACCTGTAAAAGTGAGTGATATCTCTTTGTTCACAGATCTCATTTGCTTCATGGCATGTGACCATGCAAGATATATGCTTTACGGATGCAGTGCATCGTTTACTTGCATTAAATCCACCACAATGCCTTATTCCTGATTTGGTGCTGAAGAATCGAGGTGTCAGTCATTCCCAAGATTCAATTATGCTTGTAAACAGCATGTATACATGTTTTATTTGCACTTTTGCGATTTACAACAGATTCAGTTTCGCTGATCGCGTGCGATAACAGTGATTAGAAAACTGATCAATTTTCTACATTAGCAGCAGCATGTCTTTGTTTCAATTTGCTGGTATTGCCAGCTAGTTAGCTCTTCATACAACGTAGGTATCAGGCCCGTAGCCAGGAATTTTTTTGAGTGGGGGCAGGGGGGGACTTGCTGAAGGTCTTGACTATTTCAGAATAACACCTATTTTCATTATTTATTTTCGATAAAACACCCCCCTCATTAATTTCAGGGGGGGGGGGACACCCCCTGCCCCTTGCTACGGGCTTGACAGGCATTAAAGAAATTCTGTATTGGACATATACATTTGCATGACTTTAAACATTCAAACGCGCCACCTCTATTACTCCTTAATTTACAGTTCATCACTGCTATCTTGTATGCTCTGCGATCGAGTTTTTTATAGCAGCCTGTAAAGACGCGAGATGAACTGAAACTTGCATCGTTGCTCCCGTTATGTGCAATTTCCGGTCACGCGCAAATGGTGAGAGAACTTTGTAAACATAAACGGTGAATGCCCCGTGGCCCGCCAAGAGACCTATCCCCACCACTCTCAAGCTTGTGGTCAAGCGTACACCAAGAGCAAAAGTTTGCGGGAGGCGAAATTTTAGAAAAAACTTATATTTCCGCTTTGTATCAGAACATAGCCGCCAATCAAATGTTCCAGCCTGTAGTAGTTATTGCCACCTATACAGTTACCCGCTAGATTACAAGCGTAATTCACCAACAGAGCAGAAACTCCTAATTGCAGTGGAGCCCACGTGCCGTAAACTTTTGCTGTCAGGTGCATTCGGTGGACCAGCGTGTAGTTGTGAAATCGAAAGGTCGTCGTACATTTTGAGGGCGTCGACGGACCCTTCGATGGCTTTCCGTTCGCCGCTCTCGTACAGTACACCGGTGATGTCCATCAGGATGCCGCGTATGGGCTTCCTCAGCCACGCCATGATGGTGAGACCTTGCAGACGACGTCGCACTCACTACGACGACGCCTTTCCTTTTGACGCACTTTGGAGTCTTCGCTGTCCAACGCCTGCCTCACTTCTTCTCCTTCTTGTAACGCTCACGCGTGCCACGTTTGCTGGAGATGATAACAGCAACGTTTCGGTGTCAGTCAAGCGAGTGAAGTCTGGTGAAGTTGTAGTGTGCACGTACCTCACAGGAGTACGGCCACTAGCGTGGGTTCGGACTTAGCGAGCCACTGGGCCGCGTCTGCCGTCGCCTCGCGTGAACTAGCGCACCGCTGCACACGCACGTTCGAGCGCAAACAAGGCGCCGAGCGTAACGCGGCAAGTACACAGTACTGCTCTCGAAATCCGCAACACTTTATTGCCTGCGGCAGCTCCACAAAACGCAGTACAACGCCCGCTCCCAAAGGCGGCGGGAGAAGCAAAATAGGCTTAACCACGCCACGGGCGAAAGTACAACACAAAGGGTGCCGCTAGCACGTCTCCGCGGGCAAAAGGGCTCACGGCGACACGCCGCTGAGAGAAACGTTCCCTCGCGACTATGCTGCGTGCTCTCACGATCAGCGACCAAAACAGGGCCCGATCGCTCGAGCAAGGGCAAACTCCGCTCGCGTTGGCTTCGATAGATACGGTTTCGGCGTAGTAAGACCACGCGCGAATGCACCGCACCGCTCTTCAGCCTAGCGTTCGGAAAGGACAACGTAAGGTAAGCGCTCGCCGCTGGCGCAAGGCACCGTTGGCGAACTCCGTCCGAGCGAGCCCAAACAAAGGAGCCGACGGACAGGAAAGAAAAGACGTGCTCACCTTACGAGGTCCAGAGAGAGTCTGACCCGCCGCGCAAAACGTCTCGCGAGACGCGAGCACGCGAGACCCGCACGCGGCGCCACCGTCGCGATCCGGCGCCGGGGTGAGGAGGGTTAACGTCACCCCCGCTCGCCCAGCGCCGTAGGACGGCGGAGGAGGGGAGCGACATGATCGGACATGAGGATGGCAGAAATAGGCGAAAAACCCGCGCAGTGGCGACGGGCAAGCCTCAATCCCCACAAAGTCTCATTTGAACGTTCTCGCATACCACATCGCAGCTGGCGCAGCTGATTAAAAAAAAATAATAATAACAATGCGAATTCGGCTGAGTTATCGCAAACAAGCTATGGTTAGTATAGTACAAAATGTTTCGTTTTCGCTTTAAAATTTCTCTAAGCTTCCTTGCGTATTTATTGTAGATTTTAAAGATATTAAATAAACAGTTTGTTTTATTAAGTTGACAAGCTCATGCCCAGGCCAGTCGCCAATCTCAAAGGCAATAATTTGGTGCCACAAGCATGCCGAAAACGCCAAGTTAAAAGAACTCGGTTTACGTCACGGCCGCCATCAATCGCTTTATTTGGCGAAGCGAATCCGAGACAATTCAAGACAATCCACCCGTGGGTAAACGTTGCATGAGGAGCGCTGTTGCCATGCTGTTGCCTCAAGTTACGGAAATCAACAGAGTGTCCGCTTTCGACGAATCATGAATTGTTTCGTGCAGTGTTTAACGTGTATACCCTGACATTTGTTTCTAGAGTGCCTGTTCATATTTATTTATTAATCTATCTCCGCCTTATCCGGCTCCGTTCATCATCGTTCGACATGAAGTGTCACTACGAAGTTCTCGGGGTGTCCAAAAACGTCACCCCCGAGGAGTTGAAACTTTCCTACCGAAAGCTCGCGTTGCTGTGGCATCCAGGTAAGCACTCACACTTGGACGACGGGTCGCCGTAAGCGGTTTCGTGTGACGATTGTTACCTATTCATAATTCACTGCGCAACACTAGACACGGGCGAAGAGGAGACGAGGACAACACCAGCGCAACCTCTCAACTAGTTTATTCTGGTCGAGTTTAGTGTTGCGCAGTGAATGATGAATCAGTACCAACTCGCCCACCTGTCAGTTCTTTTGAATGTTACTTAAACTGAAACCATTAGGCGCGAGGTCTTTCGCACTTGGCTTCGCGTGCTTCCTTTTCTAGGTCATCGTCGCTTGTCGACGATCCCTTTGCAAGTTTTCCAAATCCGTGCACAAACTGGAGAAATGCCAGAGGGACGCCTACGACATGCTTTAATAAAGGAGTGAACTCGCCGCACACTGCACACATCTCCGCCTGCGCGCGCGCCGAGTTTTCGCTGGCATCATAGTTTCGTTTGTTGGCAAGGTTTCTACTATTTGTTGGCGTGTTTCTACTATTTCAGCCATCTCGCCTAGTTTCTCGGCGTTCTCTTGGCACGTGTGTAAACGTGTGCATGATCTTATGCGCTTGCCATTGAAAAAAAAAATATCTGTTTCCAGTTTGCCGCGCCAAGACTTTCAACGATTGCCCCAATTACCCTGAAACATAGGCAGGCGAATGTTGCATACGTTGCAAGATAAAACCCATGAGTGTGAGCGCAAACGTGTGTGGTCGCACAACCACGATCCTGGCGAAATTTTGGTACTGTTATTGCTAGGTTAGAGTTCATTCCCAATTTGTGTCCTTTTGTGAAACGAGCTGTACCAGCTAGTAGTTGATCAATAGGACCAATTTATTTTGGTCAGAACTATCTGCCACCGAGTTCAACAACATTTTTTTTTTTTTATGGATATTAGGTGAAACTTGGACGGGAAATGAGAATATTGCACAGTAAGGGTGCTAACAACTTTAAATTTTTGTTAAAATGTATACAATTACACAGATGAGAAAAACAGATCAATGTGCGTGCAGAACTAGAACATTCATACTCCAAAGATCAAATTGTGCTTGTACGAAGCGATATTGCCTACTCATTTTAACCACACTTTTTGTTTGGGGGTAGAAACAGCTGCTTTTACTCACACAGGTGTTTGCAGACTTACCAATACTACTATAGGCCTCAGCATTTAATTTTTGTTAAGAACAGGGCTGGTATAAAAACCTGGAGAGTAGCCAGCACCATACGTTTGTCGTTTTTAGTGCAGCTCAAAAAGATGGAGACAGAGAAATAGAATGCGCAGAATGAGCACTATCTCATTTCTGTTTCCCTGTCTTCACGTCTTTTCACACTGCGCTAAACATGTTAACGTACCACTTCAGATCATGTTGCAGCGTACTCCTGGAGATGCAGAGTGTGCTTCCATGAAGTCCCGTCTTTCGTAGACCGTCTAACGAATCGTCTAGTCTGGTCATTGTAACATCGAATGACACCAGTTGCTTTTACTGCTATTGGTAATGCTGAGTGCAGTCTGGATCACACTTGTCTGGAGCGGCCAGCTGGCCCCTTCAGCCACGTTTCTTTTGCAAAAAATTTGCAGAGACCTGCACTGTAACGATACCAAACATAGTCGTACCGCATGCTAGGTTGTTGTGGCATTATTGAAGCATGAACGGATGCTTGAAGCTGACGCGAGGTATCAGCTGCGGGCAGCGCCAGCGTCTACACCTAAGCCCTTGACTGCTCTAGACAAGTGTGATTCGGACTTTACGGTACTCACCGATTCAAACGCGAAATCAAATTTTTTAATATGACGACTGGTATGCGCAATTGCTCGATGCAGCTACGTCATGTCGCGATGAATGTGGTCACTAAAGATAATGTTGGCTTTGATCTACGCGTTCCAGTCGAAATTACACCGATATGACCCGAACTGAAGAGAGTGTAAATGAAAGTATGTGCGTTCTTAGCCCTAAATTGTCCTGTTTCAATCCGTGAGCACTGCACAAGTGTTGCAGTGCTCACCCAATAAGGGTCAGTGCCGTACCCCAATAGAATAGCTTTTCCAGAAGAAACTGCATTGTCTTCCAACTTTCAGATAAGAACCCAGACAATCTTCAGGAGGCGACTGAGCAGTTCAAGCTCATCCAGCAGGCCTATGACGTGTTGAGCGATCCCCAGGAACGGGCCTGGTATGACAAGCACCGTGATGCCATACTCAAAGGAGGTGAGCCCCTTCTCTGTCTCTTTGTCACCTCGCTGTCTCTACAAAACTAAAAACAGGCAGGGACTGCCTTTAGAGCATTCTATTTCATTTATACTATCAGGAGTTGCTCTGTTGGGCAGAGCATTCCAAATTCTTTTACATCATCTGGCATTACACTATCAAGTAGAGCATTACGAATTCATTTATACCATCTGCAGTTATAGAATAGGTGGGACACCTTGCCATATTGTTTTTGTAGCATTAGCTACACTTGCCTAGCCGGAGCCGATTTCGCGTGGATCCTCATGAGCCGTGCTGCGCATGCGTGAGGATCAGTGATGCCACACAGCTGGCTCACTGCTCTCCGCCACCGCGAACTCGCGCTCTCCGCCACCGCCGCGCGCGACTCGCCGCTGCTGGTCTGCGCATTCAAGAGGAGTGACGTCGTACCCATGGTAGACACACTGGCGCCAGCGCGCGCGCAGCTATGCGCCTTCGCTGTGCAGTCGCCGTCTGACACTGCGCTAGAGCCGATTGATAGCGCCTCTGACTGGCGTTTGCAGGTGGGTAACGCCATGGAGAAGGAGAGCACAAATGCTGCTCAACGGCGCAGAAGAGCCGAGAAGCTTATCTCAACGGATCCCAAAGTAGTTGCCTGGCAATTAGTGGTTCAGCGTACGAAGAATGAACAGAAGAAGGCTAATAATCCTAGACAGTCTGGAAAGCTAAGAATAATCAGCTGAACCTTTGCTAACGCTACGTGTATCCTGGCATAACCAAGCTAAGCCACTGCAAATTTTTATTGTGTTTTGGCGGTTGTTGAGAGTTGGAACACGCGACTTCGTTCCTAGCCACAGATAGGAGGGGCCACCCGCGAAGCATGTAAATGAAATCAACTGTGCTTGGATAGCAGAAAATTAAATTTTATGTATATGCTGAGCTACGAAGGTGCTTAAGATATAATGCCAGTTGTAATACAGAGGTGAGTTGGTGGCTGATTGTGTAAAAGAACATTGCAAAAAAACTCGACAAAATGCCAAAGCTGCGTCCATCTCCTCTCATCTTGTTTATAGTGCTTTCTTTTTTTTTTTTTGTAAGAAGGTGATGCTTGATTTTTATTCAGCAGTATAAGCTTTCTTCACTTGGCCGACAAACTTTTCAAATGCTGCCCCTCCCACAATGGGGCATTCATTTATTTATATTTTACTAATATTAGGCTACTACCAACTTTTGTAATCTCGGATATGTGTGTGTGTGTGAAACATTTTGCGTCACTTTTGTAATTTTATGCAATTTTGGCTGCAGGTCTTGGCAGTGACTACAAGGATGACAGTCTGGACGTCTACTGCTACTTCAACTCCTCCTGTTTCAGTGGTTATGGGGATGACGAGAAGGTGGCATGCATGATTTTTCTGATTTTTCTTTATGCTGTCTTTATTATCAGGGCTTGAGAGGCACCTTGAAGGTCATTGGTCTGTAATAACTGAAATCAAACGTACAGTCAGCCACAAAAGCTCACGGGACATGGGAAATGTGAATTGCAACTCTGTTGAGGCGTAGTCCTTCTAGTCCAATGGGCAACTGTGTAGTTCACAGAAGCTGATGTAGGGTGAAACGTGTGAACTTGAGGCTGTGGGCCTATGCTTCGTGTCAGATATTGCGCTAAGCATGTGTCCTGTAAAATTTTGTGGCCAACTGTACAAAAAGTTTAATAATTACACTCTAAGAAAAAATAGAGTATTTGGGGAGTATTTATGCCACACAACAATAATCGTCATCCACCTCGCGTACTTTCCTCTCGTTATCACCACGGTCGCGGCACTTGCCGGTCACGAACGACGCGCACGTTATCAGCGTGACATAGCATTCTTGATAGGAAAGTGACGAGAGCCAGATTTTCAAGAAAGGAAACGCGAGCAAGCCGGATGACAGTTATTGTTGTGTGGCAGAAATTCTCCTTAAATACTCTATTTTTCCTTAGAGTGTAGTGTAAAAAATTGTGGCTGTTTAAAAATCACTGTTTAAAAGTTCGCAAACATAAGTGCTCTCTGGAAGTACACGTATTAGAATGTGTATGACTTTTATGAGCTTGATCCAGTACCACGAGTGCTGTTGGTCACGAACACTCATTCAAATGTGCATAGTAATGACAGATTCTTCTTGAATTAATCGTGTTTTGGAAGTGATCACTTCAGAATATCGCCAAACAATGCTTTAACATTGAGGTGTTGCATTATCTAATGATGCACGACAAAAACATCAGCTTTGCTCAGAATTTGAGTCTGGGCAAACTGCTTGCGCTTAGCTGTAAAAGCCATTTATACCTGGACTCTTATTTACACGTCTGGTGCCGTCCACCTTTTTCACGATGCAATGCGCATGCACCCTTCCCCTATTGAAAAAGTCATGAAACAAATTTTCAACTTTGGAGGCTTTCGTTCTGGCGATACCGGTTGTCCCGGCCCCTACCAAAACAGCGGAGGGAGCGCAGGAAAATGTAAAAGGCGGATTGCATCAGTGATGATCTTGCTTAAAATCTTTTCGTTGCACTTACCTGTTAGTGAATGAAATTAAATTCGTCACGTTCCTTGATGCAGTTGTGTCTTACGTGCGAGTGCAACCTAATTTATGCCAAAGGCACCCTTGCGGCCACTTCATTATCGCTTTCACGTGGCTTGTTCGTTGCAAGAACTCCATACAATATCTTGTGCAGTTTCTTTCACAAACCTGCTCCAAAAGTGCATTTTAATGCATTGAATTCCTGATTGATCCAAGATGCTTCAAAATGGCATGGTTCATTAACATCACTGCAGTGAAGATGCACGCAAATATGAAATTTGCTGTAGCTTGCAACCCTGCATTGTAGTCAAATTTGTGTTCTATGAAATTTTTTGTGTGCCTTATACGGTGCCATAAAGACATAGTATAATCATCTTTGTCATTGAGCCAGCATTGTCCACATTTAACGTTTTGTTGGTCTCATTCACACCAGGGGTTTTACGCGGTGTTTCGGGACGTCTTTCAAAGAATTGCTGCGGAGGATGAACCCTACCACGACGAGCCCGTGGTTGTGCCGGGATTCGGAAGCAGCACCAGCCCGTACGATGAGGTACGTCTTTGCCTTAATTCGCTGCACATTGACCCCTGAACTCTCAAACATTCCATGACTCCAGGTAATTCCTTCACTTTACCCAGATGAGCACAGCACCGCTTTCGATTGACCATTTTGCTACACTTGTAAAGAATTGCCGTAGCGCATCTGTGAATCGCAGTAACTACTTCTGTAGAGGAGCAGCTCAGCCATCAACTTGATTTTTTTTTTAATTAAACGTGTTTAAAGGAGTCCTGACACAAAAACTTTCGTCCCGCGTTTTTTGCTGCAATGTGTTGCTGGGGGCCTGTTAGTCATAACATGGCACATCGTTTGCTGCAGCGCGCGACAGATAATTAATTACAAGCTCCTCATTACCGACACAGCCTCAGTTTCGGTTTGACAGAGCTCCAAAAACGACAAGCCGCCGGGTGCAACTATCACCACCTAGCGAGTGAAACGCTCGGTCACGTGAGCACACAGAACAGTGACGCATTTCCGCGCAGTCTGTCGTCACCGGGCTCATTGTCGTCTGATGGCGACGATTTTCTTCGGCGGGGATGGAAGGAATTTTCGACGTGTCGAATCACTTCAGGTTTGACCCACTGGCGAGGAGCAATTCGTCGGGAAGCACGTCAAAACAGAAATGGCGGCTACGACGTCATCATAACTTTACCGGCTGCAACGGTTAAGTAGGGGAAGTAGGGGGGTCACCTCGGGTCACCTCCGAGGGTGTCAATGCACCAGGTGTGGCCTATAATGCTGGATCGCGCTCGCGAACTTCAAAATTCATATAAAATACCTTCCAAGCTTTATTCGCTGTCGATATTTTGAAGATGGTACACACACGTACACGGGAATCGATCCAGCAGGCTATCTCGGCCACGAAATTTTGTGTCAGTACCCCTTTAAGGAGAACTTGGTGCCTAGGTCTGCCTCTGGCTGTTCCTCTTCTCTTATATAATAGTTTTGCATCATGAAGTTGTAAATAAGTATAAAACAATGCAAAATTTACAACTTGACTTCAAGTCAAGGTGTATTGTTGAGGAAAGGAAAGTCCTGGAATACAAGGGTAAAGCTCTTATGGCTTGCTTATGTGTAACTTGTGATGCTGCCACTCTTACGTACTTTCGGTGAAGTCGTCATCCTTTTCCATGCCTCCAGTAGGTGAGAAGCTTTGCGTACAAAGTTCCACGTGACTACAGTTCTGGTGACGTCATTTTGAATTCATGTTTATCAGATTTGAGACGAATGCGGTCAGTGCTCATGGAATTGCCCTGGGATTCATCAAGCCCATCTTCTCGATGTCCATGCGAACATCGACAATAGATTCCATAGATATTAGGCTTAGGCCATAAACTTAGACCATGGACTTGTTTGCTGTTCTACTAGCTGCACGAAACGAGTCTGCTAGTATATATCCTATCCGCAACCACAAATTTATTACGCTTGAAGGCACACTGCCAGGGATTTAAAAAAAGTGTACTACAGTAGAACCCCGCTGTTACGTTCCTCACTGCTGCGTTTTCCCGGCTGTTACGTCGTTTTCCGCCGGTCCCGGCATAGCTCCCATAGGATACAATGTATTGGGAACCCCGCTGTTACGTCGTAACTGTCGGACCGTTCCCGTATGATACGTCGCGAAGTGCGCCCGGAGCCGACCGAGTGACTACCAAAGAGAGCGGCCATGGTGCATTTTCACGCAGCTTGGCCTCGTTTGACCGTAATATTAGCCGCATGAGAGGCGCAAGCAACAGAATCTTTCAATTGATGCAAACAAAAGCATGGCCTTCGAGATTCAAATTGCAAAGATGGCGTCTATGACGTAACTGCTTGCGAAAGCAAGGCCTTCGAGATTGGCATTTACTATTGACAAAAGCATAGCCTCTGAGATTTGCATTGCACAAACATGGCGTGTATGACGTAATTGCTTGCGAAAGCAAGGCCTTCGAGATTGGCATTCACTTCTGCCATCGCGTTGGCGTAGACTCATCGTCATCGTTATTTGTCGGAGAACGGGAGGAGTTCGAGCTGGTTGGAGCTCGCATGGTCGTGCGTGCGGTTCGCGGTCGGACTCGCCGCGCCGGTCGTGATTGCGTGTGCTTAGTTCTTTCATGCCTACAGCTGTTGGTGTTAAAAAAATCACATACGTTGATTACCATTTTTGTGGATAAGGCCGTCCTAAGCTCCGCGTTTCTATCCATCGACTAGATCGCGGCTGAGCGCGCCAATTTTCGTGCTGCTCATAAGAATTGAAATAAAATTCTGTACCACTAAATATTTTGCTGTTTTTCCTGTTTTTCGGCTCTTACGTTTCCCGTCTCTTACGTTTATTTCCTACGGTCCCTTCAAAAACGTATCAGCGGGGTTCTACTGTAGTTGTGGTTGATGTTGTGTGGTTGATGTGGTGACATCTATCACCATGGCCCTGAGTGACACTGGCTGACATTTCCAAGGCCTGATTTATACACGCATATGTATACACTGAGGAACTTGTATGATAAAATACATGCCACCATAGGCTCAATTAGAACAGCATTGCATAAGTAGTACGATAAACATCGTTCCAACTCCCATTACTTGCGAGTTGTCTTTTTGTCTCTTCTTCGTTCCCTTTCTATTGTTTGTTCTACACTTTAAGAACCTCAGTTCATTTCTCCCATGCTTTCCTGTCCTCTTCAAAAGGCTCAGACTAACAAAGGTCATGCCCCTGAGAGTTCTCCTTCTGCTTGTCTTATTCGTAGCACTTCAAACAGTTTGCGACCCATATCCTTCCGA
This sequence comes from Rhipicephalus sanguineus, assembly GCF_013339695.2. Lineage (NCBI taxonomy): Eukaryota > Metazoa > Arthropoda > Arachnida > Ixodida > Ixodidae > Rhipicephalus > Rhipicephalus sanguineus. The sequence goes on along the minus strand of NC_051184.2, from coordinate 61,256,440 downwards.
TTTTTTGCCAGGTCGTTGGTCCGTTTTACGGCCACTGGCAAAGCTACTGCACGGCACGGACGTTTGCCTGGCTCGACCAGTATGACGTTCGAACGGCACCGAACAGGCGAGTGGCACGGCTCATGGAACGGGAGAACCGCAAGGTGCGAGATGCTGCCCGACGGCAGCGCAACGAGGAAGTCAGGGTGAGTCAAAGCATTTCTCTGCCAGAAGTGATGCCAATGCAGCTTCCAGCTGCATTATCTTGCAACATAATTGGACGTTGAAACTGCTAAGTGCAGATGTGGGGTACTTGCACCCAATAGAGAGTTTTCGGTACCTGGTATACTGAATACCAGAGCCGTTGACGTGAGAGTCCAGATTGGTGCCTTCTGGCAAGGCTGAGATGAACCAGGCAAGCGTAGAATTGGTATTGCAGAAACCTAGTGCATTCTACTTCTTTGCTGGTATAAATTCTTGGCAGTAGCTTAATACCAAATGAGCTGCCTTTTCTAACTTCTTTTCCTCAAGGACACTAGACAAAAACAAAGAAACGTGTCTTGTATCGTGGCTACAAGAAACATCCCCGATCTGTCGAAGCAGACTGTCGAAGTATAGGATCAGGCCGTTTTCGTACCCATCTCTGGGTGCCAGTCTTAACTTCCAGTGTTGTTTCGATGCATCCTTGAAACGGCCACGTACGCACTGGTTGCTGCTGTGGTTCACACTTCACTATCGGTCACCTTCACTGGTGAACAGTTAATTCACACACAAAACATCAGTCATGTGGGCACACAGTCTAACACATAGCTCGGATGCAACGTTGTGTGGTTTGGACTCTGCTTGCGGTCACCTTCACGGCGAGCTGTTCAATAATGCACAAAACAAAAACACATGATCAGACCTGTAGCTCGGATGCTATGTTCTGTGGTTCATATTCTGCAGGCAGTCACCTCCTTGAGCGAACAGTTTAAAATTACACAAAAGAAAGTCACTATAGTTTGTATACGGTCCAGCTATGTTAGGACATAAAGGTGTCACATTTCCCTACGGCTAACACTAATACACGCTAAGTGGCGCACGTACGCTTATGGCGCACCATTCTTAGAGAAGAAATACATTATAAGCACGTCCACACTTGACGCCAGTGGAGAAATACAAACACAAACAAAAAGTGGTGCACATAGGCCCCACGTGCCCATTCTTTGAGAAGAAATATACAGTAAAATCACGTTTGTACAAGTATGTGTAAAAACCCATTTTTTTTGGCATACCTTAGGAAATTATGCTCAAGAAATGTTAAGCTTATGTGACTTTTGTGACAGGTTGAAATGTACCGAGATTAAGGTGCACAATAAAACGCCCAGATGATCAAACTGAATTTCGAGCTCTCCACTACCATGTCCTACGTAACACGCCTAGCTTCGACACTTTAAGCTGTACAGTTATTTTTAAGGTGATCGCTGCTAGTTTTAAAAATTAATTTTAGTGGGATTGCGTCTTTGTTTGAAAGCTTTCTGCATACCCTGCTACACCTTTTGTGCCCTTTATTCATTGAAATTGTAATCACAGTGTTATGCAAGTACAGTATAACCTCGTTGCAACGGATCTGTGTATACAACAGACATTCGGATATTACACACCAATTTGCGGCGTTATGCCGACCTCCGTATTTGCTCCATTGATTGAGCTTCGTTTACAATGGACATTCGGATATAATTCACTAAAATGTCAGGCCAGCAAGGTGGTCAGGACTCCTTTAGAGCAGACTTTTCTACCACGGACATACCAAATTCAATAACTTCTGACTTTAAATCGCTTAGCATACTTTCGGGATGGGAACAGCGCGCCGCGGATATCGACGTGCCGATTTAAGAACGAAGGCCGCCGATCTCCGGTCTGTCAATGATCAGCAGCTATGCCTTGCTGTAGCGACAAAAAATCGTCGCACAGCGTGCTTGGTGTTGCGTTTTGGGACGCTGACACGCGAAATTGCGAGCCGCTGCCACCGCTTCTCCGAGCGGTCGCTACGCGGCGAGCTTGGCCGGGGGATCCGCTGCCGATGTGCAAAATGCCCATTCGCGGTTCTGAGGAGCCAGCAGGCGATATGATGCGTTGCTTGCGACGAAGGATGTTGCGGCTTCTTCGCTTTCGCATGTCCGCTAGCGCGATGTTTGCACCCGCAAAGTTCGGATTTGTCTCGTACATTGGCACCGTGAACGGAGTTAGGCCTAGCCACGACATCTAGTAGAAAGCTCGGTTGCGATGTGCGTGGCCGCGGTGCCCGATGTTTCAAAGTGCGTCATGCTCGATTGCGAGTACAAGGAGTTCTCCCGTGGTGGTCTTCGTCATCAGCTCCGAAGTGCTAATAACTTCTGAAGAACCTCGCACAGCGGGCCCGACGAGTCAACGCTATTAGTCGCACGTCTGCAATGTTCGCGACGAGTGCGGCGCGCTATCGTAATCTGATGATTGAGCTTCCGCTTGCAGCTGCCCAACTAAAGCGTTCTAAATTATCGTCGACCCGTGAACACAGAACGAGTACGAACGCGTCACGAAGTAGTAGCGCAATTTTCGACACCCACGACCTCGCGATGCACAAGCAGCAGACGACGATCCCGAAGCGAGCATCACGGCAGAAGCAGCCAAAACATGTGCTTTTTGTACGCGTGTTACCGAATGGAGGACCCAGCTGAAACGGAGAACTTGAACACTGAGAAATGATCTTTACGACGAGCCCAAAACGGTGGCGCCCGGTTGCGCCATTGCCGAGGTATAATTTTGAAGAACGCTTTTTTTTTGCTATTTCCGCAATTTTCGCCAAGTCGGCAGACACAAAAAAGAAATATATATATATATAGCACTTCTACGTAGTTTTCATTGAAGATATTTTGGAATCAGATAGAAAATAGGCTACAGAAACTGAAAATGCAATTTTCCAAAAATCGCTTTTTTTTTTTGGTCCCCCGTTAAAATTAAGACCATGCTTGTGACTCGTAATTCTCTCCGGTTATAACAGACCCATTGAGCGTTTACATATAAGTCTGTTGTAACAGTACTTGGATTTTACATACTCCCTTTACAACAGACCAAAATCCTCTTTACTATGAGGGTCTGTTGTAATGAGGTTATACTGTAATGTCATTTTTATTTTGATAACATTTGTTGGAATACGATTTCATTTGATGTATCCATAGTTATTACCCGTGACTAACGTAAGGATTTTCCGTGTGACAAATCTATATAACTTGTTTTTGTCTTACTACGATGCAGCAATTGGTTCAGTTTGTCCGGAAGCGAGACCGGAGGGTTCAGAGGAGAAAGGTGAGTTTGTCCTTGCTTTACCACCTTAAAATGCTGGTGTCGCATAAATTTTTCAACAAACTTTGAACCACTAGTCCGTAGTGTCAGTAGCGAAGCAGGCACTGCTACATGGGTAGCTTCAGTGGCTGTCCAGTCAAAATAGTCTGTTGAATCTACAAAGTTGTCCAGAATATATATGGAAATCTCGAAAGGTACTTGAGCTGTCCATGTGGATGCCTTCGCGAGCCTTGTGTTTGCACTAATGAGTCGTAAAAATTGTGTTATGGAAAGTAGAACACCAAGGAAGATATTTCACTTTGTTGAAGCAAAAATGATTACTTTTATACCATTGCATAACACTTCCTTTTTTTTTCAGCAGCAGGGAAGAACTATTTTTTCTTTCATAATAATTGCGCGCAGAAGGCAATGCTGCAGAGTTTACCAAAACTTCTCTCATTGCACTTATAAGCAACCAAGAATAGTGTGTCACGTGTAAGAAAAACAGACTCTTAGTAAACAGATATCTCTTAAACGGAATCGCTGCTTAAGTGGAACAAGTGCTTCGGACAAGATTGGTTTAATACTTGAATTCAGCACCTCTGTTCATCTATCAGTAAATGGAACTCCTGTTAAACGGAACATATTTTACTGGTCTCTTCAGGTTCCGTTTAACGTGAGTCTACCGTAGATACGCATCATACAGTTATGAATAGTTAAAGCTTTGTGTGACGTGGAAAGCATTGTTGATCTGAACCTAGTCGCCATTGAATGAGCACAGTCATGCATATCTTTGCCAGCAGTGACAGCGCAACGCTTGCACTTCTGACCAAAACATAACAGTACATCGTTACACTGGAGAGGGGGCGTACCCATTAAGATGTGATTCAGCGAATGTTTTGTGCGAGAGTTGCAGTTGTGATATACTAGTATGAACGAATTTATCTGTAGAAAGAGTTTCGGATCAAGATCAGGTGTACTGACTTCTGTAACCTAACTATTCTGCAGCTTTCGCATTGTTGCATGTGAAGCATGATTATGTATTAATGTAGAGATAGCAACACGGTAGCTAGTTTTGCATGAAACAGCACCTGTGTGCGTTTCAGTTCTGCAATCGGTCGACCCTGTTTACGATAATTAAAGAAGTGTAAGACGATATCCGTGATGCACTTTTTAGAACTGAATTGGTTTTCTGTTCATTCCTTTAGTAAGACTTTTCACTTGGCTTATTTTCTTGCAATTGTGTTTGCAGAAAGAGCTCGAGGAGAAGGCTGCGGAGAGTGCTCGGAAATCTGAGGCCAAGCGAGTGCAGAGGATTTTAGAGCAGAAAAAGTGAGCCAACTTCATCAGTTGATGAGTTCCAAACCTTTTGCAGGTTCTCGAATATTTTTCTTGGTTCCTTGTCGAAGCGTTTGGCAACAGCATAGCAATTGTGTGAATGTGACGTCCATGCGCTCTGGAGATTGGTTGTCGTTGTGAATGTTCAAGTAATGAAACATCCTAATAAGATTGAATATTTGAGAAAAAGTACTTGCAAATATTGAATGGAAAATTAAAGTGAAAACAACAACAACAAAAAAAAAAAAAACAAATTCACCGCACAAGCGCTTTGTACTGATGGCTAACCAGCAAATCTCAACTGTGCGTCCCCGGTGTTTATCACATGCTTGGATCCATAGGTCGGCAGACTCACTCATCAGTCAACTCACTCAGACATAGATAGAGCCGTGAGTCTGAGTCTGAGTGAGTCCGGGAGAGCAATGTTTTTGTGAGCTTGAGTCCGAGTGAGTCTGATTGAGAAAAATGATAGTGAGTCTGAGTGAGTCCGGTTGACGAAAATTTTTGTGAGTCTGAGTCCGAGCGAGCTCTAAGGGCAGAATATATTTCGTTAGTGAGTCGGAGTGAGCTCCATATTTTTTGCCAACCGATAGTCCTATCCGCTCAACTTAATTCAGCATTACTATCAGCCTTATGTTGACTCACGTATACTCACACATGCTTCAACGTGCTACCGTTCATATGTCAGCTCAGTAGTTATTGATCAGAGGCGTGAGTTGCGGATGGAGGGGGCGGGGAGGAGGTGCCTTGACATCTCCCCGCAAGCTCTTTCACGGGAAGTTATTGATAAAAATATCTTGTGTGAGTCAGGTATCTCTTTCAATATAATGTCCTTACTGAATTGTGAACTCTGATCACTCATATTTGAAGCTACGAGATCAAAAAGCAGCGAGTAAAGCATCAATTACGCGAGATATTCGTGTTAAAGAGCATTGACTCTACGGTAGAAAAAACTAATTATCCGCTGACAGGCTCATGAGTCGACTCACACAGACTCACTCAGACTCAGAGCAAGCCATGAGTCCGAGTGAATCCAGTTGAGAAAAAGGATAGTGAGTCTGAGTTTGAGTGAGTCCGGTTGAGGAAAGTTTTGGTGAGTCTGAGTCTGAGTGAGCCCTAAGTTAAAGATATGTTTCGTGAGTGAGTCTGAGTGAGCTCTACATTGTTTGCCGACCTATGCTAGGATCTATCAAAGTGTCTTTTATTGTAGCTTTCGATTTCACTATCACCACACTTAAGAGATGTGTGCTTGAAACTTTGTGTGTGGTGTGTTAGCTCAAAGGATAATAAGAGCACCTAAAGGATTTTATTTCCTTTTTTCCTATGAACTTAGTGCATGCAAGGGCGCAAGCAATTTGTCCTGCAAACATTTCTGTCTTACATTCACTTTTGTGTTCTTTTTATTAAAACTGTGGAGTTTACCTTTTCAAGCACCAAACTCTGCTGTCTAATTAAATTCATTCGTAGTCAGTGTCCACTGTTATCACTCTCAAGCATAGGCGTGCGCAGGGTTCCCCATCAGGGGGAGGGGGGCGAACGTTCATCACAACGCCCCCCCCCCCTTCCTCCCACCCTTCTAAGTCAATGTATGGGGTAGATTTTGCACCCCCCTCTTAGGTGATTAGGGGGGGTGGCCGCCCCCCCCCCCTGCCCCCCCTGTGTGCACGCCTATGCTCTCAAGCCTGTCTATCACTGTTTATGAAACAACAGTACGGTTCGCTGGACGAGCATATGTTTAGAATGACTTCCGTTCTCAATAACGATCCAATCCTTGACTAGAGACCTCATCAGCTCACCCTGCAACACATGAATGTCATGCACCTCTCCAGTACATAAAGCGATTTCTCTTTGGGTGCGCTTTCAGTATGAAAGGAGTGTGCCATTGTTGCCAACTCCGTTCTGCTACCATGTGGTAATGGCGCTGCCTCTTAGGGTTGGCTGTTACCTGTAACTACGTTTAACGCTGTACTGGTGGCCTAAAAGCATGGCCCTAGTTCTGTCTTGAATTGTAATGCACAGGCAATTTCATAATTTCTTTTTCTTCGGTCAAAGAGCTGTTTAAAGTATAATTGAGTAAATGTGGTTATGTGTACGTGAATTTATTGACCTGTAACAGCATGAGGCAGCATGAGTAAATCATAGCAGTTATCGTCCCACCTATGGATGCAATCTTATGGGTGCTGAAATTTCATAGGGCTTAAAAAAAAGGAGTTATGTTGTTAATCCCGAACCTCGTTTTGAAATACAGCAGACTCTCGTTAAACGGAACTTGAAGGGATCGGAAAAACGCGTTCTGTTTAACAGGGGTTCCATTTACTGAGAGATGAACAGGGGTGCAGAATTCCAAGGACTAAGCCAATCATATTAGGTGCATTTGTTCCATTTAAGCAGAAGTTCCGTTTAAGAGATTTCCATTTAATGAGGGTCTGCTGTACATGTTTGTCCTAAATCATCCATCGTTCTTGCTGTTTTATAAGCTCTTTTGCATAATTGTTGTGCATTCTCCCGCTCTGTTCCATATGTTTTCTTGGTGCAGAGCTATGGAGAATTACGAGGAGTCCGAGTGGTGTTCCATGGCGCAGCTCGAAGTCCAGCTGAAGGACATCGAGGCGCAGCTGGACTCGCAGTTTGGCGAGGAAAACAATGCACAATCCGGCGGGGCCACAGAACAGCCAGCAGGTCAGCACAGCTTCGAAAAGTGGCAGGGAAGAGATGTGAATAGCTCATTTTAAGGCATAGAATTTCTGACATTATCAATAGAGGGAAGCATAGCACTACCGTTTATGTGTTTTTCCTTACATGTATTGTGTCACTATGTGTAAATGCCGTGATGTTGGTGTACGACGCCGTGTCTCGATCACGGCCTCATCTGAAACTTGGCATGCAAGCATTAGACTAGTAAATTCGGGAAGTTGGGATATGTTCGTGGCAATTAGCAGAAACACGGGACAGGGATGAGAAGAGACTGCGCCCGTCTTGTCTGTTCTCGTCGGTCTCCAGTCTTTGCACTTATCACCGTCAATAGATGAGCCTTGTCGAGGCAACTTACAGACATTTTTCTGTTCATTCGGAAGATTAAGAAGCTGTTCCGCAGAATTATTCCTCTGAAGAAGGAAAATTTTCAGTTAGAGGCATTGGTGTGAAAAAGCAAGTTAAGAATCCCTTCAATGCAAATAAATTTGCTTTTGTTGCACTCTTCTAAGCGTATGAACTTTTGTTTTTTCCTTTCTTCAGAGAATGGTGTAGACTCTGCGTCCGATGACTCTGAGGATGAAGACCCAGATGAACTTTACTGTGTGGCCTGTGACAAGTGCTTTAAGTCTGACAAAGCGTGAGCACTGCATTTTTTTTTTCTTTTTTGTAGCAGCTTTATAACAACCGTGGAATATGCCACACTCCATCCTTTAAGCTTATTTTTCAACTCCTAAATGTAAATTCAGTGTAATTCCGATTATACGACTTTGAGGGGACCACGCAAAACTGACGTATAATCCGGGTATCGTATAATCGAAAAACTAAGAATATAGGCAATGACACTCAGCCTTACCTAAAAAGAAAACCGCCTGAATAAGCCCGCGGCACGAACCTGCACTTCTCCAAGGAAAATAGATTAAATTGTTAAAGATTACAGCCAAGCATTTAATTGGAGGAGGTGTGAGTGAATCTTTCTTAAAACTTAAAAAGAAAAATTGAATCTAATGTGCATCTTCTTTCCGATAAAATGAGTTTGAAAATTGCTTGCACGTAAAAAATGAGAGTGAAACCATGTTGGCAACAGCCTTCCGTCAGAAATGCCAGATGCAGTGTCATTGCCGTCACAAAATGGTGACAGAGTGCATTTTGTTGCGAGTTTGTTGAGGATGTATCGTGCGCAACAGAGCTATGGGCGTCGTATTTGTTCCCACTCAAGTGCAGCTGGTGATGTGCCACTGTTGCTATGAAAGCTCACTCCAAGGGGAAGTTATTTTGCGTGTTGAAGATAGCTGCGCCGTGTCCTTCTTGCATGCTAGAGAGCTTTGACAGCGGGTAGTACTGCAAACAAAGGGAGAAGATCTTCAGCTGCTTGTCAACTAGGAAAAGTTTCCGCAGTCTGAAAATGTGGAAATGTCCAGATCTCGAAGACGAGCTTGCCAGCTAGCTGAAGCTATTCCATGTAGTCCATCTGGGGTGAGCTTGTCTAGGTAGCGGCCCTGGAATGCACACGCAATGGAGCCGTATTCAGAAGTGATCGTAAACCAGGAAAACCAGATCATAGAAGGAAACAAACTGCCAGGAGAATAAATTTTCCATTCTGAGAAGGCACACCGAACCCATCTCACTCTCTCTTTCTTCCTAATCGTCAGACTAGTGGCATGTGAGTTTTTTTGCATCTGTGAAAATTTCGTGATTTGAGTAAAAAAGGTGATTTTTTTTTTTATGGGACGATACCAGAGAGCCATTGTATGATGCTGGCTCAGGTCAAACTGTGCCGTATAATCGAGGTTTTTAATCCATTATTTCTATGGGGGATTTTGCGGGGGCCAAACCGATTCGTCGTAAAATGCGGGTTGTCGCAAGACCGGCTGACATACCATCGAGGTTCCACAGTATGCATGGTGCCCCTTTACCTACTATATAATTGTTCTGTCTTGCCCATGATTTTTATGAATTGCACATCTTTTGCTGTGTATGGCTGATTCCTTGCATAAGCTAGAGCTTAAAATTCCTTGCCTCCTTAAGGACAGCTGCCATAGGTAAAAGCAAGTGGTATGTTTCCATCAAAAGTCACGAAGACGTGATGTTTATTGACTGCAGAACCCAGCTCAGGTACCACTGATGCAAGTGTGACTGGGTTCGATTTAATCGCATTATGTAAGCTTCCTTTGAGAATAAATTATTAATTGCATAAAGGATAACTCTTTGCTAAGCTAGGTAGTTGCTTTCACTTAGTTCGCATGGATTCATTGAGCATTTATTCATACCGTCATGATTCTATGAGCATTGTGAGTGCTATTCTAATAATTTTGAGGAATGAAGCAGTGCAGGGCTTTTAGGTGAGTGTTATCTTTTATCATGACTTGCACTGTACCTTATAAATAGTCTGCAAACATACATTGATTTCTCAAAGCACCTACAAAGGCACTACATTCATATTTTTTTAAAACTGACATGATGTCTGGAATTCTTTCACGACTATCACGTGGTCACCTGCTGAACAATATTGGCCAGACATATGTGGATATGACTTCAGCACGGTTTCGCTTGTAGTTCTCCCTGTTCATCATTGTACACATTACATTGCACACATAACGTTGATAAATTGAAGAGTCATTTATCGAAGTTGCTGTAAACTTTTTTTCGCATAACTGGTATGATAATGAATATAGTTTGTCAATCTAATGACACTCTAAATTTCGAACAGCAACACATAACGGTATCATAATCTGTTTATATTAAAGGGCTGTTTGTTCAGATACCATATACCTTTCTTCAGACGGCTTGTACAATTTGCATATTGATTAACTGCTTGAAGTGCTTGTACAGTGCTGCAGCGACAAAGAAATGAAGCACCAAACACTCCTGTCATCACCAACGTTACATTGAATTGCATGACACATATTCATCTCCTCCTGTCATCTACGCAGTACAATTTTTGGAAGCAATGGCAAGCAATGCAGAAATTCTCCTTGGCTTTTGTAGCATTTCTTGCTCTGTATGAAACAAAGTAAGGAAGCCATTTGAACACTGATTTTGCGCCTATTGAACATTATTGCGTAGTATTACATATGGAGTAAGATATACTGGAAGAGGTTTCTTAAGAAGGAAATAATATGCATAAGAAAACACTCAAGTTGCGGGAACACTCTGTTGCAGGTTTGCCAACCATGAGAAGTCAAGGAAGCACAAAGAAAACGTGCAGTTCCTCAAGGAAGCAATGCAGGAGGAAGAGGCACAGTTTGCTGGCACAGCAACCCAGTCTGAAGAGACTGCCACTGCCGAAGCTCAAGATGCGGGAGACAGCGTGGAAACGAAGCCCCCAAAGACGAAGCATAAAAAGAAATCTAGAAAGTAAAAAAGCATTCAAATTCTGACAACTTAAAGGGCTCTGGCTTGTGCTTATGTTAAGATTTCTTGAAGATTTCCCTGGGAATTTGTCTGTCAGTGCATCTCTAGAACCCTAGAGTCCGGCACGAATGTGCAACTTAGTGTGTACCATGGGGAACTATGTTTTATTGCACCATAACAGTTGCTCTGTGTAGGAGCCACTGTACCAGTCTGTAATTTCGCTTTGCAGAAACTTATTGTGCACTGCTACTAATGTCAACCAATCGGGAGCATGATCACGTTCATGCACATGCTCCCGTGTTACTTATCGCTAGAGAATTGAACCTTGTTTGTAAACGTATTGCAATTTTACGGAATGACAGATTATTGAAGACATTGGCATGAGCACTCAAACTGGAGCACCACCTCCTGGCTTAGAGTGCAACTAGAGGTGCAAATAGCTTTATTGCAGCAATCAACCATATTAAACCACTGAACTGCAGCTATAATGCATAGGTAGCTACGCAATTGTTCATGTGCAGTCCTTGTTTTATTTTTCTTTAGCGAGAGCTCCCATGGAAGGCGAAAACGTTTCCGCCACTTTATGGTTCAGAAAAGTGCCAGTATGTCATTATGTGAAACCAACAGATGGTGAAGTCTACAACATTGGTAAAACTTGTTGTTGGGCTAGTTGGTGCATGTTACAAGAAAAATGAAGCTCTTTCCTTTCGCCTTTTCTTCTCGGTGGTTTGCGTCGTCGGATTTTCTTGTAAGCCAAGAACAGCATGGGGGTTGTTAAATGTAGTGCTTCATTGAAGTGTGGTGATTATGTAATAAATTGGAAGGATTTAAGCGGACGAACAATGAAGTGCCGCCAGCATAGACCGAACCTACAGCCTTTGCTACACGTGCAGTGCTCTACCAGCTAAGTTGCGTAGGTCGTTGCCCCGTCCACTTTATTGGGTATTTCCTGATTAGGAGAGAGAAACAACTTTATTGAGGGCACAGCGAGGTTGTTGAATTTAGCTTGACAGTGGTTCGAATAGTGGTGGCAAGTAGCTCGCCACGACCTTTCCGGCCCAGTTAATCACTTCTGTCTGAATACGTTGGTCATTTGACGACAGGAGTGACTCCCACCCCTCAAGGGAGGAAGCTGGCAGCACACTAAAACCTCACTATAACGAACACGGATATAACGAAATATCAGTTATAACGGAATAAACGAAGAATAGTCTTGCAAGAGATACTGTGTTAGGAATATACGTTTATAACGAATTTTCAGATATAACGAAGTTATTTTCGTGTAAGATGTAACTTCGTTATAATGAAGTTTGAGTGTATTGCGTTTGGATGCGGGTTTCCCTCGCATTCCCAAAGAATGTGATTTCAGTATTGCAGCCATTACGAGTTTGCGCAAACAGCACGTAGTAGTTCTTTTCTTGCGCTGGTGGTGGTCACGTTCGGTTTGCCGTTTTACTGCGTGGTTGTGCAGAGAACAGAGTCGGCCACCAATACGCCTACGTAGCTAGGTAGTTCAGATTAGGCATATAAATACTGGTTCGAGTTTTAGTTTGATTGTCACTAAACAAGGAGCACACATCCTAATGATTTTGGTATATAACTAAATTCATAGACATTATACATATGGGCTGTCCAACGGGCCCACGAACCGGCCGAAAGGTTACGCCGTTCGGTCCCAACGTGGGAGCGGCCCGCTTCGGGCTAGGACACTAGCGCGACCTCAGTAATGTTCTGTCCATACATCCATTACATATTCTAGGTTTAACTGGCCGCAGCGGTGGTTTATTGGTTACGGTGGTTGGCTGATGACCAGAAAGACGCGGGTTCGATGCCGGCCGCGGCGGATCGCATTTCGATCGCAGGCGAAAGGCTAGAGCCGCGTGTGCTGTGCGATGTGAGTGCACGTTAAAAAACCATGGGTGGTCGAAGTTATCAAGAGCCCTCCACTACGGCGTGTCGTATAGCCTGTGTCGCACTGGAACGTTAAAGGGACCCTGCGTCATTTTTTGAGCATGGTCAAAAAACGTTGCCGATCGGTAGTCGAGGCTCCTAAGAACACGCGAGCCAAACATGATAGCGCAGCACGCGGCCTGGAATTTACAATTAATTCTCAAAGTCGGCTAGAAATCGCTCCCTCCTGTCTCTACAAATGATGCCATAAATGCAAATGACGGCGCCCTAAACCCCAAGTCCATGACCATTGGCTGATTTGATCATAGTGAGCTGCATGTCTTGATATATACTGAGTATGTGCCGCGCAATGAAACGAAGACAAGAGAAGACACACAAACGACATAGACTGGCTGTTGTGTGTCTTCTCGTCTTCATTTCATTGCGCTGCACATACTCAGTATATATCAAGACATGTACCAACTCGCCCATCAACGGATCCTTCGTGAGCTGCATAGTTGCCGCGGGATGCTGTGCCCGCGCTCTCACGCGTTCGAAGCAAAAAGCAAAGAAAAAGAAAGTGCTCAAGGTCATGACGCGCGCTGACGAACTAACGTAGCTTCTTGCCCCCTTGCCATCTCCCTCCCTGCGTAGCTTTCAGCGCGCTCGCTGGTACGAAAGGAGAGGGAAGCGCTTCAAGCGTGCGGCAAATCCAATTGTAACTCCGCTCGTGCTTGACGGATTCTAAACATTTTTGCGGCAGTCGATTCGCGAGGCAATATATTCCTTTGATGAAGCCATTCGATATTACTTGGAAAAGTGTTGCAAGGCCCCTTTGAACCCCACAAACCAACCTAGTTTGCACATTAGTCTATCGACTTAGTCAGCAAAGACATAGCGTCTTTTTTTTTTAAAGGCTAACAGAAAAGCTAACGAGACCGCGTGACCTGCAAATCGGGCTTTTCAACGAACGTTTCGCTATAAATAAAACTTATTTGAGAGATGCATGACCGTCTGCCACGGTGGTAGAGGGGTTCCGGTGCTCGGACTACCGGACTCGCTCGGACTAAAACTCGCCCAAATATTACTCACCCGGACTCGCTCACAATTGCCGGCCATGCAGGCCAGGCTAACCCCGCCTGCTGCAACATCACAACTACCACCACCCGAGGCTCGATCCGAGTCAGTCGACCCATGAGTAAGTTTGCCGACCTATGGTCGCGGGTTCGACCCCGGTCGCGGCGGTCTCACTTCGATGGAGGCGAAATACTAGACGCCCGTGTACTGTGCGACGTCAGTGCACGTTATTAAACAGCTGATGGTCGAAAATTTCCGGAACCCTTCACTACAGCGTGCCTGATAATAACATCGTGGTTTTTGGCACGTAAAACGCGGACGAGCGGAGAGGGCAGCGGAGCACAAGACGAAAGGAAGAGTAATACAGCTAAGGGGCTTAGCGTCGACGAGGGGCGTAGGCAGAAATTTTTTCGGGGTGGGGGGGGCACCTCCTTGATCTGAAGTGGGCAGATGTGGTCGAGCGTCGTTTTGTGCTCTGTATGCCATGGCAAAAAAAGAAAACAAGTTCGGGGGGGGGGGGGGGGCACGGGCCCGGTGTGCCACCCCTGACTACGCCACTGGCGTCGTCGACCCGCTCGTTCCAGCGGCACGTAGAACGCACCTCGCGCTCCGCTACGTGTGAAGGTGCCTCCAGTTGGCTTCGCCGTCGTTTTTCAGCCTATTTCAGCCTAGCTGACCGTGCCTCGACAAGACGCGCCTTGCCAAAAACTATAATAATATCTGGGGTTTAACGTCCCAAAACCACCATATGATTATGAGAGACGCCGTAGTGGAGGGCTCCGGAAATTTCGACCACCTGGGGTTCTTTAACGTGCACCTAAATCTTGCCAAAAACGCGAAATGTAGGCAGTTCTATCCACGTCTGTGAAGATGCGATCAAATGTAATCTGTACGGACACGATGTCAACGTAGCACGCACTTTCTTATGTTTCTTGTGTCGTCTTGTCTCCAATATCCAATTAAATGATCAACACGACCCTTTAAGCCTAGGAGTGTCAGCTCGCGGCCTGGCGCCCGTCTTAAGCTTTCGATGGTTTGAACCCATTTTAGGTCATCTCCAATTACGGCCTCGTATTCAGGGGTCTTAGGTTGAAAAGCACCGCCGGGTCTTTTTAGTCTGGAGCCGAGCGAGCGCCGCGTTCGCAGATATCGCCGACAACATGCCGCGGCCGCTTATGTTGGGGGTCGCCATCTTGTCTCGCGAAAACGCTGGTCCGCTGGCCAGGCTGCGCTGGGCAGAGGTTACGAGCGGGCGAGCGGTTCGCTCCGTAAAGCCGCGCTGGATACCCTAGCGTGCCGCGCATGCGCAGCTGGCGTTTCCGCTCGTCCGCTGGACCCGCTGAGATCGAACATGCGTCCTCGTTGTCCTTGAAGCTAGGTTTGACTGGCAGAAAGACTTCCTTCGCCCCGAATATCTTGTTATTAGCCGCAGCAAGCCGTACAAGTCGACCACGGCGATAACGTATGCGGGGCGCCGATGCATGCATGACGCAGCACAAAGGCCGCGGCAGCCTGTGCGTTGTGCGCGTGCAGTTCACTTTCTAAGCGTCTAGGCGAACCATGAACTGCACAGACAAGCCACCGACAACTATACCGCGCCGTGCAGCAGATATGGTGGCGTCAGGGATCCCGAAGAAATGTGTACTCCAGCCGCCATCTTGCGCTTCGTGTCCTGACGGCGCATTACCGTGCTTCCGAGGGTGAGAGCTTTCTGCAACTTGCCTTCATTTGATTATAGCACGATGATTATAGTCTGCTGTTCTAAGCATTGTCGCATTCGATTCGGCGCTGTTGTCCATTTCGGGCTGAGCCGTCGCGGTGTTACAGTGGTGACGGTGCTCGACTGCTGACCCGAAAGATGGCGCCCGTGTTCTTGGGACAGGAGCGGCGCCAGGATTTTTTTACTGGGAGGGGTGGTGGGAGTGAGTGGACTTATGCGTTGTGTATTGACTATGTTCGCTCTGGGGGTGGAGGCGGCAAGACGGGAAGGGGGGGGGGGGATAGGTGGCTGCCTCTGCTCCACCCACACACACATAGACACACTTTTTTCATCATGTACCTTTATCGACGTCAGCAGTGCACCTCCGAAGTATTCCTGTTGTGTGAATTTGAATTCTTCAATCAGTATACAAGCGAACAATCACTCACTTTTTTTTTATTTGGTCCAAAAATGTAATACATTGGGTTTTGCCGCAGGATTTTTCTTTTTCTGCTTTACTTCGAAACACTGTAAAATACCCTTTGTGCTTCCTTTTCCCCTTAGCGCTATATCTTGGAAAACACGAATTTAATACAGGTATATAAGTACTTCCGATCTAGTTTGCTTAAAAATGAGCTGAACAAGTTACATAGCTTTCGTGCGTTGAAATACCATTTATTTATTTATTTTTTATTTGGCACATAGAAACGCTTTGAGAGTGTACTTTAAATACAGGGGCGTTTCTTTCATGTCATACGTTAGTTTTTATGCACTGTTAAAATATTTCAACTACTGGGCATGAGCAAAGAAAAGCAATGGCGCGGTTCAGGGCGTTATCAACTACGCATGCGTTGCAAGTACACTTCAAATAACAATGCTCAAATAACGCAGTTGAATAAAAGTGGAACATTCGTGCAGCAACCGGTGGCGTGCAGCATCTATATAGCGATGCATACATAGCTAAGAATATGCTTGGAACCGCTCCAAAAAGTCATCAGCTGGACGAGGCTTAACAACTTTTAGACGACGAGCACGTTGGACGCATCGAGGTTTACAATTCCGCAAGCTGCAATGTTATACGAACAAAAAAGCTAATACATATGATACATGGCGTAATCTTAATCCCGCATAATTATGAAACTATATCGATAAAACACTTTGAAGTGCTATAACCTGCATATTCGTTTGGGGCGCATGCCCGATCCGCGCGGACAGCGGAATGCCCTGGCAAACTCTCTCGTGTTCCTCAGCGGGCCGTTGACGAAGAAGGGAGCCGGCGAGCGCGTGCCCTTGTACGTCCTCAGGTGCGAGTACGCGTCGTCGTAGGCCTCGCATCGACTTCGAGCAAACTCGTAGAAGAACAGTCTGTCCGTGGGGCGAGATCCCGACCGCGTGTCGCCAATCATCGAGAGGCTGTTGGTAAAGGGAAGAAGCGAAGTGTTGGACCTTCCACCAGATGAAAAGAAAAAGTTTGCAAAAGAAATGAAAATTTATCTTTCCCTCATGATGGTTAGCGCGAACGCAACACATACGAAAGAAGAAGAAACGACGACACAAGCGCTATTTAACAACTGGATGTTTATTGGAAAATTCACAAATATATATGTCTAACTCGCCCAATTCGCTACCCTCCTACAGTTTATCTCCCTCTCTCTCTCTCTCTCTCTCTCTCTCTCTCTCTCTCTCTCTCTCTCTCTCTATATATATATATATATATATATATATATATATATATATATATATATATATATATATATATATATATATATATATATATATATATATATATATATATATATATATATATATATATTGGCAACATGCGACGTCATCACATCTGCATCAATCACTCGTGTTAGCGGTGGCGCTACCGCTGACCGTCACTTTTTGCGTTTAATGAGGCACGTGAGCCTTTCCCCTTGATAATACACTCTACACTGCGAGGCGACTATGCAACGTGGTTACAGGAAGCATGGTTAAAGGGACGGACAACCAATTTTTATGGTACCTATTTTCTTTCGCGCAACGGAAACCTTACCGGTCGGAGGTCTAATCACGGAATGGTAACGTGGAAACGGCGTAAAACATATCAGAATTGTTCTATCTACGGCGAATATGAAGTCGTGTATACACACGTGAGCGCGAGAGCGGTTCGTGTTCGAGCGCGCTGGTTTACTGCGCATGTGCCGCGGCTCGACCTTGCAACTCATTTTACCTCGTGAACAGCACAGAATAGAATGGGGATAGGTTGTAATATACGTACTCTAATTTTCAGAACTAATCATAGCGCGCATGGCAGCATCAGACTACGTGACTACGTACAGCAATTGAAGTGATCGACTCCATAATCCAGCTTCAAGGCTCTTCCGCTAGGCTGCGCGACGTACCGGTTTTTTTGTTACTTTTAAACGCTATTTAAAAACATAAATCCTACTCACAACGCGAGAAGGATGCTGGAATATGCAACTATATTCCACGGTCTTTTCATTTCTGCCAGGATCTAATCGCACGTTCAGGCCAGTTGTCGGTCCCTTTAACTGAACCATATCACACCTCTCAAAGATGGAGAAAGGGAAATGTGCTGGGTGACAACTTGTTTCCTCTTTTGTCTCTCCGTACGGCACCTCGGAATATTCCAATTTTTCCGCACGCAATAAAAAAAAAAAAGACAGAGTGTGTCAGCGCATTTAAATGGCATCAACACCATTCGCTTCGAGCATCCACACGAATTTCATTGGGCACCGGTAACAACGGTTCCATGGGAGCCTAACCGTATCACGCAACAGATACACTGTTCAAACGACAAGAAAGCATGCACGAAGGCATTGTCATCATCTGTCCTTTCTCTGTAAGGTTACGGATCACTCGTTGGAAAGAACCAACGGACGAAACTTAACACACATACACGCATACACATGTTGCTGCCTGTCTACTCGGACATGCGGCGACCACGTTTGGTGACGCCTCAAGTTGGGACTTATGACATCTCGTGCGTCTCCACGTAAACTCACAACTTTGCCTTTTACATGCATAGGACAGAGGTAATTTGCGATCCACGCTTACTTAGACAACTGTGGATGACATCGAGGCATTGTCATCATCTGTTTTTTCTCTGTAAGGTTACGGATCACTCGTAGGAAAGAACCAACGGACGAAACTTACACACATACACGCATACACTTCGCAAATGTTGCTGCCTGTGTACTCGGACATGCGGCGACCACGTTTGGTGACGCCTCAAGTTGGGACTTATGACATCTCGTGCGTCTCCACGTAAACTCACAACTTTGCCTTTCCCATGCATAGGAGAGAGACAATTTGCGATCCACGCATACTTAGACAACTGTGGATGACATCGAGGCATTGTCATCATCTGTCCTTTCTCTGTAAGGTTACGGATCACTCGTAGGAAAGAACCAACGGACGAAACT
Organism: Rhipicephalus sanguineus; assembly: GCF_013339695.2. Lineage (NCBI taxonomy): Eukaryota > Metazoa > Arthropoda > Arachnida > Ixodida > Ixodidae > Rhipicephalus > Rhipicephalus sanguineus. Next base: position 61,237,681 of record NC_051184.2, on the reverse strand, counting down.
TACACACATACACGCATACACTTCGCAAATGTTGCTGCCTGTGTACTCGGACATGCGGCGACCACGTTTGGTGACGCCTCAAGTTGGGACTTATGACATCTCGTGCGTCTCCACGTAAACTCACAACTTTGCCTCTTACATGCATAGGAGAGAGGCAATTTGCGATCCACGCTTACTTATGGTACATTCGACTGGTCGTTTTGGAGCGCTTCGCAGGCGCTGAAAAAAAATCACAGCATATCCACGGAGTGAATGATGATGAGTGGGCGAAGCTGCGGAGGTTCATCGGTAAACCGTGAATCTTCCGTGAATTATGCCCAGTACATCATCACCGACGTGAGATCGGGCGCGTTTATACTAAAGGTTCGATGAGTTATGACGACTTGCAGCTCACTTTAATTTTACACGTACGCTGTGAATTTTCATTGTTCAGAAAACCATTGCTTTAGAAAAATCTGGCGTCTTTCGTTAAGCAGCTGGCGTCTTTTCGTTTTGCTTTAGAAACATCTGGCGTTCTTTCGTTCTGCTTTTACAAAACATCTGGCGTCTTTCGTTGGTTTATTTCATCAATCAACGGCGTTTTGAACAAAATTTTTATTGTTTAATCACGCACAGGAGAAATCTCACCAGGCACTACCTTGGAGGTAAACAATGGCTGCTAATGGGAATGAGAGACAGAAGAAGTCGGCTTTTAGCTAACACTTACACTTCTACTTCTACTAACGTTTCCTACTGGAACATGCCAATGGCTGCTAATGGGGAATGAGAGACAGAAGAATTCGGCTTTTAGTTAACGCGCACGCTGCGAATTTTTTGTTGTTCAACAACGCACAGGAAAAATCTCCCACCGGCACCACCTTAGAGGTCAAAGCGTAAGACTTGTTACGGACTACGACTACTACTACTACTACTACTACGACGACTACGAGGGACGAACGGGTGCCGCCTTAAGGAGCTTCGCCCCTAAAGAGTATGCAAAATAGCAACTAACCGTTGCTACTAATATTATCGGGTCAAAACAAGATCAGGAAGGAGAAAGATGACTTGCATTCTGCTTGTTCTCGTTGAAAAGGTTTAAGCTGTTCAATGCAACAGTTTCAAACACAGTCAGAGAGCTCTCAAACGACCAGTTGAATGTACCGTTAGACAACTGTGGATAACATTGAGTTTGCAGGGGCACAGCCATCGTAAGTCACCCTGAAATGCCTCCGTGCTAGATCTGGTCTTACTTACTAGTCCGGCTGCCTACCGAAATAGCTTTACTTGCAACCTCACAATGAAAGCGTACGGCAGAAAAGACATCAGGTTTCCTTTCGATCCTTTAAGCAAGCGACTACAAGATAAAGAAAATGCTTGGAGATGGGCTTTTTAAATGTCTCTTACGAATTGCTTACCCTGCAAGGGCCCGGTACAACAAAAAAAAGCTGGGTGGAAGAATACCGTGGACATAGCTACTAATGAATGAATGAATGAAATGTCCACGCAGAATATCCTTTGGGGGTTTGTCTGAAGCCCTAACCAGACGTACACGTTATAACGCGTCGCCCCGCCACGGTGGTCTAGTGGTTATGGCGCTCGACTGCTGACCCGAAGGTCGCGGGATCGAATCCCGGCCGCGGCGTCTGCATTTTCGATGTAGGCGAAAATGTTTGAGGCCCGTGTACTTAGATTTAGGTGTACGTAAAAGAGCCCCGGGTGGTCGAAATTTCCGGAGCCCTGCACTACGGCGTCTCTCATAATCATATCGTGGTTTTGGGACGTTAAACCCCAGATATTATTATTATTACAACGCGTCAGCGCTCGTTGCGTAGACTCGGCGGCGCGCAGCTACATGTTTCATGAGTCCCCGCGCTTAACCTTGGCGGAGGCAACCATGGCCTCCGAGATTAGCTGGCGGCACGGCGCGCCGCCGGCTAATCTTGGAGGCCACGAGGCAACTGGGACATTTGCCTGTATCAACGCTCAAGGCGGCATGGAAATGATTGGCTACAATTTGTTTCTGACACAGAATAACTCCTAATTCAATAAAGTGATGTCCAAAGTGTGTCTCTTCAACAAAGCAGGGCACAATAGCAAACCACTCGCAAGATCGCAAGCTCCTATGCGGTCATATTTCGCAGGTAAACAGCAACGCCGGCCGTTTCAGCGATGCGGCTCGCTTTGCTTTTGCGTTTGTTCTTCCCATCGAGTGCATCGAGAAAGCTAATCCCATATATTAACGCACGACAATTAGAATAAAATGTTAATCGTTTTGGCGAAAACAAGCGCGGCATGAAGAGATCTCACCGGAGCGCAAACCGCATCGGCCGAGGCGTCTGCTGAGATATTCCTACCGTGGCTACCAGCGGAGGCGTCATTGAAAACGAGCTGCTTTAGCCTGCTTGACGATTACGAAGCCATGTTTTTATTGACTATGTTCTTGAAAAACGAGGTATTTTTGTGCAAATCTGGCTCTGCTAGAGGTCGTGACGAGGAGCCTTCCGAGCGTACGTACCGATGCTCTCAATCTGGGCGGTGCCCATGGACCTTTTCATAGGAGAGAAAAAACGCCGCCATGCTGGGCTGCGCGTGGGAGTAGAAAGGCTGACGTCACAGCCTCGGCAGGGCATTTTTAACGCGACAGCGTTAAAGAGCTCGTTCCGCAGAAATTCCGGTGTCGGCGTCGTTGGTTGTGAGCGAAAAATAATCTTGTCCATGACTGAAAAATCTAGAAAGATGCACATAAAATTAATAATAAAAATCTTAGGTTCGAGCAGCGCTGGTTCGAGTGAGAATCGAACCCAGGCCGTCTGCGTGACAAGCAGGTGTTCTACCACAGAGCCACTTTTTTTTTTCTTTATTGCCTCACATAAATATTTTCACACACTAACCGTAAACCAGGGAACAGTACAATGATACACCATCAGCTGTTAGCTAACTACATGTTAAAACTTTGGCATGTGTAACAACGACTCCACTCTGGGAACCCACTCCGGTACATCAATCTGCACTTTCTGCGTTTCGACAAAACGATGCGCACATTCGCGAAAGTAATCGCGAACAGGTCTGACTTCCACATCGGCATTGTGAAAGGCCGTTCGGGTTTGCCATATACTATGCAGGCCCACGAGCATAATAAGGTCGTAAGGTACGCCATCTTCATTTTCAACGGAGAGAAACCGGATTCCATGTGAATTTAACGGTAACTGCTTTTTTAAGGTTCTTTGTAATATGTCCCAGACCACAGAGCCATTCCGTTGCTTAGAACTGCACTGAAATTAACTTTAATGCTTCACAAACATGCGCGTCCTGTGTACAGGCGTCACAGTACGAGATGTAATTCTCAGTAAAACGGGTTACAAGCGTATATTGCCATCGTGCGTCGCACCATGTGAACTGCATAACGAGTTGGTGAATCCGGCCACCCATTACAAAAGGCACAATTATTACTGCGCGTATTCCCTTACGAACACGTAGTGGGTGCATCGCAACTTCGGAAAAAGTATCCCGCGCATAATTGCTGCATGCTGGTTTAAAGCATGCCACCTATTACAGAGGGCATACACATTAGTGCGCGCATTCTCTTACACACACGCAGTGGGTACACTGTTGCCATAAAAGTGCTGTTGAAGAGGGCGGAAACCTTTACCATTACTATGGACTGAACATAATGACAAGCGAAATAGAGCACGATGAGGATGGTGCCGGATATCGCGTCCCCCATTTTTTTTTGGGGGGGGGGGGGGGCGTCACCCCCAGGGGCGTAGCCAGAAATTTTTTTCGGGGGGGGGGGCACCTTCTTGATCTGAATTGGGGGTCGGGCAGGCAGATGTGATTGAGTGTCATTTTGTGCTCTGTATGCCATGGCAAAAAAAAAATAAAATTTTCGGGGGGGCGGGGGGCATGGGCCCGGTGTGCCCCCCCCCCCCCCCCGGGCTACGCCACTGGTCACTCCTATTTAGCGCAGCCCAGAGAGGACTATGGCGGCGCCCAGGAAGCCGTCTCTAAAAAGGTCTATCGGCGCTGCTCGTTCGCTCGTCCTGTGTCCGTATGCCAGAACATGAACTCATTCACTGATTCACTGAACTCATTCAAATAATTTTGATTAATTATCGTGACAGTTAACTGGCCCTCATCTTAAGTAAACGTGCGCTCGGATATCATATGTATCCAATATAACTCTTAACTCGAACCAGAACCATCGATTTCGTGCCGGTCTTAACCTTAGAAGGATTTTTCTGAATATTCAGAAAACCGGAAGTAAGTGCTCGACCGGAAGTGCTTGGAAGAGGAACAAGAGCGTCACTCGTTTCTCGTGCCACTAGTAATGATTAGAGCTGCTGAGACTGTGCCTAGGGCGCTTAGGTGCTTTAAAGCGGTGGCGTAAGAGCGCAAGCTCGAAGAAAAACCCATGTCGTGTTATAATTAGAAAGAAATGAGTTTTTCTTTTACTCATTTTACTTCACGAAAAACTTCGTTAATTCGGGTTGCACTATAAAGTCACTACAGAAGGTTACAGATCACTGGTAGGAAAACCTAACCGACCAAACTTACATGCACTCGCAGTTAGCACATGTCGCTATCTGTGCGTACTCGAGCATATGGCATACTCGTATAGTGAAAGTCGGGGCTTCAGCGGCTTCGAAATAACTCACAATTTTGCCTTAAAAGTGCATTAGCCGAATAAAAACATTGCGCAGAAATGGCACCAGTATAAAAGAGTGCACTCATCGTAAGTCATCCTGAGAAGCCTCCGTGCTAGATCTGGTTATATTTCAAAAGACAGCTGCCTATCAAACGGCTTTGCTTGTAACACCGCAATAAAAAAGTACCGCAAAAAATAAATTAAGTATACCTTCGATCCTTTAAACTAACGGCAAGGTAGAGGAAATATTTGGAATGACGCCGTTTAATTGTCTTTTATGAATTCCTTATCGCGCAGAGGGCAGGTACAACCAGAAGCACTGATAGTCATATCCTTGAATGAATGAATGAATGAATGAATGAATGAATGAATGAATGAATGAATGAATGAATGAATGAATGAAAAAGTAGCAGTTATTCCATGTACGAATACAACAGATGAGCGAAGCTCCTTAGACATGGGACGCAGACGACTATGCGCCTGTTCTCGCTGCTGGCTTTCATGAAGGCGGTAGGAGGGGCAGCGGGTGGGGAGAGCGTCTGCTGCTCTTGGTGGCGGGAACTACTGAGCGAGTGAGTGTGCGGCGCGTGCACCGTAGGGAGAGGGAGACAGATGGGAGAAGGGTGCGAGTGGTGATGCGGCGGGGAGCTTCAACGGCGGTGACGGAACGCCGCGCGCGGCGTTCGGCGTGCGCAGCGTTTCATTGTTTTTTTGCGCCGGCGCCGGGTGGGGAGACCGTCTGCTACTACCTTCGACAAAACGCCCGTAGTGCGCTAGAATGATGGTTGTCATTTCACAATCCACGATAAATGTTGTGAAAGTGAAGATCATTATAACCAGTTGTTCACAGAGCTTATTTCTTTTAACCTCTAATTTCTGGTGCGCTACAACCAAAGCGCTCAAAGCCTAAATTAAATCACCGGCCACTGCAACCTAAAGCGATGCTTAAGAGAAGGGAGCTTCGACGGCGACGGCAGGGTCGCTCCTAAAAAATCCACGCAGACTCTCAGTTGGGGGTTGTCTAAGCGAGGCGTAAGCGTAGAGTTTTACTGTGGGTTGCAGTTTTCGCTAGAACGTTGTTTTTCCGGTGGCATGGGCATGGTGGCCTTCGTCCTCTTCCTAGAGTTTGTCAGCGTCAAGAAAGGACCCACCGCAGCCGCATCACGCGACCACCGAAACACGACCTTGGGAGTAAGTTTTCGCAAAGAAATTTCCTGACATCTACAATCCTGCTTGACGGCTTTGCGTCTTGTCATAGCGATGACATTGAAATGCTTAAGCATTTCATACCGACTCAATTAGAAAACTTGGTTAATTTGGGTTCATGACAACATTGAATCCAGTGGACATACCTGCCGGGCGATGAAAATTTCTTCGTTAGATCGGGAACATAAAATCGGGTTTCGTTAGATCGAGTTTTAACTGTAAAAAACAAAAAAAAAAGACAAGAAAGAAAACTCACAAGGTCCCTTATGCATTCATTTAAGGCGACTCGAAGGCGAGAGCCATCTTCTTTCTCTTCTCACTCGATGTATTGATCCTGCCTCGCTTCCGTTCGAAAGCTTTCTGCATCTAATGTGGCTTTACACTGCCTCAATGATCGGAGGCACCTCACCTGGTTTTACATTGCCTCCGTGATCGGACCACTTTGGGCCATGCTACGATGTCATATGATGACGTCATCATGTGACGTTACGTAACGTGGCGTCATTATGACGTCAGAAATTTCGGCGATCTGTGACGTCATCACGTGATGATGATTTCTTGCATCACTCGTCCCCGACGCCCCCAACGCGGGACGCCGACGGTCAAATTTAGCGTTTGATGAGGCATTTAAGGCTTTCGCCTTATTATAATACAAGGCTAACCTCTCCGTTCTTTTCCGTGCTCATAAGCCGAAGAGGCTAGAACTTCATTTTCTGTATAGCAAATATTGCTGCTCCGATCGAGCTACCCGTGATGAAGTCTTTGGAAAGATCATCTAACACAGTTACACTATTTTACCGTTGCCCTTAGCAGAAACTTTTAGTGAAGCTTATGCACATATATTAGTAACGCGTGGCATAGGCGTATCTACCGGGGGGGGCAAGGGGGGCGCTAGCCCCTCCACTGATAAATGTTGGGGGGGCGGAGCCCCCCCACTTTGGACAGTGGCCATTGTCGGCAGCAGACTGGGAAACTAACAAGTCAGGCAAAGTTTTACTTGAATGCAGCAATAACGTAACTTTGTAATGAAATTAGTCCTACGATTCTGCTGTGATGACCATCCTCCGTGTCTCATGACCGCGCACTGTAGGCTACCTGCGGTACGTGCTCCCTATTCCATGCTTGAGCGTCTTGCGCTCGAGCATTGCAGAAAAGGCTATCGCTCAGCAGGGGCTCTATGACATTACAGCAATCTGGCATGATTTTATTTTGTCGTGCCTGGCCTGAAATTTAAGTAACCCGTGACGCAAATATGGGTGGGAACCAGTAAACGTTTTATAGCCAGATCAAACGCTCTCCTTTTTCAGGAAATGCAGTTTCCTTGAAAACGAATAGCATCCACTGCTCCATATTCAAGCTGCTGTGAGTTGATGAGTGTGCAGAAGTGTCCAGTATTTTCGTTGTGCATAGCCAGGACAGCTAAAATAGATTCCCACTCTGGTCTCCGATTAGCCTGCTTCACTTGGCTTATGATATGGTAGCCTGCAGCGATCGTGGCGGCTTGTAACAAGGCAGTGGACTCGAGTACATTGAGAAGCCCAGCTTTCAGGTTTGCCCCGTTACTTGATCTACCTCACCAGGGAGATGATTAGCGTCCACGGTTTTCTGGACTATGAAGGCTGCCTACCTGGAAAGGATTGTGTCTGTTTCTAATAAAGTTTATTTCTCTCTCTACCTCTTTGTCAGCAACGATGAGTTCACAGAGAGTTGTACACGTGCAAAAACAGATCAGCATCGTTATACTACAACTGAAAGCATCTATCATACACATATGAATCCATCTCGCCCGCTGCTATGAGCAGCCGTTGCCAATGTGATTGGCGGGGAGCCATCTTAAATTACGTTCAGAAAGAGACCCTGTCTGGCTGTTCAGAAATAAATGAGTTATTGTTCAGCACAGTAATGTGCTGCTTGTTGTGCACACTTCATTTTAACGCCGCGATTTTTCGCAGATTTGTGACGTCGCGTAACACTTGAAGGTGATTTGATGGCACATTGAAAATTTTTGACGAATACCGAAGAACCAATGACAAACAACACACCGTATTGAAAATAGTTCATTATTATTTTTTTCGCAGCCATGCGTACATGGTAATTACGCGGTGCATCACTTACGCGTCATTTGTTGCGTCATTTTACGAGCAAGTGCTGTGAGCAAGACCCAGAAAATTTCGACCAATCATTAACAGGTAACGACCTATACGGAAGGAAACAATGCGGGGAAGTTTAACGTTATAATCGCACACATTTTTTCAAGGCAAATTCGAGCTTACACAATTTACGTAGGCTATTTACGTGGGAGGAACCGGAGGGGAGGAGTAAAGGGGCACTTCACCGCTTAACCATCCACCCCCCACCCAAGCTCGTAAAAGTAGGAGGGCAAGGAATGACACCTAGTATATAAATTCGTAGTCATTTATAATCTTATACCTATACACAGGCAGCTGAATGTGGTTTGCTAAAGTGTTAATCGACTGAACTTCGTCTTCTTCTTAAGAAAGGCTTTATATTAGAGGGTTCTAACAGTAAAAAAAATTGTCGCGCGGTTTATCCTGAAGACTTCTGCAAAGTACCTTGCTTTGTCAGCCAAATGTTTTGTTTAATAAGTGAGAATTTAAGGTACTAGAGTCAAAGCAGGGTCTTCATACTCGTCGTATCTACAACGCCAAACTAAGACTGGGAGTTTGCTGAAGGAATGATATATATATATATATATATATATTGTCACGTGGTCGTGACGTCGACGAAGGCAGCAGTCAGCACGTCAGAGATGAAACTGTTTATTTGGCCGAACTTGTGGCCGGGAAACTGAAAGTCAAACTGCAGCGATACACTGACAGCGGCGAACAGAGCGTCCACCGTCGATCGACCGACAAGCGGTGAAGCGCGTCGGCATTATACATGTGCCGTCAAATATTCCAGCGTTATCGCTGGTCGCCGCGCAAACTCTAGAATAAGCTCGAGTGTTCGCGTCTTGCGCGCAATCTTAACAAAACGATCTACAATAATCGGGAAGCTTCTCGAACAATGAGGCGCGGTTTGCGCTGAGCGTTGCTGACAGTCTTTGTTGGCGAAAAGCGAATACAGCACAATTGATAAAAAGAAACGCACATGGCTATATATATATATATATATATATATATATATATATATATATATATATATATATATATATATATATATATATATATACGGCGGACAGAGTGAGCGATGCCAGCCCCCCCACTCACGAACGAGTTGGTACGCCACTGACGCGTGGTTCATTTTCATCATTGCGAATTCATTGAATTGGTCATGGTGCTCCTTGGCCAAACTTGGCCATTGAGTCCCCCTTCCCCCCCTCCCCTAAAGAAAAATATAAATATAATTAGGCGCGAAATTTGCAGCGAATGAATGCGCAGGCGTGGATTTGTGCTGTGCCCGAATGTAACCATTTCGACAGCGATGTCTGGCTGGGTTAAAGAACGTCAGAAGCTGAAATGGCTCCAGCCACTCTTTTTAAAGAGAACCCGACCTTTCGAGACCAGTTCGGTCCCTTCCTCAGGGTGCGACTGTGTTGGTCGTGTAAAGCCCCTGAGCAGATAGGGTTCTCGCCAGAAATTTTTTTAGGGGAGGACATTTTGAGAGCAGGGGGGTGCGAGATATTAAGTTTAGGAATTTCAAGTTTTCATCTTTCCCGTTTTCAACACACATCCTCAATTTTTTCTGGTCACTTACTTATGGTACCTATGACGCACATAGAGAATGGAACCAAGGGCGCTTGTGTTCTAGCGTTGGTCATGGAGTTGTATATCTTTTAAACCAAAAGATCACCTGTTCACACTGTTTTTTAGATATCCAGGTGGAACCACAAGAACACCCTGTTCAGACTCTTTTTTACATAACCAGGCGGCTGGAGGCACGGTCCGCTGGCATTGCGCGCACAGTTGCTATTTATTGGTTCCTCAGGTGCACATTTAAAAGGGGTCAATCGTAGTGGTGGGCGGTGTACCAAAAGCAGTGGACGGTAAACTATAGTAGTGGGCGGTGAAGTGAAGCGGTGGGCGGCTACTCCATCGCCGCCCACCGTTGGGAGTACCCGGCTCCTGTGGAAGGGACAGAACTGGTCTCGAAGCGTCAAACGTCGGGTTCCCTTCAAGAACTGCGGCTGAAGTCATTTCAGGTTCTGACATCTTCTGTGCCCAGCATTGCAGTGTATCAGTATACGGAACGTACTTTCCATTTCCCGACGACTGGAACCGCCTGCGGAAGGCGTGGAGTACGGAGGGCAGGGCGAGCACGTCGATGGCGTCATGGTGCGCGGACACTTCGCTGGCGTGCTTGTCGCCGTAGAACTGCCTCCTCAGGCAATCGGCGAGCAGTTCCATCCTCAGGTGTGCTGCAGGATACCTGTGCACGCATCGATTAGCGGCAGGCATATGTTGGAATTGAATCGAATTCTGGGGTTTTCGAGCCAAAACCATGATATGATTTAGGAACGCTGTATTGGGGAAGTCCTGATTAAAATGCGCAAAAGGTAATGACGCAGCGCGAGGCGAACAAAACAAGCGCAGGAAAGAACGTGACCGGTCCCTTATTCAAGCAATACGTCAAGTACCGCGTGTAGCAGGTACTTGACGTATGAACACTATGAACCAACTAGCCCAACAACATGTTTTATTAAGCTACAATTCTTCTATAGTGGGTCCTCACCATTTTTCTGCTCCTTCTTCCGCGGAGCCTTCTTTATCGATTGCAACAATTGCATCTTGACGTAATGCTTGAACAAGGGACCGATGACGCTCTTTCCTGCCTCTTGTTTCTTCGCCCTGCGTTGCGTTATTACCTTTTGAGCAGTATGAACCAAGTGACCCAACAACGTGTTTTATGAAGTCCTGATTAATTTCGACCTCCCGGGGAGTAAACGGGTCCTGAGCCATCCCTCGGGCTTGGTGAATAAATACATTCTACGAGCAGCAAACACTGCTGTGAACAATTCAACAAATTTTGTAGTCGAGCGCGGCACGTAGAGTTTCCAAGTGGAGCGCGAAGTTGCCACATTCTCAAGTGCCCTCTCTCCATACGGAGGCGCCGTCCTCATTCACTTCGGTGGGCGGGGCGCCAGCTGTATGTCGTCAAACAGCAGATTGCTGCTATTGGCTGATGACTGACATAAATCAAGAGCCTCCATTGGATCAGATGCGCGTCTTTCCACGGGGTGTCGCCACGTGCTGGCGCCGCGCTCTTGCTAAAGTTGAACAGTAGCAAAACTAGCGCGCACAAGAATCACAGCGGGAGAGAGCCATCGCGTTTCACGACGCGCGCCGACGTAGCTTCTTTGCCCCGTGTCATCCATACCCGTGTAGCTTCCAGCGCGCTCGTCGGGACGAGAGAAGAGAGAAGGCGCTTAAAGCGTCCTACAGATTCCTGTTACTCCTCTTGTTATTGACCGAATCGTGAAAATTTTTTACGGCAATCGATTCGTGAGACTGTAAAATCCCATGCTGAGGTCATCCGATGATTGCTTGGAAAAGTTGTTCGGGACACCTTTAACGTCCACATAAACACACAAGTACATAGACGTTCTTGCACTTGCGGCCACCGTGGCCGGCAATCAAACCCCGTTCCCGAGCGTAGCAAACCAACGCCTTAGCCGCTAATCTACGAAGGCGGATTTTCCGTAACATAGCGGTTTCATCTCAGCATGCAACGTATAGCTTGGGCGAAATCCTCAGAACTATCGAAGAGGAGTAGAACTGAAAGCAGCCATGCGCTCGAAAGACGTGCAGTTACCAAGAAAAACGCCCCCGGGGGCTTCTCTGGAAAGTTCATGGGAGAAAAATATCCTCAACCTGGGAATTGAACCCAGCACCAGTACCTTTCCGTGCAGTCGCATTAGCAGTTAACTCGAACGTATTTTTTTATTATTATTTCTGAGCACACCAGGTGGATTCTGCTTGCAGTTCCTAGCTTCGTGTATTTTCGAATGTCACTTTCAGGCACAGTGTAGAAGTTAAGGACAAGACTGAGGCTTGAAGAAGTGAATATTCTCGAACGCGATGTGCCGCTGGAGCCAGTGTTTCCACTGTGTGGTCTTGTCTTCTACAAGGCACCAACTGCACATACACGCGTTAATGTAGGACAGTTGCTGCCTTGAAAAGGACAAGACCACTTGTCGGAACGTTGGCTTCAACAGTACACTGCGTTCAAGAATCTTAATTTTTTTTTTCAGGCACCGTGTTACGCAGAACCCGTTTCGGCATCTTGATCTCGACGCGGCTGCGCACAGAACTAATCGTCGTCCGAAAAAAAAAAAAAACAAATAAACTTATCTCTGTTCCACCCAGTGTCAAAATCTTCAAGAATAGCGGAATTGCGATTCTCCTGCGTTTTCCTTGTGATTTTTGTGATGTTTTTTTTTGTGATTATGCGTGGGTGTCTGTGATTACGTTATTTGTAGAGTAGAGATGCACGGGAGAGGACGTGTGGCAGCCCCTGCTGCGGTGACTTTAGGCCCTATTCACGCTCGAGCCGGCCTTCCCCGCTTTACTGTGCGGATACCGCTTCGTACGCAATCGAGACAGTTACGCCATCTATGGACGTATCCGGGAACCGGAGCGCCACATGCATGCGGACGCTCACCTGTCGTTCGACCCAGTACTAGAACAGCTCCGCAGTCAAGACAACAAAGCTTTTCACAATCCTACATGATCGTGCAACATACGCTTTTCCCTTCACCTCACCTGCGCTTGAGCCGTGATGCCATCCTGAAGAAGTGTCCCATCATGGCCCTCGCCAGGTCGAGCCCTAACCTCGGCAGGTGGTGCGCGTAGAAGGCGTCTCCGGTGAGGTCCTTATCAACGGAGCCGGGTGCCACAGCCAGGTACCCTTCGTCTTCTTCGAGCCACGGCTCGTCGCCCAGCGCAGATCCGCGCCAGAAGGTCTCGAAGCCCCGGTCGACCAGCCTGCGCTGCGCGTTGCGCCACGTTGCTCCGAGAACGCCATTCCACGATACGATGGGCGACGTTCCGGCGTCGGAGAACACTAGCTCGCTGAACTTCATGCGCAGGCTCGGCTTGCGCATCCACGCGGGAACCAGCAACTGCGGGAGGGTAGGGTTAATGTGAAGTTCCACACATTGTGGCGCCTGCCAATCGTGGCCCGCGCTCACCAATAGAAACTGACAAGGTCCTTTATGCATTCGTCTAAGACGACTCGAAGGCAAAATATGTCATGTTTTTTTCCTCAGTTGATGTACTGATCTTTCCTCCAGAAGCTTTCTGCACCTTACCTGGTTTTGCACTGCCTCCGTGATCGGCCCACCTCTGGCCAAGCAACGATGCCATGTGATGACGTCATCATGTGACGTCACAATGACGTCGTGATGGCGTCATATGATGAGGTAATCACGTGATAATAATAGCTTGCTTCACTCTTGTTGACGCCGACGGTCAATTTTCGCGCTTGATGAGGCTTCTAAGGCTTTCCCTTTAACGATATCTGGGGCTTTACGTGCCACAAGCACGACATGGTTATGATAATAGAATAATATCTGGCGTTCAACGTCCCAAAACCACGATATGATTATGAGAGACGCCGTAGTGGAGGGCTCCGGAAATTTCGACCATCTGGTGTTCTTTAACGTGCACCTAAATCTAAGTACACGGGCCTCAAACATTCTCGCCTCCATCGAAAATGCAGCCGCCGCGGCCGGGATTCGATCCCGCGACCTTCGAGTCAGCAGTCGAGCGCCATAACCACTAGACCACCGTGGCGGGGCCGACATGATTATGAGGCACGCCGTAGCGGAGGGCTCCGAAAATTTTGACCATCTGGTGTTCTTTAACGTGCGCTGACAACGCACAGCACACCGGATTTTAATATTTCGGCTCTATCGAAATGCGACCGCCGCAGCTGGGATTGAACTCGCGACTTTCGGGTCAGTATCCGAACACCGCAACCCCGCTCACAAAGTTGGAAGCCGAAAGCTCGTATAGCGACTGTCGATATAATGAATTATCGGATATAACGAAGCAGAGTGCCTCGCCACTATTACTATGCACCGAGCATAGCTGTATAACAAACATCGCATGTAATTAAACAATTTTAACCTCAGATGAGACTACGCTATAGAACTAAGTTCGATTGCATGAAAAGTAACACAATGGACAATTTTCACTTGATAAATCAAAGCAATACGAGCTCGCTACGTTGATAGAGAGACTGACAGGTACAAGAGTACATGCCTGTACGCTGCACTGCTTCACAATGGCTGAGTCTGCCCGAATAAATCCATCGTGAAAGCACATATAGACGTTTCTAATCGTTATATAACTGGAACTGGAATTGACGTTTGAGGCTACCTGCGTGAACTACACACTCTTAAAATCAATCGGCGTACTTGGGGCGTCTTTCCGTCCCATAGTAATCATCATATTGCGTGCCTTAATTTCGCTGTATCATCATCGCGCACCAGGTTCTTCGACGTCACAAAAGGCGTGCGCGCTCTCGAGGCTCGTTCGCACCGGTTGCGCGACCAAGTTTGTCGCAAATGGCCACTTTGGTCGCAAAGCGACTACTTTGGCTCATTCGTTGGCTGCTCGATTTTTAAGTCGCGCAACAACAGCCCTCAAACCTCTGAACCAATCACATGCGCAGGAACAGGGCGTCAGCTTATTTTACCGGGCAATGGCAATGCGAGCCGCATGGGAGCAGACGTGAATTCTGTGTGGCGACGGGTTTAAGTCGCACGCAGGTGTGAACATCGGTCGCCTTGAGTCGCATTTTGTTCGCCAGTCTCAGTTGGTCGCCCAATTGGTGCTAGCCGCAGGTGTGAACGAACCTTAAGCATGACATAGCATTCGTGATAGGAAAGTGGCGAGCGCCGAGTTTTCAAGAAAGGAAACGCAATCGAGCCAGTTGACGATTACTGTTATGGGAAGAGAAAGACACCCTAAGTACGCCTTTTTTCTAGAGTGTAATCGTATGCAATAATATAATATCTGATATTTTGCGTGTCAAAAGAACGATATGATTACGGGACACGCCGTATTGGAGGGCTCCGGAAATTACGGTCATCTGGTGTTCTTTAACGTGCACTGAGGTCACACAGTACACGGACCTCTAGCATTTCGCCTCCATCGAAATGTGACCGATGCAGCCGGAATCGAACCCACGACATTCGGGTCAGCAGCCGGGCATCACTGTATCGCCGAGGCAGACTAGAGTGTATTCGTTTGACTACATTTTGTACCGCAAAGTTGCCTCACTTCACTCTGAAATCGAGCCTTCTTTTCACGGCGCTGTCTTTCGACTGTTTCAGCTGCCCCATCGGACAGAAGATGAAATTTTTACTCGCACTACTGACACTACGGTGAAGGCATACGCTGAATTGAATGCCTCATCATCAGATAGTCTCAGAAGAAAAACTTGAGAACGCCGACACACACCTGGTGCTTGAGTCCGGACACGACGTTCCTGAAGCGGTCCGTCAGCTGCTGCGTCACGTTCAACGCCCCGACGAAGGTGAGTGCTTCGTCGACTACGCGGTTTGTAAGGGCGCCGAGATCGCTTTCCAGGTGCTCCAGACTCCTGCTGTGCAAAGTGGCGAATACTACTTTACCGGTCATCCGACGGTCGTACAAATATAGACTATTTTACGTAAGACATATGGGTTCCGCCACCTCGCGCTGTTAAACGAATGTTTTCTTATTTTTGTACATCGCGACGTTCACGAATGAGGTCATGAGACGTCGAACGCATTAGGTTGCTCCGTTTTAGAGCAGCCCTCTGGGGCTGCTCTAAAACGGAGCAACTTAATCCCCAGGCCGCGCGTATCACTACCCTTCAGCAGTGGGAGTCCACGCTGCTCAGCTACGAGCCGTAAGCACAAGTGTGGGGCACGGCGCGGTCAGAGGAAGCTGCCAGCAACAACAAGTTCTATAAACGTTGGCTGCCAGGGCCCCCAAGGTCTCCTGGCCGCCTCACAACAGTGGACGCTCGCACGCTGAACACCTCTGAACAGCTCTATGTACATGGTGCCCAACAAATGTTCCTCCTCCTTCTCCTCCTCCTCAATCGGCCTATCATCGTATACATCTGATAGTACAGGAGCGTAGGGATTACCAGTGCTATAGCAAGTCGTATGTTTAACGTTTGAAAAAAAAAAATGCTTACCAGGTCATGGATTACTGTTAGATCATGTTAGCAGTTTGGCGCGCGTGGAATGTTTATATACAATGCACATTTCCCGGGTGTGTTTGATTAGCAGCTGTGCGCCGTAGAACCAACGAAAAAAAATGGAGCAAGCTCAATTATGCATTCGCCTAAGACGACTCGAAAGCGAAAGCGGTCTTCTACCTTTTTTTCTAAGTCGAGAGTATTGATTACCCCCCCCCCCCCCGAAACTTTTCTGCACACAACGCGGTTTCGCACTGCCTCCGGGATCAGAGGCATTGAAAGCTTTCTGCACCTCACATGTTTTGCAGCATCGCTTTCGGGATCGGCGCACCTTTGACCAAGCGATGATGTGTGGTGACGTACTCATGTGACGTCATGATGATGTCACAGATTTTGGCGATCTGTGACGTCATCACGTGATGATTTTTTTTCTATCGCTGGTGTTGAATCTGACGGTCACTTTTCGCGTTTGATGAGGCATCTAAGGCTTTCGCCTTGAAATAAGCGTTAAATAGTGTTAAGTCAATAACTGTTAAATAAGTGTTAAAATAAGCGTTAAAATAGTGTCAAAAAGTGTTAAAGAAGCGTTAAAATAACGTTCCTCCCGTCGTTACCTTATATTGGCGTTCCAAATGATGTACGCGAACGGCTCAGCCACCAGGCGATACAGAAATCGCAGGCAGCGGAGCTCGACGCCGTGCTCCGGCGGGTCGATGTCCTCCCAGCCTGGTAAACGCACGGTGGCCACGTCCACCAGCGCCCGGTACTTCTTCCAGTCCAGGAACGGGGAGTAGCGCACGTACATCCTGTGCCGCGATCGTTTTCATAAGGCTATGCTTAAAGGCCACATATAAGCGGACCCCTTTATAAATGTGATTCATCGTGTCAGTGGAACACGCCGAGGCGCATCAGTACACGCATGACTAATGGTGTCTTCACTGCACAGGGCTCAAGGCGGATTCCGACAACCACATTCAAAGCGAATTTCAATCGGTACTTCATACACAAACCTCGGTTAAGGCGAAAGCCTGAAATAAATAAATAAATAAATAAATAAATAAATAAATAAATAAATAAATAAATAAATAAATAAATAAATAAATAATAAATAAATAACCTAGTTAATTAAGTAATTAATTTCCCTCATTGAATAATTTATCTACCAATCAGAGTCTAGTTATGTTTCTTCTCTGCATATCTACCCCTACACTTTTGCTTCACCTACAGTCACAAAGTTAAAGGTAAAGCACGCTTTACAGGCTACCACATGAGCGCCGTTTGACTTTTGCGTGTGACGCAAACCTCGATTCCCTGACGCAGCAAATAGGCTGTATTCAGAAACTTGACCACAAACGGCTCGTGAGCTTTGACCTTGTTGCACATTAGATAATCCCAGGTGGTCCAAGATCAATAGCGAGTTCCCCACCATACGGCGTGCATCATAACCATTCATTGGCTTCAATTGTCACGCAATATCCCAAAATATAATTAATGCTACATAAAACAGTAATCACATAATGCAATAACGATTCCGTATTTCACTGATTAATCACTTCACCGCCAGATGGCACCCCCGATCTGTCGTTTCAAGTGCACGGTAATCCCGTAATACGCAAAACGCGAAATTTCGATAGCGGATTCGGTGTAGCCGACCGACCCTGCCATTGACCACTCGCCTCTAGCGTAAAACAATGCCTCTCCTAATACGAGACTGGAATTTAACTCTCGCCATAGAGCAGAGCGAGTGGTAGCGGAAAACTGGTGACTGCTGCGCCGCCATGCGGCGCCATTTAGCAAGTAAAGGTGGGCAAAAGAGCGGCGGCTGAAGGAAACGCGTCACGCGTACTTCCGGTCATCTCCGTCAATTTTTACGGAAGCAATTTTTCCTGTTTTATGGTGTGACTGTTGCTCCGATCCCACTCTACCTCTCTTATTGGAACACGTGTCTCATACCTTCACGCTGTCATTGGATAATTATTGTTGGGGTTTTACGTCCCAAAACCAAGATATGTGATTACGAGGGACGCCGTAGTGGAGGGCTCCGGAAATTTTGGCCATCTGGTGTTTAACGTGCACCTAAATCTAAGCACACGGGGCTCTAGCGTTTCGCCTCCATGTGAATGCTGTTCACGAGCATGGCTTGGTGGGCTAGTTGGTATTGCATCATGGAAACATTTCACCTCCCACAGACGGTGACGCAGGAAGAAAACACATATCAGCGCTATGTCTTGTGTTTTCTTCCTTTGTCCCCGTCTGTGTGCGCTGTAACGTTTCCATGGAAATACGGCCGCTGCGGCTGGGATTCGATCCCGCGAACCTCGGCTCAGCAGTCCAGCACCATAACCACTAGCCCACTGTGGCGTGCTATACGCTGTAATTGGAACAAGCTTGCTCCGAAAAGAGCAGCAAAACTAGCTCCGGTTCCGCCATTTGAATTCAACGTAACACAGTTTGAGCATTCCTTTCGTACTTCCAGGGGCTAGCGTGTTCTCGGCTAGCATCCTGTACCTTAGTGCGAGGTAGTTGTGCAGGCTGGCCGAGCCGTACTTGTCGACGATCAGCTTGAAGCGACGCTGGAAGGAGCCGCCCTTGATCAACACCGTGGTGCGGCTTCCGATGGTCGTCACGCCGTGGAGCGCGGTGCGCAGAAACCTCGTCCAGTTCCAGAGGCGCGAGTGTTGCAGACGCGCCACTGGCATTGGCACGTAGTCGTCGACGCCCGCACGCTCCCCCGCAAGATCAACTAGCGCCTGCTCGATCTGTAAAAAAAGAAATAACGTCGCATAGAAGTATAAGCTTCTTTATATGACGTCCTCAGGAGAGGTCCGTTTTACGCATTACATTTACAAAAGACCTCAAGTGTTGCTGAAGAGGGCTTAATCATACCCTGAGAAGCAGTGGGCACAGCTCCTTCTCGACAATATACAAAAAATGTGCGCCGCTTGCACTAGTGGCGCAAGGCTGGAACCAACAGCGGAGCTAGTGTTCGACCTAGCAAACATGTCACGTGACTACAGTTAAGTGGTTTTGGCGGGAACAAGTCACATGACCAGTTGTCACGTGGTTTTGGTACGAACATGTCACGTGACCAGCTGCGCGGTTCTTGCGGGAACATATCAAGTGACTAGTTGCTAAGTGGTCTAGAGGGAACGTGTCACGTGACTCCTTGTTACATGATTGTTACATGATTTTGGTCACGTGGCTAGTGGTTACGTGATGTTGCGTGATTACGATCCCGTGGCTAGTTATTACATTGTCATGTAAGCGGTTACCAAGCTGGGCAAGGAAGGTGCAGCTGTGCCAGGTGGTTGCTAGGCAACGCGAGATGACGTCACAGCTAGGCGGTTTCTTGTCGAGGCTGACACGGGGGTTTGCAGAGCTTAAACAGCGCCGCTGTTTGTAAGGCTCTAACTGGCGCTAGTCGGTATGATACTGTTCTGCTTATATTACACTGTCCTCTTCACGCGAAGGAGAGGATGCGAAACCTGCGATGACAGGTACGATGCTTTTGAAGCGTCCTACAGAATGGCGACGAACACTACACGAACTATCATTGACAGATTATAACACTGAAATTCACGCGCATAGCGTTGTTCATGAGTCGTCATGTGTGGGATGAACTGACGTAGAGTGGTGTACTGGGCGAGCTGGTATAGATTAACGGCGAGACTTAGAGCGTGGAAAACGGGATACAGAGAGAAGAAGGGGCAGGCGCTGACTGAAAACTGAGGTTTATTGAAAAGGAAACCCGCTTTTTATAGTTGGCAGAAACGCCACAGCAAAACAGCCAAAGATATGCCCTCACGTTAACATCCAAGAACAAAACAATGCAAAACTATGCGTGGGAGCATAGGAATGCGCAGGGTTCCCCATTAGGGGTGACAAAGTGGTCGTGTCCAAAGAACAACATGTTTCACAATGGACGCAAAAAAAAAAAATGCCAGGCCTGCGCGGAAAGCGCAGCACAGTCACAGCGAAAGCTGGAAGAGCGGCATTTCTAGAGCCCGTTCTAAACTCTCTTGGGGCTACTAATACAAGTACACTAGCAAGGTCCCCACTACGCCATAAATCACAATATTTGTGAAGATGGGAAGCACCTACAACGCGATTATTCGTCATTGTGCGCAGAAGCGAGGTTCCAGCTACACATATGTAAGGCATTATGTGCACTTTGTTTACGTGACGACTGATGGAGATGAAGAATTGTGGCTTCGCATTGTGTGACGCCCGGTTGCTATTTAACTCTCCCACCATGCAATATAACATACATTGACGTGAGAAAGAGAGACAGAGAGAAGGGGGAAGAACTTTATTGAGACCCTGAGGAAATGGATGATGGGCTTATGGGCTTCCTTGGCAACCAATGCAAGTGCACATGCGAGGAACCCACTACGCTATAAATCATCATAAGTTCTGTGAAATTGAAATGCTTACGTGACGACTGATGACGATGAAGAATTGTGGCTCAGCTCTTTGTAATGGGCTGGAAGCTTTAAACAGCTCACCAGTTACGTAATTCGCATTGTGTGACGCCCGGTCGCTATTTAACTCTCCCACCATGCAATATAACATACATTGACGTGAGAAAGAGAGACAGAGAGAGGGGGGAAGAACTTTGTTGAGACCTTGAGGAAATGGATGATGGGCTCATGGGCTTCCTTGGCAACTAGTGCAAGTGCACTTGCGAGGAACCCACTACGCTATAAATCATAATTTCTGTGAAGTAGGGCAGCAGCCACTATGCCATTTTTCGTCATTCAACGGAAAGCCGTGGTACCCGCTAAAACATGTAAGGCATCATGCGCACTTTGTTGGTGTTGTGGCTGATGACGATGAAGAATTATTGCAGAGCCCCTTGTAGTGGGTTGGAAGCATCCAGCAGCCCACTCGTTGCGCAATTCGCATTGTGTGACGCCTGGTTACAGAATTCACGTTGTGTGGTGCGCGGTTGTTATTTCACTCTTCTACCACACTAAATTACATATGCTAATGTGGTTCCTTCTGGACATGAGGCCTGTATAGCGTCATTTTGCAAGGCAGTTCCAAGCACCGGCATTGCTCTGAGGTACAACACTGGGCTCGCACGCAGAGGACCCAGGTTCGAACCCCGTTCCATCCTGGAAATTTTTTCTTATTTCGTTTTTTTCTTATTTCGAGCGATAGTGGTTACGGACACCGGCGGCGGCGGCGGACAACTACGCCACCAAAAACGGCCGTTGAAATGATCTCATAACAGCTTTCGCTGTAAAAAAAATGCCAGCAATGACGGGCTTTTCACTGTAGCCTGCCTTCGGTCCCTGGCTTTCCGAGGGTAAAGACGTGAAGTAAACAGTTCCTGGAATGCAACATCAACGGTCTTCGGCCACCATTATCGCCTGCGTGGCCATAAGCGAGTAAACGTATGGTGCCGACTATGCGCTCCCCCTCGTAGGTGATTGGGTGGGGGGAGGGGGGCGGCCCTGCCCCCCTCTTACGCACGCCTATGCGTGGAAGGAGGCGCACGGTACGCACCTCTACCAGTTCTGGCATGTCTCGTCTACCGGAGATGCTCTGCACGGCCGCCACGAACCACTCGTCCTGCACGTCCCGCATGCTGACGAAGTCCCGGAAGAGCGGCTGTGGCGGGCCCACGCGGATGACCCAGCGTCCGGATGGTCGTTCGTCCACCACGGAGGAGGAGCCCTTCCTGGCTTTCTTTTTCCTGGGTTTGTGGCCACCCGCTGTCGGAACATCGTCCGCGGTCATCTTGACTATCTCGATGCCGACGAGTGCTGGGATCGCCGAGTGCGACAGGACCCTGTTTTGGTCGCGTTACGGTGGGTGGAAGGGAGACATGTGATTACGTTTTCGTAATCTTCACCAAAGACTGTTTCATGTATATATATATATTTTTTTCATGACGTGTTTATTATCTCTCAGATAGTTTCCATTATGTACACCGTACCTGTTCTCAAGCGCGTTCATCTTTTTTGTTTTTTTTGTTGTTGTGTTTTTGTATTTATTCGCCATTGCTCGAATTACGTGAAATCAAGTGCCTGTTTCTCTCTGCAGGCCCCCAGGTCCCGTCAAGCCGCCTGCGTCAGCCTTTCGTCTGTGGGGACCTTAACTTGTGTGTTGGAAATGCAGCGGATTCCGATTCTGCTGATCTTGACGTAGGTTGGTAAACATTACGTTAATTGTGGGTTTGTTGGTATATTTTTGAGGGTCTTAACTTCTGAGAGTGGTTTGTTAGGTGTGATGGTACAATACTTCGTGGTACAATACCCGCAAACGGAAAGAAGAGAATAAAGAAATAACGCGTACGAAACAAACAAACTGACGCGATGGGCGCTGGAGTACAGTGTAACCCGGTTCGTCGCAGGTGCCGGGCGTTCGCTCAGGATGAGCGTAACTCTATCGAAAGTGGAGGTATTAAAATAAATCTTAGCGTACACCATGAAAGAGCGCGCAGTTGGAACGCGTCGAAAATGAACGGATTTTTAAGCTGTTATTCCGATCGCAGGAAATGTCATAATTAACCAGACAACACAGTCGCCCTGAAATTTTTAGAAGTTTCGATGTTTCTAAACCTAGGTTTTACAAAGTGTGTGTGTGTGTGTGTGTGTGTGTGTGTGTGTGTGTGTGTTGTGTGTGTGTGTGTGTGTGTGTGTGTGTGTGTGTGTGTGTGTGTGTGTGTGGTGTGTGTGTTGATAATACACATGCAAGAGTGCAACCCGATGACGATTATTATTATTATTATTATTATTATTATTATTATTATATCTTACTATTATTATTATTATTATTATATTTATATTATTATTATTATTATTATTGAGATATTATTATCATTATTATTATTATTATTAGTTTCCCGCTCCAACATCTATCTTGTACGTCCGGACAAATTCCACCCACCACTTAACGTAAGATTATCTGCATCAGCCGAAACAACGAGCTACAGCAGTTACGTAAAAAAATCTCCAAGATTTGCGTTCAAGCGAGGTGATTACACGGGCCTCTATCATCACTTGTCCACCGTTGAGTGGTCACAGGTTACTGACAAACCTACTGTTGATGACCGGTTGATCGGTTTACGGAGCTTGTACTGAGCAGCATGCTTAATTTTATTCCCCAGTATACACCTAAACAACGTAAATATCCCCACTGGTTCTCATCTGAACTTATCAGTGCACTGAAGCATAAAGATCACGCACACAGGAAATCTAAATTTTCTCCATCCAGCGAGTGGAAGGAAGAGTTCAGCTTTTTTCGAACTCTCTCTAAACGCCTATATAAACGGGATCATAGTTCGTACATTCAATTCTTAGAAAAAAGCGCCTCTGACAGGCCGGCTGAGTTTTGGAAGTATGTGCGTAAACGGTCTAGCAAAAGCGGAGAGTCCTTCAGACTACTAGACTCAAATGGGGTAGAAGTGCATGCCGTCGCTGACTGTTTTGCCACACATTCTCATCCGTTTATAAGGCCCTCAGACTCCAGCACTGATATTAGACAACAGCCCAAGGCAGTTAGCTCATCCAGTGCTTTGTCGCTGGATGAAAATCTTATCAGCGAATGCATTAAGCGCTTAAAACCATCCTTATCATGTGGCCCAGATGGCATCCCCTCCGCCATACTAAAAGCATATGGTACTATATTTGTCCCAGTACTGACTACGATATTTAATAACTGCCTGGACACTTCCACATTTCCTAGCATGTGGAAAACTGCTCGTGTTTTCCCAGTATTTAAGTCGGGCTCTAAGACAGATGTTTCTAATTATCGCCCGATTTCTCTACTATGTGCCACATCAAAGATCTTCGAACTGGCTCTTCACAAAATATTGTCTTTTAGTGTGAAAAACTCACTGATTCCAAATCAACATGGTTTTCTGGCTGGCCGCTCAACTACCACAAATCTTGCTAGTTTCATGACGCAGATCTCCACACCTATTTCTCAGAGAGGACAGGTTGACGTAATCTACTGTGACCTGAGCAAGGCTTTTGACGTAGTCAGCCACACACTGATTATGGTTAAACTGGCGAACTTTGACGTTGACTTGTCGATTGTGAATCTGTTGCACAGCTATCTGCTCAATAGATCTTGTTATGTTGCCGTAAATGGCCAAACCTCTTCTTTGTATAAAGTGACTAGTGGGGTCCCTCAAGGGTCGGTATTAGGCCCACTCCTATTTTTAATTTACGTTAATGATGTTTCTTTTGCCATTCGTAATTCTTCTTTCCTCTTGTATGCCGATGACATCAAGATATTTAAGGAAATTCATTCAGTTAACGACTGTCGCTTGTTGCAGTCAGATTTGTGTTCTTTTTCCGAATGGTGCAACGGCAATAACCTTTCTCTAAATACCGCAAAGACAAAATTCATGTCTATCACTCGCAAAACATCTAGCGTGTCATTTCAATACTTTGTCAATTCTGTGCCGTTATGCAAGGTTTATGAAATCAGTGATCTTGGTGTTGTTGTTGACAGCGCGTTAAACTTTTCTTCTCACGTTAAGCGTGCTGCTATGCGGGGCCTTCGTTCTCTCGGATGTGTTTGTAGAATATCTCGAGAATTCAGGTCTCCCATGGCCCTACACAAATTGTACACGGCAATATGTCTTCCGCAACTTGAGTATGCGTCCGTGATATGGAATGGCATTGCTCAATCCAGCGGTAACACCATTGAACGAGTCCAGAAAAAATTCCTCAGCATATATAACCATCGCTTTGCTAAAAATGACTCTGGATCTCGTTCAAATACTGCTGAGTCATTATCACTGCCATCACTTCACTGCCGACGAAATCGTTCTGATCTCTTATTTCTCTACAAGCTAGTCCACGGTTTCATATCCTGCCCTGTACTTCTCAATTGTGTTAATTTTCGAATTCCGCGTAAGTTAACCAGAGAGAACAGACCGTTTCATGTACCCGCCTGCTTCTTCCAACACTCTACCGTTCACAGAATACAAAGTCTTTATAATATTAATTTTCTTGATCTTGACGTTTTTCATAGTCCACAATCACTGTTTTTATCCGAGCTTTGCACTGTTTTGACATAGTATGGCACAGTGTACAAAGTCTTCCCTTCTCCGTCTTTCCGCATAGTTGTATGTGTGCAATCTAATTTTTTATTCCCCTTCAATATTTCTCATATTGTCTTATTTTACTCCTCCCCTTTAGTGTTCATTTCTCTTTGTCTACGTGTTTTTGCTCTTTTTATTTCTGAAGACTGTCTGTATTGTATTGTTTATTTTTATTGATTTTATTTTTGCGTGCGCCTGCACAAAGACCTCACGGTTGTTCCTGGGCACGTTAAATAAATGATTGATTGATTGATTGATTGATTGATTGATTATTATTGTTATTATTATTATTATACCGCGCTTTGTCTTCCTCAACTAGAGTATGCATCTGTGATCTGGAATGGCATTCCTAATTCCAGCAGCAACGCCATTGAGCGAGTCCAGAAAAAATTCCTAAGCATTTACAACCATCGTTTCGCTAGAAATGACTCTGGACCTCGTTCTAACGCTGCTGAATTATTATCATTGCCATCACTTTGCTGCCGACGAAATCGCGCTGATCTGTTATTTCTTTACAAGCTTGTGCATGGTATCATATCCTGCCCTGTACTGCTCAACTGTCTTAATTTCCGAATTCCACGTAAGCTGACCAGAGAGAATAGACCTTTTCATGTAACCGCCTGCCTCTGTGAACATTCGACCATTGGCAGGATACAACGTCTTTACAATGCTTACTTTTTGGAGCTCGATGTTTTTCACAGCTCCCAGTCGTTGTTCTGCTCCGAGCTTTTCACTGTACTTACATAGCCTTGTACACTGTTGATATGTTTTTTTCTGCCTGCGCATAGTTGTATATGTACAATTTTGTAACGTTTTTTTATCCTTGATATTTTATTATGAATGTTTCCTTTGTTTTTTTGTTTTTCTTGTTTTTTTTTCGTGCGCCAGTACAAAGACCTTACTGTTGTTCCTGGGCACATTAAATAAACGTTTGATTGATTGATTGATTATTATTATTATTATTATTATTATTATTATTATTATTATTATTATTATTATTATTATTATTATTATTATTATTATTATTGACATCCTCCGTGAAAGCGGGCGGCCTCAGGGAGCAACCTGGCCTGTGTGTTCTGATGGAGTTTTGTCAGACCCATTCCAGTTTAGTATTCCGGCTACGTCATTTTATCTATTCACTTTCTCATTCTTCAAAAATTTCCCTATTTCTCCAATACATACTCACCTGCGACTGTAATGACTCTGTATACCTTTCTCTTGCCTGCATTTCGTCCAAGACCCACCGTGATGCTCTAGTGGTTATGGTGCTCGACTGTTAACCCGAAGGTCGCGGGATCGAATCCCGGCCGCGGCGGCCGCATTTAGATGGATGCGAAGATGCTAGAGGCCCATGAACTTAGATTTAGGTGCACGTTAAAGAACTCCAGGTGGTCGAAATGGTCGGATTCCTCTACTACGGCGTCTCTCATGATCATACCGTGGTATTGGGACGTAAAACCCCAACATTTATTACAATATTATGTTTTCCTTCCACCAACATTCTAAGCGTCTACTTCTTGTCTCAACCACTGACCAGTTAAGACCCGTTAATAGCGCTGACAAGTGAAGCCCAGCCCTCTGTTGTTACCTACGACTGTCACCTAAGACGGACTTGATGCCGGAAACAAAACTTGACTTGACTGAACAACGTACTTGGCGGCCGTGGTGGAGAGGTCCCTGTGGCGGTCGGCCGCGCCGAAAGGAAAGCCGGCCAGCCCGTGCATGGCGAATATGGTGCGCAGAACGTCGTGAGACTGTGGTTCTCCCGTGGTGGCGCTGCATTCGCGCCACAGGCGCAGTGGCCACCTCAAGGAGCCGTCGTCAGTGCCCGAGCGCAGCTCGACCAGCAACTGGCTCTCGAGTCGGCGACGGCGCAGGGTGCGCTCGGAGACCAGCGCCTCCCCTGTGAGAATGTGGATCGAGAAATGACGTAGAGGTCGAACCGGAATTTGGGGCCAAATTCCCAAAACCTCCCTTACGTAAGTGCATTTCCTCAGTCGGCTTCGCCATTGATGTGTCGCACATCGCGATTGGCTTCAATATTCTCTAACAAAATTTTTTAGTTTACGTCATTTTTGTGAATGCGGGCCCTGATGTTTAAAAATTCCGAGAAAGTAGAATGAACTGCCTGGATTCATTGTGTACTCGAGCGTAACCCACACAAGTGGCAGGCTGGGCGAGTTCGTATCATCTTGCATTGTTTTCACCGCAGTTAGGTTCTAGGGAATAGAAAAAAAAAGAGACAAACAGGAAAATATTAGAGGCATGCTTCTTTAACACGCACTGCAATCGCGCAGTACACGGGCCTTTACAGCATTTCGCGTTAGGCCCACATATTCCTTAAACCACGGATGGACGGAATTTTCGGACAGACTCGCCAAATAATGCGACGTCTTAAGAATTTTATATCGGTGCTCCATTCAGTAGTGCTAAATCGGTGTCACCATAAGTTGGTAAGAGAATAAAAGACAGGAACTTTAATGATCCACGAATCAATTTCGTTCCAAAACCCATAGTGCCAGTTAGTCGAGGCATTCTGTGGGTGTGGGTCCGCTATACATCCTGTACTAAATGAGTCTGCTTACACACGGGACGATGTACTACGGCAACGAAAAGTAAACGCGAACATCGGGAAGCGTATCTTTCAGCACCTGGGGATCCCCCGTTCGCACTTTCTAGCCCAGCTGCGAGACCGAAGCCTAATGAGAGGGAGGGCATGGGTAAAATTAAGTGGGTGGGTTATTATTAGAAAAAAAAATAGCGCAAAAACCACAGGACACACAGGAAGGGAACGCACACAGCGCCTGTGTGTCCTGTGGTTTTCGCGCTGTTTTTTTCTAGTCATGAACAACCAACAAGCCCAGCTCTCCGCACAAGTGGGTGGGATTGAAGGGGGGGGGGGGTGATTCTTAAAAGGAAGAAGGAAATGAAAATGAAAATTGGGTGTGGAGTGCACGATAACTGTCTCTCAAGTGCGGACACCTCAACCGATACACTCACGGGGGATTGGGGAATGAAGGGACAGTGGGAGTGAAAAGAGTATGGTAAAAGAAGAAAAAGAAAGGTATGATTGAAAAAAAAAGAAAAGTAGGGGGGGGGGGCGGCAGGAGATCGGGCGTCCGAGTCACCGTGGTGAGCGGCTAGAAAATTCGTTCGACTAGGCCGGCATCCTCGAGAAAAGCGTGTAGGGCCGCAAGGGCTGATCGGCGACGGTGCACGCGGCCGTTGGGATGGAGCAAGTCCTGAAGGGTCGCACACGGCAGTCCGACGAGGCGGTACTTCATGACGAAGCCTAGTGTAGCGAGTTGAGCCTGTTAGAGAGAGGGTAGTGACGTGGAGAGGGTGAAGCTTGGTAGAGAGGAGGAGAGCAAAGGCTAAGCTATGGCGGGAGCGAAGCAGTATGTGGGGAGAGGAGGACCGGCTGATAACCATCGCGGAAAAACTGTGGGTCTCGCGTTCGTTCTGGAGCGTTCGGCAATGGTCAAGCTAAAGCTGAGGCCACCAGCTCCACCCTTTAATCAGCCTCCGCGACGATAAGTCAGCTTAAGCTGCGCATAATTTTTTTTATCGCAATAGTACGCGCTCACCGAGTTCGGGCGTGTGGTTCCTGACCCATTTGCCGCACACGTGCTGGTAGAAGTCGCTGCACGGGCTCGCGCTGTCGTCCAGGGTGGCGCGTAGTTCATCGGCCACCTCTCGACAGCCAGGCCCGTCACAGCTGCCCAGTGTCCGCTCGATCGTGACCGGGGCCATCATGGTCAGCGCTTCTTCTGCCCGCGCGAGCGTGATTGGCTGTTCAGAAACTGGAAAGGTCGAACACTCATGAACTTTAAAGACTCATCTGCGAAGGCTTACGGTGCACCATACAACAGAAATTCAGCTGTATCTGTAGAAGGAGATGAGACGCCTTACTAGTACTTAACGGAACTTCGGGGCAATCAAATTTAATGGACACTAAAATGAAAACTTTTCTATCGTGTTAGTTTCTCTCGTGTCCGATAAGTGTTTTCTGCTTATCATATTACCGATGGTTACACGATTTTTTGCGCGTGCTCACGTCATGTGGTATGCTGACATATATACATGTGCGTTTTTTTCAATAAACCCCCAGTTGGAAGACAGTGCCAGTCTCTGTTCCCTTTCTTCACCCTTGTCCGTTCTGCGCTGGTTGTTGAAGATACAAAAAGCAATCGAGTTGCAGTAGGAAATGCGTGTACGCGAGCTAAAAGCATCCCATGTTACAAGAATTGTTTACTTCCCACATATACGTCCCCCCTCCCCCTCCCCGAAAGCCAGGGACCAAAGGCAGGCCGTTGAGAGAAGCACGAATGTGCCCCATTTTCATTTTTGCACCCAAATGCGGAGCTTGTTTTCTTGAATCGGGGGGGGGGGGGGGGGGGGGCTGGGCAGAACTTGCCTTACCTTCTAATGAAGAACCCTGCGCATGGGGTATCTCCATCAGGGGGGGGGGGGGCGATGGACTTGCCGCAGCTGAAATGTATTTTGTAGACGATCCCCAGGGAACAATGCACAAATGTCCGTTCTCTCTCTAATACTTCTTTTTTTTAATATGCTTTGTTAAGTATGTCCGTATTAATATTGTCACGTAGTCGTGACGTCGACGAAGGTAGCAGTCGGCATGTCCAAGATGAAACTTTCTATTTGGCCGAACTTGTGGCCGGGAAACGAGAAGTCAAACTACAGCAATACCACTGTATCCTGATAGCGGCGAACGAAGCGACGGCCGTCGATAAACTGCTCATGGCTGGGACGCGCCGTCTTTTATACATCACGCATCGAACTTTGCAGTCTTATCACTGGTGGCCGCGCAAGCTCTGGAATAATCTAGACTCTTCGCGTCCTGCGCGCAATCTTAACAAAACGATCTACTACAATCGCGAAGCTTCTCGGACACTGCGGCGCGGTCAGCGTCGAGCGTTGATAACCGTCCTTGCTGGTCAAACCCGAATACATCAAAATAAAAAAAGAAGCGGCCGTGGCAATATTTCTCTCTTTGTATAATTTTTTTTTGCAATGTAGAGCATGTATATTGGTTGTTTCAATTGTCTTGAGATGTATTTTGCTTTTGGCGTCTTGTTGCCACTGTGAACCTGGGGACGTGGGGCGTTACCAAGCTGTTTCATACAGTTTATTTTTTTTCCTGTCCAAACCACTTACTGTGAAACCGGTATGCGGTAGAAAAATAAACCCAAAACAAATTCGAACGCAAACGGCTTTGCGTGTACTCACCCGCACGCTCCTCGGGCGTCGTGACCTCAGCAGGAGGTTCCTCCGACAGGGCCGGCACCTCCCTCAGAGATCCGGGCTGGGCGGCCTGGTGTTCGGACGGGCTGGTGCTGGCAATGCCGGCGCGGTAGGTGATGGAGATCGCCGGCCGCTTCGTCCTCACGCGCTGTCGCAGCCTCTGGCCGAAGTCGTACTGGAAGAAGAGCACGAACACCACGATCACGGCGGCCAGGAAGGCGAGCAGGATGATGAAGTCGTAGTCGCCCGAGCGGTACATGTTGTGAGAGGCACAGGCCGGTCGCCGGTCCACCAGCCGGTTGATGAGCACGTCGCGAGGGGTCGGGGATGCCATGGCGGCGCTCACTCGTGTTCTTGATTGCTTGCTTGCTTGTTCCTTGATTCTTGGATCTTACCCACTACGGGGGATTTGCCGTGAAACCGGCGGTTAATATGACACATTTTTGAATTGAGACGAAGGATGAGGAATAAGTCGGTCAACTAGGGTATAATGAAAAATGGAAGAATGACTAGTTATGCAGAAATAAATACAAGGATAATGCAATATTATGGAAAACAATAGACTATACTGAGAGGAATTCCGAAGTGCCAAATTTTGATTGGGAATAAAACTAACAACAACAACAACAATAACAACAACAACAACAACAACAACAACAACAACAATAATAATAATAATAATAATAATAATAATAATAATAATAATAATAATAATAATAATAATAATAATAATAATAATAATAATAATAATAATAATAATAGTTGTTGGGGTTTCATGTCCCAAAACCACGATATGATTAATAAAATTAACGAGGAATTTTTGCGTCACCAAGAAATTCGCACGTGGCTAAACAGACCTTCCTGTTGTAACCCAAAGAAGACGCCCCAGGGGAAGGAATATTTTAAGAATTCAGAGTAATTCTTGTTGGGTGGTTGGTTGTTTGGTTGGTTGGTTGCAGAGGCGTAGCCAGGGGGGAGGGGTTGGGGGGGGGTCAACCCCCCCCCCGAAATTTTGCAGTTTTTTTTGCGTATATATACACGCACACATACAAACGCACGCACGAATATACATGAAGTATGGTTGAACCCCCCCCCCCCCGAAAAAAATTTCTGGCTACGCCCCTGGTTGGTTGATTGGTTCCCTTCCAGAAGAATAGCGCAACCAACCACGGGGGATCGGCCATCAATCATGAAACAGTAGAATTCGTGAAAAAATAAGAAACAGGAAAAAAAATACTACAATGATATAATATGGACAAACGAAAATATGAGGGGTGTTTTTGGTTTCTTTATTGAATTCTAATAAAAAAAAAGTTCTCGTTCGCGTTGCCGCGTGCTTTCTCCCTAAAGCATGGCCTATACTGGATTGACCACAAAACATTTCGCTCAACTTGTACTATACTATACTATACTATACTATACTATACTATACTATACTATACTATACTGTACTATACTATACTATACTATACTATACTGTACTATACTGTACTATACTATACTATACTATACTGTACTATACTATACTATACTATACTATACTGTACTATACTAAACTATACTATACTGTACTATACTATACTATACTGTACTATACTATACTATACTGTACTGTACTATACTGTACTATACTATACTGTACTATACTGTACTATACTATACTATACTATACTATACTATACTATACTATACTATACTATACTATACTATACTATACTGTACTATACTATACTGTACTATACTATACTATACTATACTATACTATACTGTACTATACTATACTATACTATACTATACTATACTATACTATACTGTACTATACTATACTATACTGTACTGCACTGTACCCGCCGCGGTGGTCTAGTGATATTGGTGCTCGACTGCCGCAACCCTTGAAAGGTCTCTGGGGTTCTGTCTGTATAATAATAACCGGTTATTACATGTATAATACACAACAAAGACTGATCGATTGATTGATTGTCTGATTGATAGACAGCTGACCTGAATGTCGCGGGATTGAATCACGAGCACTGTTGACGCATTTCGATGAGGGAAGAATGCTAGAGAATTGTCTGCTTAGATTTAGTAGCACGTTAATTAAAGAACCCCAGATGGTCGACATTTCCGGAGCCGCTGCGGCGTCTCTCATAACATTTCGCCGTTTTGGGAAGTAAAACACCTGCAGTTATTATTATTGCTGCTATGCTCTACTACACCATTCGACACATTCTTCGTGGCGGTCTTCGCTACAATGTACAAAGACCCTTGTACGACGGCGAATTGTACTAGCTGGATTTGATGAAGGACCATTATGAGCGGTAAACGTTTGGAATGTCGACATCACGAATCATTGCTGTTGAGGTGCAACGTAGGCATCAGTTGTCGCAGTTTTACAGCGAAAGCTGTTATGATCACAACAAGGGCCGTTTTTGGCGCCGTAGTTGTCCGCCGCCGCCGCCGGTGTCCGTAACCACTATCGTGTGAAATAAAAAATACGAAATAAAAAATATCCAGGATGGAACGAGGTTAAAACCTGGGCCCCCTGCGTGCGAGGCCGGTAGTCTACCTCAGAGCCATGCCGGTGCTTGAAAATTCCTTGCAAAAAGACCCTATGCAGGCTTAATATCAGGAAGGAACCACATTAACATGTGCAATATAACGTGGTAGAAGAGTAAAATAACAACCAGGCTTCACACAGCGCGAATTCTGTAACCAGGCGTTACACAATGCGAATTTCGTAACAAGTGGTTTGTTGAATGCTTCCAACCCAATTCTTCATCGTCATCAACTACAGCATCAACAAAGCGCACATAATGCCTTACAGGTGTTTAGCGGGTACCACGGTTGTCCCCAGAATGACGAAAAATTGCATAGTGGCTGCTTCCCTACTACACAAAAATTATGATTAATAGCGTGGTGGGTTCTTCGCAAGTACACTTCTATTGGTTGCCAAAGAAGCCCACAAGGCTCCCATGATCCATTTCCTCAGGGTCTCAATAAAGTTAATTTTCTCTCTCTCGTTCTCCGTTTCTCCGGTTAACGTATGTTGTAAAGCGTGGTGAGACAGTTAAATAACGACCGGGCGTCACACAATATAAATTACGTAACTAGTGGGTCGTTTAAAGCTTCCAACCCATGGGCTCAGCCATATTTCTTCATCGTCATCAACCGTCGCATCAACAAAATGCACATAATGCCTTACAGATGGTACCTTGCTTCTCCGCAGAATGACGAATAATGGCGTAGTGGGTGCTTCCCAACTTCACAAAAATTATTTGTGGCATAGTGGGTACGTTGTTAGTGTACGTGACCTAAGATAGTTTAAAACGGGCTCTAGAAACGCCCCTCTTCCAGCTTTCGCTTAGACTGTGCTGCGCTTTCCGCGCAGGCCTGGCGTTTTTTAAGGACAGCATACCTGTAGGCACGGATCGCGCCTGAATTAGTGTTTGTTCAAATAGACAAATGATAGTACAGTGACAGTCGGTGGCAATAGTGACTTTGATGATGTGTCTGTACCCTTTCTCTCTCTCTCTCTCTTTCAACTCACCCCAACCCGTTCCGCAGTGCGGGACAGCATGCAAGATTTATTCTTCTAGTTAACCCCCCTGCCTTTGTATCTATCTACATATAGGTATATTAGCCAATACCCAGGATGGATGCCATGAGCGAGTAGGTTTCCCTACATGCCCCATTGTATTTTGAAGGCACCCACGCTTGTTCTTACCTTCGACGGCAAAATCAAATAGCGCACAAAGTGGACTAATTGTTGCATGTGCCAGCTCTCAATTAATTATTCAAGCATGTGTATACCCACGTTCTTTAGTTGTGTGTGTCAAACACAATGTAATGAGTGTTGGAGTCGCAAACGTGGCTAGCCCTACGCGACACATCGAAACGTAACTACCTCTTCTCTACTCTTCCCCGACGCCCCTCCCACTTTGAGATTTTGACACAACGCCCAATTTTTATTCCTTGGGAAGTACGTTTTCCAAGTTGTCGCAGAGCAAGCGTCCCGCGGCAGCTGTGAAAAGTGGACCTCGCACCTACGAACCTTAGAGAAAAATATACGCTCCGCTTGCAGAGTTTTGTAGGGCACATGACGTGGGAAGCGAAAAAAAAGCTAGTCTAGTAAAATGTACATTTACAAGTGAAGCAAGTTGCACATACAAGTTAAGTAGAGTATTACATTGTGTTTTCATGTCGACAAGCACTTAAAAGTTCGAATATTTTAATAGACACATTACTAAAAAGAAAACAGGAGTGCAAGTCGAAAAACGCTAAGAACTCTGATGCACTAAATTTTTGTAATATGTTTGGACCGTATATAGCGTATGTAATGCGGTCCTATTCGAAGGGTTGACATGCTAAAGAGCGAATTTTTAGACTTTTGGGCCGATTGCCTGGGTGATATCGTCAGAGTTCGTGGATTTCTTGTTTTGAATGTCCGTATGCTCTCGTGCGAGTGCCCGGATATCGGCGCTGCCTTTTGGTTCAGAGTCACTTGGAGGCCGCCGACATCGGAAGCTAAAAGCTCTTAAAAGCGTAAGCACTACTCGTGATCAAATAACTCCCCGTTAATTTCGCGTCTTTTTTGTTGCCTCTAAATGTGCTAAATGAGAGTGCACCACATCCTCCTTTTTTTTCGTTTTTTTTTTGTCTTTATTAACGGCGCGCAGTGTCGACTCGCGAGGGCACGCCACTGAGAAAGTTGTGCGGCCGGACGCCCGTGATGAGGATCTGTCGCCTCGCGAGCCCCACGAAGATGTCCTCGAGCGTGATGTCGGACAGCGAGAACTCGGGCAGTCCCTGGTCGCTCTTGATGGCCACCATCTTGGTGAACAGCTCGCTCCAGCTGGTGTACGTCTTTCCCACGGTGAAGCTCATCATACCCTGCGAGCACGGGAGGAAACATATTTGTTACGATTTATTTTTATTTTTAATCTTATTATTTAATACAGCAGAGCTGTTATGCTCGAGGTTCGCCGTGTGTCGTAGATGGAAAATTATCGTCATCATGATTCGGCACGCGCTCTTTTCGTCCTCTTCCTCTTCTACTTTGCTCCCAGAACATGCGCGCCGATTTGTCCGGCGTAGGATGCGATAACTCTGATGAGCGAGGGAACGAGTGCAGAGAGATAGAAAGGAAGAGAGAAAGAGAAAGATACATAAAGATAGAAAAAGAAAAGAAAGAAAGAAAAGAAAAGAAAGAAAGGAAGAAAGAGAAGAAAGAAAGAAATAGACAGAGAAAGACATTGAAAAACACAGGCACAAAAAGAAAGATTGAAAAAAAAAACAGAGCACGCATATCCATGTATGGTATAGCAAGGGGTGGGAAAGTGGTGAGGGTAAAAGCCAAGCCAAGCCAGGACCAGTATGATTTCCACCAGCTCTGATGTGACCCAGCCTTACGCGACTTAGTGCAAGCTGCGCCACTTATTGTTTTCACTTGTTTTATTAGGGATTGTGAGTGTCGATTTGGGACCCTTAGAAGCAACCAGAGGTGGTTGGGTGTTCCCATGTTGGTTCTGAACTCGGCTTGAGGCGGTTGTAAACCTGGGGTGTGATACTCCATGTGGTTTGCTGACCTGGTATGCCCAATCCTCTCAATGAGTTTACATGTGGTCAGTCTAAACTGCATGGGACGTGGTCGGTCCCTTATGCATGCGGCCGATACGACTTGAAGGCGGAAGCTATCCGGCACGCCATAACATCACTTTGCGAAGTAGCGAAGCTCTAGAGGACTGGCCAATCACACGCTCACACCTAGTAGTAGCGCTTCTAATATATGATGTGGCATGCACCTTGTAGTTGTGGTTGAAGCTGCACTGGTGGAACTCGTCCTGCATCAGGTCGATCAGACATCTCTGGAAGTAGTAGTCGAAGCGCTTGTCCAGAGGCAGCCGCAGCGTCACCATGTAGCTACGCCCGTACTTCTGGTTCAGCTGCATCGCGTCGCCCAGCGCCTCGATCTTGCCGGCCTCCATAACGCCCACCCGGTCACAGAGGACCTCGCAGTGGGACATGCTGCGTATATGCGATATGCATGTTCGACATCTGGCTTGTATCGCCACATCTTCGCCACTGACCGTCAAAAGCATGCTGCTGTGAACGTTGCTGTGGAACTCGCTGACGAACATCAACAGCAGCATCGACAGGTCAATCAATCAATCAATCAATCAATCAATCAATCAATCAATCAATCAATCAATCAATCAATCAATCAATTAGTCAATCAATCAATCAATCAAAAACCTGGTTATTTGAGCTTAAGTAAGCTAAAAATCGACAGTTTCCTTGGCGTCTCACTCCAGAATCACACAACTTTTAGATTTTCCACACTGCAAACTTTCTTCATTTCAGAGCATAAGTCATATCACAGCGAAAGCAGTGGTGCGAGTATACCGTATATACTCGCACACTACCAGGACTGTACAGCAATGGCTAGTGTTGCCTATAGTACTGGCTAAATGTTCAATGTTCAGCCAGTGTTAGCCATGTAAAAGCTAGCTAACACGGGCTAATATCTAAACGATTTGTAATGTCGGACAGCATTAGTATCAATTACGTTATGGCAGTATTGCGCGCGCGCGCAACACACACACACACACACACACACACACACACACACACACACACACACACACACACACACACACGCGCGCGCGCGCGCGCGCGCGCGCACGCACGCACGCACGCACGCACGCAGGCAGGCAGGCAGGCAGGCAGGCAGGCACACAGGGTGTGTGTATAATACTGGCCATCACGCAATTAGTCCTTGAGAAGCAGAAATCGGTGAACCCTTACCGGTGCGAGGTCATGATGATGGACGTTGCTTGGCTGCCCTTGAGCAGCTGCAGCATGTGGATGATCTCGTTTCGATAAAGCGGCTCCACGTCCGAGTACGGCTCGTCCACGAGCAGCACGGGAGGTACGCCGATGGCTGCTGCCGCGATCAGCAGCATCTTGAGCTCACCGTGGCTGCGTGAGATTTTCATTTCACTAAATATCGACCGAAAGGTCGATATTTAGTTTTGGTGTTGTAGTTGTTTACTCGTCTACAATAGATACGTATACCCGCGAGAAGTTTTCGAAATGGTGCTGTAATAACGTAGTTACACCTGTTTGATAATCGAGACGCGGCCCTCGCTCGTTTCGGTTCCTTCGCTGTGCTGCATTGGTCTGCCCCTGTCTCCACCACTTCGAGTATTCCTCCTCGCCGTGCCAGGATGAAGAGCAGGAAGCGCGCGTACCTGCTGGCAGACGAACACCTTCTTGCTCCCGGTGACATCACAAGGTCACTCTGGTGGCGTCACGACCAGGTCTGGGGATACCAGAAAGGCCCCAAGAGGAGCACGAGATTGTTCTTTTTTATTGCGATAGCAATTAGGCTATATGGCCAGTCTCGACGGGTTTTTGCCGTCGCCGTCATGTCCGGCATGAAGTCCAAATGAATAAAATCCCCCCGCACATCGTACGTTCCACCGCGGGTAAAAGCGCGCGAGCGGGGGCGACGAACGCGGCTGAAGCAGAGATCAAAGGAACCGGCCCATTTAGCTTGCTCGGAGGGTGCCTGCGATAGATCACACCGCTCGGGAGGCCTGCCGTCGAAGAGACAGAAAACACCCCGCCCGTCTTTAACGAACATGAAAAGACGCGAGGGGGGTGGGAGGGGTAGTGTCGCGCGAGCAGCAACTTTGAACTTTGAATCTAAGGGCGCGGTCGCGATCGCTGGCGCGCGCGCTATCTCGACAGCCATCACAGCGGGCGGCTCGTATACCGTTCTACGTGCTGCGCTCTCAACGCGAAGTGACTATGCGGACAGAGCATCTCTCCCTTGAGCGGCCGTACTCTCTTACATCAGCGTTTTGTAGTTACGCGAGATCGGATACAAAACAGTTAGCTGCCAGCCTCACTTCGTATAACACTACAATTTGTTACTATCGCATTCATTGCTTCGCCCTTGCGGTGAAACTGACTTTTCTTTATGTCGTGGTGCGCACGCTGCCTGTAGCGCTGTCGCGTTTGACATTGTTGATTGTGACTGCCTTCCCATGTAGATGCAGTATTTACTTGAAATGTTAAAAAAATATCGGATGTGGTTTAGGGGTTCTTTAACCTCGGGTTATTCAACCATCAGGGATGGTCACACCACTGGGAGTGACCAACGGCGTTCCCTAACGTGCGCACAAATCTAAGCACACAAGGTCAGTTTTTTTCTTTGCATTTCACTACCATCGAAATGCACCCACCGCGACCGCGAGAGTCGAACCGACGACCTTGAGCTCCCCATTAGGGTTCCTATACATATATACTAGTTTCTTCTGTTCTTTAGCACGCACATTTAGCGTTATTATGTACGATCTTGACCCATTTATCACCCGTGTCGCGGCCTCCTGCACTGTAAGAAAAAAAAAAAGAAAGAGTATGTGCTACTCTTTTCGACAAGTCCTGACTTTATTGCCACATATGACTCTCATTTAAATAGACACCTTAACACTTGCGTTTTGTGAACAGCGCGAAATTTTAGACGAGGACAAACGAAAAAATAAAAGAACACATGCCGAGCGTCGACTATCAACTGAAAGTTTATCTGAAAAATTAACATTTATACTTGGAAACTACTTGGAAGTGCTCATGCGTACTTATGGTCATATGTCCAGAACACTCACATAATAAGAGACAACAGTCACGTGCGTGTATGTGGTTACATATCAGTTTTCAAGATACGTAAGCTCTTTATCACTATGCTTTTTTTCACTTCAATTGGGTGAAATGTTTCCACGATAACCTCGTTTATTATATCTGACCATGGTTGCTCATTCTTCAGTTTGAAGTTCATGCATTATGTGTACCGTGCGCTTTTGTTTAACCGCCGTGAAGCTGCCCTGTGTATGAGGTGGCCAGGTTCCCTTCAGCTGCTCAATGCAGCTATTTGCCTGATCGTCCTCGCAACCCTGTTGCAGAATAAACTCAATTCAATCATCAAGAGATACGGAAGCTTGGCTGACACATTGCTCTCCCAACTTATCACTGTTGTACGCTCCCATTATTTCTCTGCGAAACTGACTGTCGTTTTTTATAAAGAATGGTGGTCTTATCTAGTCTTAACTCTCTTATGTGTCCCACGACTCCGACGAGTGTATATAATATCCCCAAAGAGAGTCAACACGAGCGATCAACACGAGTGATCCAAAAATCATCACGTGGTGATGTCACCGTGCCGTCGCAGATCACCAAAAAGTGTGACGTCATTGTGACGTCACATGACGTCGTCGCATAACGGTCACGGAGGCAGGGCAAAAGCAAGCTTTCGTGGTGGGGGTGGGGAGGGGGGGGGGTGAGAGGATTAATATATCGACTGTGAACAACAAGAACAAGATAGCTTTCGCCTTCGAGTCGTCTTAGGCCAATTCGTAAGGGACTCCGAGTTTTTCTTAGTAGAGGTTGCGAGTTTAGTCATAGCAGATCGCGACCTAGCACTGGCAGCGATAAGGACAGACCGAGTGCCATCGTAGCCTCTTCTTCCACCTGATCCGAAGCCCTCGGGCAAATATGACTGCCCCCTTACGAGTTATAAAACTTCAAGTTTGACTCTTGACTATATGCTCGGTTACAACCTAAGGAAAAAATGGGGAGGGGCGATGCATGTAGGGAAGGTTGTTTCAGTTCCCCTAACGTGAAACCTGGGGAGGGGCGAAGCATGCAGTGTGCGCCGGTGTTTCGCACAGCAAAATCGCTGCTAATGTGCGATGAGAGACAGAAGGGCCTCACCGAGGTAACTTGCCGCATTGTTTTGAGAGATTTCTTTGATGAGACACTAGTGGTGCCAAGCCTGAAACCGGGCATGTAGGGAAGGCTGTTTCAGTTCCGCTAACGTCATCGGAAACTCCGTCAGAATGCAGCTTACCCTAAGGTGCTTCTTCCCTACATGCCCGGTTTCAGTTCCCTACGGCATGTAGGGAAGGGTATTTCAGCTCCGCTAACGTCGTCGGCTATTTATTGGTCTAACTGTTGCCTTCATTTTTTGTGAACCGGTGGCGAATAAAGCACCACCACTTTGCAGTATGTTTCAAGACATAGTTTTCCACGTCGATGACTTTACCCTAGAGATCCTCGTTTGTGTCTCTGGTTTTAGATGAGAAAACAGAGCGTCTTGGTAAATTTCATAGAGGATTCCGACACCGCTGCTAAGCCAAACATATTATTTTAGGCAGTAACGA
The DNA here is from genome assembly GCF_013339695.2 of Rhipicephalus sanguineus. Taxonomy (NCBI): domain Eukaryota; kingdom Metazoa; phylum Arthropoda; class Arachnida; order Ixodida; family Ixodidae; genus Rhipicephalus; species Rhipicephalus sanguineus. The sequence continues at coordinate 61,197,141 of NC_051184.2, read as the reverse complement.
TGAACCTTTAGCTTACGATGTGCATAGTATGGACCGGTGGCGAGTAGTGGTATTTTTGCGGCGTATACCCGTTTATGATGGACCATGACGACGACATGACATGCCGACAAGCCGAGACCCTAAGGTGCTTCGCCCCTAAAATGTCAACTCCGCCCACATCCATCGCTGTCTCTCCCACAAAGAACTTGCATAAATGATCCGTCCAATAGTGATTACTCATACTCATGACGTCAAGCACTTCTAGTATGATTCATACAGTTGACTTTCCCATGCAAACACACGTTTGTGTCATTGGTTTTAGGTCGGAACTTGATCATGCTGGTAAACTTATTAAATTTTGACGTTACCGCTCAGTCAAACGTAATGTTGTAGGTAGTAACGACGAGCCTTTAACTATTAATACGCGTAGTATTTACGTTACTGGAGAAAAAGTACTTGCGGTTCGAGCGGAAACCAGCTAGCGCGACTGTCTTTCACAGGTGAATGGCAGGCGCGCCGTCACTCTGTGGGCGGAGCCAACATTTTTTCTTAGGAATTGTAACCAGCGGCATAGCCAGAAACTTGTTTCGGTGGGGGCACTTCCTTGATTCGAAAGGGGGCCGGGCAGGCAAGTGTGGTCGAGCGTCATTTTAAGCCCTGTAGCCGATGACAGAAAGAAATTTCGGGAGTGGGGGCGTGCCCGGTGTGCCACCCCCTGGCTACGCCCCTGGTTAAAACCTAGTAATAGAAACGCGGTGGTCACCTGCACTTGTTGATCATCTGTTCCTCCCGAAGTCTCCCCGTGAGCGCCAAGACGCTGCGCAGCGCTTGACGCCTCCAGGCGATGCCCCGAAGGTGGGCCATCAGGTCCAGGAACTCGCCCACGGTGAGCTGTGGCGTGCACCAATCGGCGATGCAGTCAGGCGCGTAGCCGATGCCCTGCTGCCAGGCGCGCAGGTCACCGCCTAGCGACAGCGCGGCCGTGTACGCGCCGCCTCCGGTGGGCACCTGGATGCCGACCAAGATCTCGAGGAGCGAGGTCTTGCCGGAGTTGTTGACGCCGACGAGGCCGAAGAACTCTCCGCGGTTCAGCAGGATGCTCACACCGTCCACCTCGACCACCTGCCGCCAGGAGAGCACGAATGAAGAGACGGCAGAAGTCATGTCACGTGAACAATTAGAATTCACGGTGTCAATCAGAGCTCTTAACTGCCGCTTTGGCGCCTGTCCCTTGTCCCGTTAATGGGGACGGCAATCGCCGGGCGGATTCTACGGGCTGGCGTCAAGGCCCTCCGAAAACGCACCACGAAAGCGCGGACAATTTAGGGTTGGTCCTTTGGTGCGCCAGCGAACGCCGGTTGTGGTCCAAAGACCGAGTCAGAGCCGAGAGTCGATAACACAAACGAAAACGAAATATATTCTCAGTTAAGGCAATACAAATAATACAAACACATGCACACTCGGCTGGTACCAGTTACAACTTCACAATATAATTCAGATGGTGTTTACACAACGGGAGCTAAACAAACAGATCACACGCTACGAATGCAATCGCATGCATTACAACTATTCAACGACAGTTACAGTCCTGAATAGATAATGGCGTATCCAGTCCACAATACTTGGACGGTAATCGAATGCTTCTCTTCAAGGAAACACTCACGCCAGCTCCAGCGTTGATCGTCGTAGCTCAACCGCCGTCGTGACTTGTCACAGCTCACACGGTGTCGTCATCGGATTCTTCCAGATCGACGAGCGACTGACCGCACACCATCCTAAACACGTCTTCTTTGGCTAACGGAGCCACACTTAGCGTAACTTCACCATCACCGGGCCGACCGACTCGCTCACTGACTGCCTCGACTCTCTCACTGACTACTCTGCCTGCACTCCTCGACTCTCGTCGTTTGCACGCTTTTTATCCCTTCTTCCCTGGTTTCTAGAAGCGTCGGGAGAGTTCTTCCGCGTGCAGTACAGCCGAGGCTACAGAAGGGGCGAGAGCTTTCTCGTAGGTTCGAATCGCGGCGGCATCGCTCGCGGATGCGTCCCCCCCTCCTTCTAGAAACATCCAGGATTTGCCGGGCGTTTGATCGCGTCGTCTGCGCCTGGCTCGATGGGGTGAGGAAGATGCGGCGCGCCGGCAACTTTTGATGCTTGTTTTTTTCGTCTTTTCGCGCTTCTTGGCAAGCGGTTCGCGCCGTTCTGTCTCGTAGCAGTTTGAAAGCGGCCTCACGCGCGCTTTATAACCCGCTAATTTGTGACAGCGCCTTTTGGCTAGATGCGACCCTCGCGCCATTATGGTATAACGTTGTAAAACCTTATTGAAAGACCCCAGCGTGGTTATTGGCCTGTGCTAAATTACCAGGGTGTCGATAGCCGAGGGGTAGCCACTCGGTGATAGTCCTGGCTCGCTGGACAGACTAGAGTCGGTCTGCGGGTTCCGATCTGCTCAAGACAGTTCGCCAGATTTCTTCAATGAGATCTGGTTTAATGATGTCCTCTTTGTACAACTGCAGATGGCGTGTACAGCTCATAGAATCTGGGCCATGTCGGCCTGGGCGTACCCACACCACGGACAGGCCGGCGATGGGTGTAAAAGCGGGTGTAACCTGTGTGTACTCAATTATGAAAACTGCATGTGTTTGTAAGCGTCTTAGGTCTGTGGCTTGATATCTATCAAGTTGCTGGTGTAGGTGTGTATAGGTTTGTCTCAGCTTTCTGAAGTCGCCAAGGATCTCATGATATGTCACCATCATGTCATTAATCATTTCACTCCGCTTCGCGGAAGGAAGAGTGTCACAGAGGGTTAGACTATTACAACGCCTATTGCATCATGTGTAATATAAAGGCAAGTATTGGTGGATACTCGTGTCCTCCAGCTGTGCATGCAAGGTACGTCCGTCTTGACCAACAGGCGAACTTCAGAAGTAATGTTAAGATTCGCACGTGCATTTTAACTAGCGTTAAATATAATCGATTGCGGGGGTCGCTCTCGCTGCCCACCTGTTCGACATATCCGGTGGTCTTCTGGATATTTCGCACCGCCATGGCGACGTCCTTGAACGCTCTGGTGCGACAGACCTGGTTCACCAGGTTCACCTCGCGTTCCACCTCGGGGTCCATGGAGACGGCGACGAGCCGGGGACCGTGCAGCTGCTGATCTGGCACGTCTTCGGGCTCGTCTGAACCGTACATGCGACGGGCCACGTACCTGCGCGCACATTAATTGCTTTTAGCACTACTACCGGACACTCTCTGTTAAGCCTCGAAGGACAAACAAAATCTAGAAACAATTTTAGGAGGTCCAACGTTCACTGTTGGAATCGACGCACAGCTAAGATCGTCCCCATCTCTTGTAATTCAGCCGACGCTCCGCAGGTGCGCAGGACGTGACGCGTCTTCTGGGCCCGTTGCTCACCCACTTGCTGTAACTCCTCTCGAAGGCCTTCCTTATCTAGGCTATAAGCGAAAGGGAAGTGAAAACTGCTGCCGCGAATGTATAAAGAACCCTGAATAACCGATCTTCACTTAGGAGAAAGGTCAGTGTCTGGAAGTGGCATAGCGGAAATTCGATGTGCCAGTCATCTAAATAGGCCTGCTGTCTGTCGCGTCAACCATCGGTCTAAGAAAAAAAAAACGCAGTGCCTGTTACTCTTTTTGGTGAGTCCTTACTTGTCACGTATATGACTCTCACGTTAACTCTCTTTTGAAAAGTTCCGCTTTCCACCATTATACTTCAAAGAGAAGTTATCTTAAAATGCAAATTGTAATTTTTCTTTCTTGCTGTCGATGCTATGTCTTTTTTTATGCTTACCACGCACAGGAGGTCCTAGTTCAGTCTCTTACTTCGGGACCCTAAAGTGCTACGCACTTCAAAACGCAAATTTCGGTTTGCAAGAGCGGCCTCACGAAAGTGCTTTACAGCGATGCAAAAAAAGTCGGCTTCGCGGTAATATGCGGGGATTATATAGAAAATGCTCCGCGAATCGTTGTTGAGGGTGCTGGTTATACGTGAGAAAATACGCGTGTATAGTTACTGTCCGTGCAAAATGACCGAGAGTGCTGAACGCATTCTGGCTAGTCATGTACTCACCAGCGCAGGCTGTACATCAATGGCGAGTCGACAAGTGCAAGTGCGGCCATATAGAGCATTCCCTCGACCACCATGCTCACGGCCTCGTAGAAGCCCGTCTCGTAGAACGGCTCGAGCGGGTAAAGAAGCTGAACCGTGCTATTATCCTGGAGCGCTGAGAAAAAAAAAAAGTCAAGGTCGTCTTACGCCACTGCTACCCACACTTATACACCACCGATCTATGTAAAACATGCGGGCACAGAGCAACGCTACGCCACATGCTCTGGGAATGCGCCGGCAACAACAGTCGAGAAACGCCCGCCGTTCGCGATGCGCCTATGGCTGCTGCCAATACCAGGCAACAGGAAGCCTCGGGCTCACTCGTTCCCGCCGCCGTCCCGGCTGCGGGAGCCGCGGGGGACCTTCTCCGTCGGCGACGCCGCCGCTGGGAGGCGGCGCTCAGAAGCTCGGAGCTCAACGACCAGCTCTGGGCCGTCCGGCAGGCCGAAGATGCCGCCCGAGTTCAGGGACTCAGCGCCGCCATCTGAGGCCACCAAGACCAAACTGCCGGCCAAGTGCTAATATATAGTATATATATATATATATATTCTATATATATATATAGTTTCACCGCAAGGGCGAAGCAATGAATGCGATAGCAACAAACTGTAATGTTATGCGAAGTAAAACTGGCAGCTAACTCTTTTTAGATCCAGTCTCGCGTTGCTCTACAAAACGCTGGTGTAAAAGGATACGGCCGCTCCAGGGAGAGAGGTGGATTTCGCAGTCCCTTCGCGTTGAGAGCGCAGCACGTTATTGTATATATATATATATATATATATATATATATATATATATATATATATATATATATATATATATATATATATATATATATATAGAGAGAGAGAGAGAGAGAGAGAGAGAGAGAGAGAGAATTTACCGTCGCAGCAGCGGGATATCCTCTGGTCCGACGAGTACTGGGAGTCGTGGCACGCCTCGTCGAGCAGTTGGCCTCCGGTGAGGCAGATGGCGTTGAGCCTGTACAGGAGAATGACCTTGATGATGCCCCGCACGAGGGCGTACGTGGGGAACCAGCGGCACACGAAGCCCCAGAGAAAGAGCGCCGTCGAGGAGGCCGCCGTCGGGTTGTCCTGCGTGAGCACCCTGAGGAGCTCCACGCCCAAGGATCCCACCATTCCTGCGCCAAGTGCATGTCCGCATGTTTCGGTGAGCCATGCGTGAAGCCTATGTTATAATTCGTGCGTTCGGTAAAATACAGAATGGAGAGAACGACAAGGAACACAGCGGGATGGAAGCATTAAACTTCGACGTAATAAGGTCTGCGGTTTTTCGTGCCAGAACCCCAATACCAACATGAGGCACGCCGTAGTGGAGGGCTCCGGAAATTTTGACCATCCGGTTTTCTTTAACGTGCTCCTAAATCTAGGTACACGAGTCTAGCTTTTGGCCTTCATTGAAACGCGACCGCAGCGGCTGGGATTGAACCTGTAACCATCTGGTATTCTTTAACGTGCACCTAAATCTAGGTACACGAGTCTCTAGAGTTTCGCCTCCATCGAAACGCGACCGCAGAGGCTGGGATCGAACCCGTGACTTTCGGGTCAGCAGCCGAGCACCATAACCACAACACCGTGGCGGACTAAACTTCAGCGTGTTCTGTTGCGTGGCAGAAGAGTAGGATTGCACCAGGCCTCACACCATCTTAGTTCCGCAACGAGAGGGTGGTTTAATGACCCAGCCATTACAAGGGGCTCGGGCATTAATGACTATCATGTACAGCATCAAAGTACAGCTGCCCGTATCGACTTACGGGCACGCAGTGGTTACCTCGCTGATTCTCAGTACGATGAATTACGGCGTCGTGGACACTTAGCAACTGCACTTGCAGTAGGCGTGTGTTCTAGGCAGAGTTGCCATTTCCGCTTATAATAAGCAGATTTGAGCTTCTTTTTTCGCAGAGTCGCTTCTAGAATTTTCCTGTCGCTTGTAGCGTTTTTTGGGCTTATTTGCATTTTCCCAGCAAATACAGTTATTTTAGTGATCATCGCATTCACCAATAGCGCGTTTGTCGTTCACTTATAGCGTCTTTGCCAATGACTTTGAGTAGTTGAGTGTAGGTGTCAAACATACGTCGGGGGAATTACCAAAGTGGCAATCATGCACTGGCAAACGTGCATTCAACCGAACGGAGACTACCCTGGGGACAATGTTAAAAGTGAATATGTGCTTTCGTTCACAGTTGCGCATATTTTCTCTGTACAAAATAATTAAAGTAAATTTTTCAACTTCCTTTCGTATTTGAGTGACATTTTTATTATAATTAAAAATATTTTCAAGAATGGGAAAATTCATTAAATTTCCGCTTCTTTTGGGCTTCTTCGCGAAAGTCTCGCCGCTTTTTTCGGGGGGCTTATTTTGTGATGGTTATTCGCTTGTTAGCTCGGTAGCATCTAGCAACTCTGATTCTAGGAGAGTTTCTAGCAGCTTGTTTGACGCGCACACACGTCCTCTTTCGTCAAACTTAGAAGCGAAGCCTTGCTATCGAATGTGAAGAGGATATGCGTACGGGGACCGATGACGCTATCGAGTTCTACCCTTGAAGGCGAAGGAAGCTCAAGGGTGCTAAGATTTTGAAATCGTTACTTGGTACGACGGTTCGTCGTGGCTTACAGCGCGACTAACGCGGACAAGGAAAAGAAGGGGAAACATGACACGGCCCGAGTTCAGCTTAAGTTTGATGGAAGAAAACATGCGAACATAAATACACGAACTGAGCGCCTCGTGACCAACACGGTCTTGGTTGACCAACCCGAGACGATGTCACGGATGCAGAGCCAATCACCTCGAAATACTCTGCGCAACTTAGCATTGTCACTCTAGTGGACTTACGGGCAGCAAAAATAAAACGTAATCAGGATACCAGCAATGGGGTAGCAGAAGATACTTATCCACAATCCATCAAGGAATCTTCGTTATCCATTATACCAACGGTTGGCTGGCTGACACATTGAGATCCTTTCTTACTTATAAAAAAAAGTGCGGCAGCTATGCACTAGTGGTGCAAAGATTGAGGAAACAGCGGAGGCGATGGCCTTCACCTCCTTTCCCTTCTCCTCACCCTCGCTTCCCAATCCCACCCCTTGCTATATTTACTATGCATTGCTATGCTATGCTTAACCTCTCCCCCTTTTGCCATCCTCCTCACCCTCACTTCATTTCCCGTATACTACAAGGCTACGTTATGCTTTTCCCTCTCCCCTCCTCCTTTCCTGCCTCCACACTCTTACATCACTCTCTCTCTCTGTCTCTCTCTCGGCGAAGCTAGGCTAAGCTATAGTACTAAGCTTTCCCTCTTTAAACGTGGCGAGAAGGCTAGGCGCGGCTAGGGAAGCTCTTACGAGCAACGCCGGCCTAACCTCACGACTGATAAGCATTCAGGGTGCCTGAAGAGCACGTTTTTTTTGTTTGTGAACTGAAGGAGACACACGACGGCACTGTGTCGTGTGTCCCCTTCAGTTCTTCGTCCGCGTTAGTTACACCACGGCCGCTCTATGAAAACGCACCGTTCCATGAAGCGGCCGTGATCACACTGTCACTGCACCAATCATCACACTGTCATCACCAACTCGGCCAATGTTCCAACCTACTTACTGGCACGACGGCAGGCCTGCCCCCCCCCCCCCCTCCCTGTCCCGGACAAACGGGAAACCCACCTGCGAAGAACAGCACCAGTGCGAGGAAGGAGAAAGCCCACGTGGTGTCGCCGAACAGTCCAGTGAACAGGTAAGTCAGCGGTAGGCTGGAGAATGCGTTGGCCACGAACAGAAACAGGATGGCCACTGCAGTCGTCGGGAGGACCAATCAGCGAGATCGGCAGTTGCATTTCATTGAAAAGAATTATTTTGGCCGCTACATAAAAGCCTGGTCACGTGTGCCATTTTCTAGTGAATAGTTTCACTTTGTCTTATTGTATCGAAGGGGAGGATGCACGTGTTGACTTTTACTCGCACTACAATATATAAATATTTCCTATATATGGCTATATAATCACTTGCTGAAGCTTGCCAAGGACCTCTGTTTCCGCGTTCCCTCAGACACACAGCTCTCGCGAAGGCTCAGACTGCAGCTTCTCTCATTAGAGGCAGGCAGTCTTTAATTCATAGTATTTACGTTACATATGACAACCCACAGCGATGAAACAATCCTTGAACACGGGGTTTCGCTGGAGCCAATGTTTCAACAAGTGGTCTATTCTTCAGCCTACCTTAGCGCGTGCATGTGTATTGCTGCGTACCCTCTACCCCAACCAAAACAAGTGCAAGAGAAGGCAAGTGCTCTCCTGTTTTGGTTGGGGAAGAGGGTACGGAGCACGCACGCACGCACACACGCACGACACGCACACACACACACACAAACCACACACGGATCACTACACCACCCACACACACACCCACACACAACACCACAACACACACACACACAACACACACACACACACACACACACACACACAACACAACACCACACACACACACACACACACACACACACACACACACACACACACACACACACACACCACACACACACACACACACACACACACACACACACACACACACACACACACACACACACACCACACACACACACACCACACACACACACACAACCACACACACACACCCACACACACACCACAACACACACACACACACACACACACACACACACACACACACACACACACACACACACACACACACACACACACACACACACACACACACACACACACACACACACACACACACACACACACACACACACACACACACACACACACACACACACACACACACACACACACACACACACACAACACACACACACACACACACACACACACACACACACACACACACACACACCGCCATCCGTGGCCGCATTACCTGATTTATTTTGTTCTAGACATGCAATATTTAAACTTACAATTTCTATGCTAACAATGATTAATAGGGTTTTGAGTGCCTCTGCACAGTCCTGGTTCCGCACGGACCTCCTGAATTGCCTCCCTACCCCGTCACCTGCGTCGGTAATATCGGGAAATTAGCCTCCATTGCGGCAGTGGTCAAGTAAGACATTCACACCAAAACAAAGCGTCCACAAACGTACATAAGAAAACAAGATGTACACATGGACAGGAAAGGTGAATCGCAGCCGCACCCTCTCCCCCCCGAGAAAAAGAAATAGCTGGGAGTCTAAATGGTGTGTTTGATATCGGCTGCACGGTATCCTTTCGCAGGTCCTACATACGCTCATGGAATGAATACGCGCACGGAGGGCGTACAGTGATAATTAATGTTGATGTCCATGTTGCTGACGTAGATGATGGAGGTCAGCGTGGCGCTGTTGAAGAGCGCCGCGATCGCGTCGAAGATGAAGTGTCCCATCCAGTAGAGGCAGCCCGACATGCCGGTCATGAGTTGCAGGTGCTTCATGCCGCTGCACCACTCGACCATCGGGGTGAACACGTGGGTGGCCGCGTAGAATCCCATCGCCAGGGACACGAAGAAGGAGTAGAGCACGCGCAACATCAGGTTGCGCGTCGCGAACAGCTCCAGCTCGTGGCCCAGAGCCTCGTGATCTGCAGCGAGCGTGCCACGTCAAAAGGGTTTGAGCTTGTTGGCGTGGCTTCGTAACAGGAAACAGCGCGGGGCAAACGGAACAAGACAGAATGGACATGGCGCAGTTTTCTGCTAACAACGTGAACGTTTATTTCGTTGGTACAAATACATGCGCTTGTTTAGAAAGGTAAATAATAAAAAGGTGAGGTAAGGAAGCCCTATAGGCACCGTCCACTGACTAGAGGGAGCTGCGTTGCTCGCAGTGGCCGTCCCAAGTTCACCGACTTTCTCCGCTAGGGGCAAGGAGAGAATGAGACGCGTTTATTGCTTCATTTTGATGTATTCGAGTTTCACCCACTAAAAATTAAAAAAAAAATAAAAAGAACACGTTAGCAACGCTCGGCGCAGACTGCGCCGCAATTTTTGGGAAGCTTGTGATTGTTTGATATCGTTCTGTTAAGATTACGCGAATAGTCAAGCTTACTCGAGAGCTTGCGCGAGCGCTGGCGATAACGCTAGAAGGTTCGATGACTGATGTATAAAAGACCATTGTCCTGCGCTGGTCCTCGTCGTTTGTATGTGTACCGTGTAAATTTTTCGCTGAGGAGTTTAATAGTATAAAAGACGATGCTTACCACCGATGATCAGATTACTCGACGGCCAACGAATGTCCTCTCCGCTATCAGTGTACAGCGCGATCTGCTTGTACCTTCACGTCATTTTCCAGGCACAAGTTCGCCCAAATAAAGAGCTCCATATTTCTCCGTATTGCTGCAGCCTTCTTCACCGTCATAACCACGTGACAATATGCAATGTCCAAATGCGGAGATAATCTCCGTGACGGTACATTGGGCCTTAATGTGTAAGCGTCCCATCGATCGTACTAACCGACAAGGAGCGTTGGGCATGCGTTCGTTGGGCATGCTACCGACCTCGCGTCGTGGAACGCGAAGAGGGACGCTACGCACGTCGTATCTTCCATCTAGCCTGGCCGTTAATTCTCACAGGGCGAGCGGGGAACGCGGTCGACAGGCGGGCGAGAGGGGGGCAGCGTAGAAGAGGAGGGAGAAGGGGAGGGGACGCGCATGCGCTCGAGCTCATCGCGGCAGGAGAGAATTTCGGCATGTCTAGCCCGCGTTTCAGAGGAAGAGTGGAAAGGGAGAGGGGTATGGGAGAGGGGGAGAGGAGAGGGAAATTGGAGAGGGGAAGGGGAGAGGGTGAGTGGAGAGGGTATGCGCATGCGCAGTAAGGGTGGTCACACCGCACACCACCATCACCGGATTGAGCTCCGCCTTAAGATACTTCGCATCTAAAATTAACAAGCTGTCTGTACTAGAATGTTCGGTGCTGCCTAAAGTCCGTGCGCTCTAAGAAAAATTAACGAGCTGTCTGTACTAGAATGTTCGGTGCTGCCCAAAGTCGTGCGCTCTAAGAAAAATTAACAAGCTGTCTGTACTAGAATGTTCGGTGCTGCCTAAAGTCCGTGCGCTCTAAGAAAAATTAACGAGCTGTCTGTACTAGAATGTTCGGTGCTGCCCAAAGTCGTGCGCTCTAAGAAAAATTAACAAGCTGTCTGTACTAGAATTTTTGGTGCTGCCTAAAGTCCGTGCGCTCTAAGAAAAATTAACGAGCTGTCTGTACTAGAATGTTCGGTGCTGCCCAAAGTCGTGCGCTCTAAGAAAAATTAACAAGCTGTCTGTACTAGAATGTTCGGTGCTGCCTAAAGTCCGTGCGCTCTAAGAAAAATTAACGAGCTGTCTGTACTAGAATTTCGGGTGCTGCCTAAAGTCGTGCGCTCTAAGAAAAATTAACAAGCTGTCTGTACTAGAATGTTCGGTGCTGCCTAAAGAAGTCCGTGCGCTCTAAGAAAAATAACGAGCTGTCTGTACTAGAATGTTCGGGTGCTGCCCAAAGTCGTGCGCTCTAAGAAAAATTAACAAGCTGTCTGTACTAGAATGTTCGGTGCTGCCTAAAGTCGTGCGCTTCTAAGAAAAATTAACTAGCTGTCTGACTAGAAATGTTCGGTTGGCTGCCAAAGTCGTGCGTCTAAGAAAAATTAACAAGCTGTCTGTACTAGAATGTTCGGTGCTGCCTAAAGTCGTGCGCTCTAAGAAAAATTAACAAGCTGTCTGTACTAGAATTTTTGGTGCTGCCTAAAGTCGTGCGCTCTAAGAAAAATTAACAAGCTGTCTGTACTAGAATGTTCGGTGCTGCCTAAGTCCGTGCGCTCTAAGAAAAATTAACAAGCTGTCTGTACTAGAATGTTCGGTGCTGCCCAAAGTCGTGCGCTCTAAGAAAAATTAACAAGCTGTCTGTACTAGAATGTTCGGTGCTGCCTAAAGTCGTGCGCTCTAAGAAAAATTAACAAGCTGTCTGTACTAGAATTTTTGGTGCTGCCTAAAGTCGTGCGCTTAAGAAAAATTAACAAGCTGTCTGTACTAGAAGTGTCGGTGCTGCCTAAAGTCCGTGCGCTCTAAGAAAATTAACGAGCTGTGTCTGTACTAGAATGTTCGGTGCTGCCCAAAGTCGTGCGCTCTAAGAAAAATTACAAGCTGTCTGTACTAGAATTCGGTGCTGCCTAAAGTCGTGCGCTCTAAGAAAAATTAACAAGCTGTCTGTACTAGAATTTTTGGTGCTGCCCTAAAGTCGTGCGCTCTAAGAAAAATTAACAAGCTGTCTGTACTAGATGTTCGGTGCTGCCTAAAGTCCGTGCGCTCTAAGAAAAAAAACGAGCTGTTCGTACTAGAATGTTCGGTGCTGCCCCAAAGTCGTGCGCTCTAAGGAAAATAACAAGCGTCTGTAATAGAAGTTCGGGCTGCCTAAAGTCGTGCGCTCTAGAAAAAATAACAAGCTGTCTGTACTAGAATTTTGGGTGTGCTGCTAAAGGTCTGTGCGCTCTAGAAAAAATTAACAAGCTGTCTGTACTAGAATGTTCGGTGCTGCCTAAAGTCGTGCGCCTAAGAAAGAAAGAAAGAACGAAAAAAGAAAAAGGAACAGGGAAAAAAAAAAAAAAAAAAAAAAAAAAAAAAAAAAAAAAAAAAAAAAAAAAAAGAAAAAAGAAAGATGATAGATAGACGACAGACAGACAGCCAGACAGACAG